>NW_020954608.1:17374117-17451339 GCF_900497805.2 Vombatus ursinus
AGGAAGGAAGGAAGGAAGGAAGGAAGGAAGGAAGGAAGGAAGGAAGGAAGGAGGGAAGGAAGGAAGGAAGGAAGGAAGGAAGAACAAGTCTTTTGAAACCTTAATATGAAACCCAAATAAATTACCACCAGAGCATTTAAATGTGAAAGAGGAAGAAAGGCAAAAAAACAGGTATGAAATTACAAAGAACTACCTTCATTTCTATAGCCTTGATGGACACTGACACTACTGAATTTTGACCTTGATGTCTTAATACTTGTGTGTTACACATTAAAATACAATGGATATTTAAGAAAATGAAGTCAAGACGAGCAACTGAGCATGGCTAAATATCCATTCAAGTAATCTTAGCTGGAGAGGTTAAATGACTTATCCAAGGTCACACACATTATCAGTGACTTAAGTAAAAATTTGGACTGAGCTCTTCTGGCTGCAATTTCAGTGCTCTTTTTACTACACCATGCTGATCTCCAAGATCTTTTCCAGCTCTAAATCTATGACCCTGATTCAAAACTCTCCAGCTGAAAGTGCCTGACTGTGAATAATGGAATATTAGCAACTCTGAAAAATCAAAATTCCAGGTGATCCAAAAGGTAGTAGAAAGGCAAAGTAGGATATAAAATATTAACCAAATTAACTCGCATGCAAAAGTATAAAACATATTATACAGGACAGATAGTAAGGAAAAGCAGGTGGGTCAATCATTCTAAAAGGACAAAGAATAATTAATAGGGAGACTGAATATTTCCCTAATATACACTCTGTCAAGAGAGCTAAAAGGAAGATCTTTAATATGCTGAGTAGATTCTCAAAGGAAATTCATGTCAGAACATGGAAAATAATCACACAAAATGCAAAAGTCTATACTTTTATAGATGAGTTATAAATTGTACCAGTGGAGGAATTACCCATGTCACTAAGATCACAGATCAAGTTCTGAAATAATTCTCACATGACTTGTTTGTCCTATCTAAAAACTCAGATGACTTTGAAGAAGTCTATTTGAACTTTCTTTGTATAATTTGCTTAAAAAGTTGGAAGTATTCAAGTATATGTATACATTTAACCATGAATGAATATGATTTACCATCTACAGAAGATAAAAATTAACATATTACTAACTATACTTTTATAATACATTTATTCTGCCAAAGTAAATTATTGTCTAATTACCATCTTCCTCCTTGATCAGGAATTTGAGAATATGGAAATTCGAGCTTCATGAAATGTAAACATGTCCAGAGAATTGAAAATACATGTTAATGATTACCATCAAGGCATTACTATTATTATGTTACTACACATTACTAGTTGGTTGCAATATTGGCCATCCTACTTGCTCACTGAAGTTCTGTGACTCTAAAGAAGGTCTTTTGACTTTCCTGGGCCTCAGTCGTAAAATGAGATAGCTGAGGTTTTTCATATGTACACAAATGCATACACATATGTATATATGTGTATATATACATGTATAAAACATATTACATTGTATGGTAATTTAAGTTTTGCAGCGTGCTGTGTATATGTTATCTCATTTGATCTTTACAGCAGATAGATGAGGTAGTATGACATGGGAGACAGTGGCACAGGACTACCCAGCATGGCATGCCCTCATCAAAGAAGGTGCTGTACTCTATGAGCAAAGCAGAATTGAAGAATTCAAAATAAACACAAGATGTGCAAATTTGGAGAATCCATCCCAAATATTCAATTGGACTATTTGTGCCTGAGCTGTAATAGAGCATTCCAGGTTTATATTGGTTTGATCAGCCACAGTTGGACACACTGTAACTTGACTTTAACATAGTGATGTCATTTTGGTCGTTTTTGAGAATGAAGGACAACAATTATTATCTTTCTTTTATAGATCAGGAAATTGAGTCTGATAGGATTAAATGACCAAGAACATACATCTGGTAAGCTTCTGAGGTAGGACTTGAACCCAGGTCTTTCTGGCTCAAAGTGAAGCATTTTGAAAAGTCAACTAGACTGCCTCTTCCGGCTCTAAATCTTATGATCCTAAAATAGAAGCTTTCATAAATATGCAAACTAAGGCACAGTTTGTGAATTTGCCAATTGCTCATCCTAATTGCAGAATCAATGAACATATTGGCTTCTTGGTACTGCAGAACTGGGAGTCAGGAAGAATTGAGTTTGAATCCTACCTCAGACAGTTACTAGCTGTATGAGTCCAGGCAAGTCACTTAATTTTGCTCAGTTTTCTCATCTATAAGTTGGAGGTAATGATAATACCTAGTTCACAGGATTGTTGTGAGGTTCAAATGAAAAATATGTAAGGTTCTTTGCAAATCCAAAAACACTATAAAATCTTATTACTATTATTAATTATATAGTCCTGCTATCACATACATGTATGCAAATATATGAATATTAACCAAAAGGAATATGGGCTTGGGTATCTTAGTGATTTCCTTTGACAAACAATGAGTTTTGAAAGTTTATTACTTATAATTACCTAAAAATGATTTTACTTTCCCAATGAAAAGTATATTTTACCTTCACCTTGCTGCTTATATATTAATTTAATTTATTTATATGAAAATAGTTTGGTCTTCTTTAGTACATCCATAAGTCATATTCTATTCTCTTATATAACCTTTAAGATGTCATAATGGTTTGGGCCATTCTATTTCCTTTCTGAAATCACTTAGGACTACATTGACAGGACAGCTCTACTGTCAGGAATTTTGTACCCTTGCAACACCAATCAATCAATGATCATTTATTAAGTGCTTAACCTCAAGGAACTTAAACATTTTTTTGAGGAAGCCACTATATATACATGCATATGTATATGTGTATACACACACACATACATACACACACACACACACATACACACACACACATGCTTGTTGTTTTTATTGTCCTTCATTTTTGAAGAGGACCAAAATGACATCGCGATGCCAGAGTCAAGTTCCAGTGTGTACGACTGTGGCTGATCAAACCAGTACTAGCTGGGAATGTTCTACTACAGGTCAGGCACAAATAGTCCATGTGAACCTTTGGAGTGGATTCCCTAAGTTTGTGTATCTTGTGTGTCTCTTGAGTTATTTGAACTCTGCTTTGCTCATAAAGCACAGCATCCTTTCTGACATGGGCTTGCCATGCTGAGCAGTCCTGTGCCAGTGTCTCCCATGTCACACAATCAATTCCAAAGTTCTTAAAGAGAGACCTTGAGAGTATCCTTGTATCACTTCTTCTGACTACCGTGTGAATGCTTGCCCTGTGTGAGTTCTCCATAAAATAGTCTTTTTGGCAAGCGTACATTCTGCATTTGAACAATGTGGCCAGCCCATTGGAGTTGTGCTCTATGAAGCAGAGTTTGAATACTTGGCAGTTTAGTTCGAGAAAGGATCTCAGTGTCTGGTATCTTATCCTGCCAAGTGATCTTCAGAACCTTTCTAAGACAATTCAAATGGAAGCAATTTAATTTCCTGGCATGGCGCTGGTATACTGTTCAGGTTTCACAAGCATACAACAATGAGGTCAGTACAAAGGCTCTGTAGACCTTCGGTTTGATAGTCAGTCTACCTCTTCTCTCCCATACTTTCCTTCGGAGTCTCCCAAACACTGAGTTAGCTCTGGCAAGGTGTTCATCAACCTCATTATTAATGTGTACATCCCTGGAAAGTACACTACCAAGGTAAATGAACCTACCCACAGCATTCAGAACTTCTCCGTTTGCTGTAACTGTTGGTTCCACATATGGATGGTATGGTGGTGGCTGATGGAGCACCTGTGTTTTCTTGGTGTTAATTGTTAGGCCAAAATTAACACAAGCAGCAGAGAATCGATCCATACATCGTTGCTTCTCAGCTTCAGAGGCTGCACTGAGTGCACAATCATCTGCAAACAGAAAATCATGCACCAACAATCCCTCCACTTTGGTTTTGGCTTACAGTCTTTCCAAGTTAAAGAATTTACCATCAGTGCAGTAGCTGACCTTGATACCATGTTCATCCTCATTGAAAGTATTTGACAACATGGCTGAAAACATCATGCCAGAAAGCATGGGAGCAAGTACACAGCCTTGTTTTGCTCCATTGTTGACTGGGAAAGCACGAGAACAGTGTCTGTTATCCAGAACCTGGGCAAGCATGCCATCATGAAATCGATGTACAATGCTGATGAACTTCTCTGGGCCACCAAATTTTGACACATTTATTCATAAGCCTTCACAACTGACAGTATCAAAGGCTTTGGTCAGATCTATAAACATTGTATAGAAACCTCTGATCTGCTCCTTGCATTTTTCTTGGAGTTGTCGGGCAGCAAACACCATATTGACTATTCCTTGGCCTTTTCTGAAGCCACACTGGCTCTCAGGTAGATGACCATCTTCCAGGTGAAGGATCAGCCTATTGAGGAGGACTCTGGCAAGAATCCTCCCAGCAGTGACTAAGAGAGAGATTCACCTGTGATTGTCACAGGACAATCTAGTTCCTTTACCTTTATAAAGATGGACAATAGAGGCATCCTTTAACTCCTGGGGGCTAACCTCCTCTTGCCGTATAACCTGGAAAATTTCAGTCAGCTTTTGTATGAGCAATGGACCCACTATCTTGTAAATCTCAGCTGGAATAAAATCAGTACCAGGTGCTTTGCCATAAGAAAGGAACCTAATGCCATTAAAAAACTCTTCTTCAGTTGGAATTTCAGCTAGAGAGGGATTGACTTCAACTTGAGGTAAACAGTCAATGACTTAAGCATTGATTGATGATGGTCTGTTGAGAACATGGAAGTGTCCAGTCCATCTCTCTAGGATCATGTCCTTATCACTAATCAATGTGGCTCCATCAGTACTGCATAGTTGAGATGCACCATACGTCTTTGACCCATAAATACCCTTTAGGACATCATCAAAGTACTTTGGGTTGTTACTATCAGCATAAAACTGAATTTCATCTGCCTTCTTACTGAGCCAAGAATCCTGCATCTAAGTATTGCTAGTATTTTACTTTTGATAGAATTAAATGCTGCCTTCTTAGAGATGGATGAACTATCTTGCTAGTAAACCTTGTTGAGTTATTGTTTTTCATTTAGCAGCTTCTGAATTTCCCCATCATTTTCATCAAACCAGTCTTGATGTTTGTGAGTGTTCTGACCCAGATGAGCAAATACAGTGCTATACACCAAATCTCTGAAAGTTTCCCACTCCTTTTCTGCTCCACTATTGCCAAGTGTGCGATGGCTCTACTTTCCCTCCAAGTTATCAACAAACTGTTCCCTCAGAGAAGTGCTCTAATCTGTTGACTTTAATTCTTCTGGTAATTATTGTGCCCTGGGGACACCACTTTTGTTGAATGCAAATATTTAGCTTGGAGGGAATAAGTCTACGATCAGTCCAGCACTCTGTGCCACACATTGCCTTCATCACTCTCATTCCTGTCTGTCTCTTCTCCTTACAATCACATAGGCTATTAAATGCCAATGTTTGCTTTAAGGGTGTATCCACAAAGTTTTATTGTATTTAGGTGAATGGAAGACAGTGTTGGTGATGAGGTCATGAGATGCACAAGTCTTCAGTAGTAAGTAACCATTGCTGTTGCTATTTTCAACTCCATTCCTCCCCAGAACTCCCTGCCAAGTCTGATAATCTGAGCCTACTCCAGCATTAAAGTCACCCAGAATTACAAGCATATCCTCTTGGTCTCCAGGTTTTCATGAAATTTTTCTTTAACCTCACCAGGGTTTGTCATGGTGGAAGCATAGGCACTAATGATAATGGTGTGGCATTTTCCTGCAAGTGGCAATTGCGTTGTCATGAGCCTGCCATTCACTCCTTTTGGTAGGCATACAAGCTTGTTGACTACATTGGTTTTGATTGCAAAACCTACACCAGCTTCATGGTGCTCCCCTTCACTGAGGCGATATCAGAAAAAAAAGTGTATCTAGCTCCAACTTCAGTAAACTGACCTTCATTTGTCAACCTTGTTTCACTCAGGGCTGCTATCTGGATGTGACATCAGCCGAGTTCTCTTGCAATAAGAGCTGTTTATCTTTCAGGTCTACTGGATTTTGTGTTGTCTATAAATGTGCACACATTCCATGTACCGATGGTGAGTGGAATTGTCTTTGCATATGTTTTTGTACATTTTTTTTGTGTTTCGACTACAGAGTGGGATTCCCTCTTGCCACAGTAATCAGGCCAGGATTGGGTAAGCAGACAATTTTTAGGGCACCTTTTCTAGCCCCTTAGTCACACCAGGAAGTGAGCAGTGCGATCCTTAAAAGGCTGCTCAGACACCCAAGGGTCTGCTGAATTCCACTGCTGCTTCCAGTGAGAAACAAACCTATGGCCTGGGCTACCTGGGTGCAGGATTGTGACTATAGCTCCTAGTGTATCTGCACCTGCTGCTTTGTCACTTGCCTGTCACCACAGGACTTTCAGATAGGTAAAATGGTAAAATGGCATGGGTGATGTCCTTTGATTCATGCATAATTTGGATTGAAGTGAGGTAGAGCTTCACGAAGTCGTCAGCCTCACTCTCTCCTCCAGAGTGATCACAGTCCAGCGGCAGGACAGAATCAAGACGACTGGTGATGGCTCAAGTATGTTCAAAATATCAAAACAACATAAATTGATTTTGAGCAGGAAACCAATATAGGTATAGTAAATTATAAAAGATTTCACAAAGAAGGTGGCATTTGAGTTGAGTTTTAAAGGAAACTAAATACTTTTTAAAAGTTCAGGTAAAGAAGGAGTGCATTCCAAGCATGGAGGACAGGCAAGTACAAAGACACAGAGATGGAAGGAAGGTAATATATGAAGACTAGTAAGAAAACCAGTTTGTTATAGGCATATACAGATATTAGGGACTATATGAATATGTGGAGGGACACCACCATCTAAGTCTGAGATGTCCTCCAAATAGAGAGATGTCCATAAATACGCCAAGGATGATCATGATATATCCTTGCCATAATGGCAAATTGGGATGATTTAATAAAGTAGAATAAATCAGTTCAGCAGACTTCATCTCTTTCCAGTTTTTCAATTCTAAATTCCCTTAAGATTCAAAAGTCATTTGACCTTAGCCCCATTTTTGCATTTTCTCCTCTGAAAGCCAAGATATCAAAAATATCACTTATTAATCTATTAAATACTTAATGCTCATATTTTCTTTAAACATTAACTTTTTGAAAAACAGAATGAACTAAATTACTTTTTAAGAGTGATTTTAGTGTTTACTGACATTTAGGATGGCTTTATATTCATCCATGACATGTCAGAATGTCTCTGAAGAAAAAAAAATATATATATATATAATTATTACAAATATTCTCTTTGCATGACCTAGCTTAGATATATTGTATCATTTACTTACAAATCAAAACTGGGATGTTTTTAATTTTAGGGACAAAAGGAAGAAAAAGAAAGGAAAACAGAGTTGTATTTTTTTTAAATATTCTAGAAATCAATACAATTGGAGGAAAAAAGTTATTTGGACCTTGATGTAGACTGTCATTTCCAGTACTTCATTCTAATAGGCTATGTCCTCATGGCACTCTTTTGGGGACTATAGCATATTAACCAATTCAAAGGGAAATTTTTGAAGTAAGTTATTATGAAATTAATATTGATAGATGGTAGTCAGCAAATTGAAAATTATAAGCACTTTTCACAGAGTGAGGAGAAAGCAGCTTCCATTTGACAAGATAAATATTCCTGCTAAAATGTATGTAAATGTATGGTAATTAGTGTTATCAGTACAATATTTTCAAGACATAGTGAACTGCTTTAAAATCTGATTAAATCCTGAATAAGGAGTACAAAAGGTCAGTTGAATATAAGTTTCTAGGACAAAATTCTAATAGCAGGAATGAAGCCCCATTATTGAATCATGTATAATTTCAGGTGTTATTTAAAATCAGAAATTTATTTTAATCAGGTTTTTTTTTCTGAGTAAGACTAAGAAAAAATGGCACATTAGTAGCATTCTAATAACCATTTTTCAGGATTTCAAAAGCCTAAAGATTTTAAAAACAGAATTACTCTCTCTTCTGCTGCAGATAACTCCTCTATGCCTTATAAATAATAATTGCTAACACTTATAGCAGTTTGGCTTTAAGATCTTGAAGGTTTTGGGCCAGCTAGGTGGCACAGTGGATAGAGCATTTTCTGTGGAGTCAGGAGGACCTGAGTTCAAATTCAGCCTCAGACCAGACACTTGACACTTACTAGCTGTATGTGACCGTGGGCAAGTCACTTAACCCCAATTGTCTTACCCCAAAAAAAGAATAATAAAAAAAGAACTTAAAAGTTTGCAAAGGGCTTCATATATATAGATAGTGTATATACACATATGTATATATACACACATACATATATATGTGCCACAATGACATTAGATTGACTTAAAGTTTAATGAATTAAACAGACTACATGCTATATATATATATGTATTACAAATAGATACATGTATTATACACAGATATAGATATAGATATTTAAATATATAGTACAGTCTGTTGAATTGATTAATTCATCATATAAATAACACATATATAGTATTATAATGTATTACATATAATATATAAAATATATAGTATTATCATGTATTACATACAATATATAAAATATCCTAAGACACAATATAGATCATTTCTCACTTGGCTGCCTACTCTGGGGCTTCTCTGATTTCTCTATCATGCTCCTTATCTGTTACATTTGCCCTCTCCCTTTCAACACATTTTTCAATTTACTTTTGTGTATTGTCTATCCCCACTAGATAGTAAGCTCCTTGAGGTCAGGGACTTTCTTTCCTATTTGTATCCCCAATTCATAACACAGTACCTGGCCCATAGATATTTTATATATCATATCAAATGATGTTATCATATCATATAATACAATATATAACATTAGATATTGACTCAGCATTTTATATGGTATGTAGTCTCCTGAATTAACTGGATTTTATTAAGCCAATTTGATTTGTCACTGTAGCATACACACATGCAGACACAGACATATATGTTTATGTATGTATGTGTATATATAAACATGAAAAGCACTTTGCAAAATTTTAAATGTTTATTAAAGTACTAAAGTGTTATATAAGTGTTTGTTATTATTATCTATAAAGTCATAATGGATTTGTTCTCTGCAGCAATAGAGTAACTGCCCTTTATATATATTATATACACTCATATATGTATATATATGCACACACACACACACACACACACACATATATATATATATTTACACATACACACACATACCCATCAACCCTGTGAGAAATTAAGTGATTTAACATGGGTTCCAAAGTTAGTAAATATTTAAGATAGGATTTCAACTGATGTATTCCAGATTCTAAGTCCATAATTTTATTAACTATGATGATCTACTTCCCTTAAAGTAGATGACCTTTGGGAGAGATGGATGGATAGACAGATAGGAAGACAGATACATACATACATATACACACACACATATATATATTGCACATATGTATGAATGCATGTATGAATATGTGGATAGAGAGATGAATGGACAGATGGAAAGATATGTGGATAGATATTAGAGATATAGATAGATATAGACAGATAAATATAAATATAAATATAAATACCAGGGAAACATGTGAAGTGTTAGAGATACAAATACAAGAACATAATATTATAGTCCCCTTCATCATAGAGCTCATATACTAAGACAACTCATAAAGATGCAGAAACTGAAGGGAAGTAAAGGAATATATATGACCCTTTGTAAAATAGTGCTTCTAGAGAGGGGAGGGTATTGCAAATGAGGAGCAATGGACCCAGGTAGATGGTTTCTCATGGTGTAAATGAGGCAAGTGGAGAGAAGGAAAAGGAGTCTGAGAGTGTCATATGAATGAAACGAAAAGTGACTGGATCCCTTACCTTGGCCAAAATAATTGAATGACTTCTGCAAATAATCCTCTTTAAACTTACTTAGGCTAATCCTAGGGCAAGAAACATACAGCACATTTTGGGGTCTATAGGAGCTTTCCAACTTGGTTAGGATATGTCAGAGCTTGTGCTTTGCTCATATAGCTATCAAGAACCAGGGCCACATTCATGGTACAGTGTGATATCAGAGTAGCGTTGTTGTTGTTGTTTGTTTGTTTGTTTTATCAATGAAATCTTATAGACTTGCCCAATGGAGGACAAAAACAGTATAGTTACATTTATAGTATTTTATTATATCTGTAAATACTAAATTTTATTGGCAAGTACATAATTATCCTTTTAAATTCTATTAGGCTAACAATGAGGCAGTTGGGTGGAATAATGAATATAGTGTCAGGTCTGAAGTCTGGAAGACTCACCTTCCTGAGTTCAGATACATACTAGCTGTGTGACCCTGGGCAAGTCATTCAACCTCATTTGCCTTAGTTCCTTATTTGTAAAATGAACTGGAGAAGAAAACGACAAACCACTAAAATATCTTTACCAAGAAAACTCGAAATGGAATCACAAAGAGTCAAAAATGACAGAAAAGACTGAAAGTAAAAGATTAACAGTAGAAGTTTCTTCTTCCCGTAAGTTCCAATATTTAAGTGTGGGGGGGTGTCAAAGGGAGAGCTGAAAGGAAGATGTGATCAGGGAATCTGTGCCTTAGACCTGGGCATTAAGATCATAGGATCATTGATAAATTAAGTGACTTCTCACAGGTCACACAGAAGGGCTCACCCTAGATCTTACCAACTCTAAAACCATTTGTTTAGGCAAGATGCTTCACTATTCTCATAGTACTATTACAATAATAACTAATAAGAAAATAAAGTCACTTTCTAATCCTACTCTACAAATGGATTCATCAATGATTTAAGACTTTCCTCTATTCAAGTCCTTTTCTGATACCTCATTGAAGTGGGACAGCGATCCTGAATTCTCAAAGGTTATAAAAACAGAGCATAAACTCTCCTAGGCTTCACTGTGCTAGAAAGGCTTTGAGGATGAACCTGGTAATTGAGAGTAGGTCTATTGTTTGAGGACCAACTTAGTTATCTACAGAAGCTCTTGACAAATCTTGTCATTTCTACCTCCACAACATAGCTCCCATCTGTCTCCTTCTCTCTACACAAATGGCCACTGTCCCAGTTTCAGGCTCCCATTACCTATATCCTGGCTATTGCAATAACTTCTTAATTGGTCTCCCTGACTCAAATTTCTCTCCACTCCAATCCATCCTCTCTGCAGCTGCCAAAATGATTTTCCTAAAGTACATATAACTCCCCTATTCAATAAACTCAAATGACTCCCTTTTGTCTCTAGAATCACATTTAACTCCTCTGTTTGGCTTTTAAAGTCCTCAGTATACTGACCCCAACCTACCTTTCCAGTCTTGTTGTTATACATTTACTCCTCTCTCCACCATGTGTAGTACAGTCAGATTGGCCTTCTTCTTCCTCTGCAAAACTCCTTATGCCTTCTCTGCACACAATGGACCCTTGAAGTGTATGGCAATGGAGGGATGGTACTAGGCCAAGTATAGACTGCCAGTTCCCCCCTCTTCCTCATAAACCCTAGGTCCCATTTTATGTCATTTAGCCTTTAGGAGCCCAAGTTCCATCCTTAACAATTGTTTCCAATATCACCCAGGAGATACAGTGGGGAGAAGGAAAAGCAAATCTTACTCCCTAAAAAAAAATCACTCTCTACTTCAAGACTTTTAGTGAGGAGGGAGTCCTACCCTCTTAAAGCAAACCATATCTATTCATTAAGGCAGCCTAAATTTATAATGGCTTACAAGTCCCTGGATTGAAAAGGTCCACTGTATCTATGCTTGGCACAGAGTAAGCACTTAAGCTTTTTTTTCTTTTTTCATTCATTCTCTGATTCCCAATGTACCTATGTAAAACCTATACAAAGTTCTTATTAGTTCCTATAAAGATGCCACATAGTTGATAGAGAACCTGACTCTGCTAGGACATGGGTTAACATCTTACCTTTAACACGTAATGGCTTTATGACTCTGGACAAGTCACTTAACCTCTCAGTGCCTCAGAGCACTCTCTAAATAGAAATTGCAGAATGGTTGCCAAATTATAGGTCTAGAATTAAAAAAAAAAATCTTACAGTCCACTCAGTTCTCAAGGTATAAGAATCTTCCACAATCCATACAGTTGACAAATGAATAATTATGTATTAGGAAGAAAGATTCACACATACTATGCAATAATTTGGGGCAGGGGAAAGGTAATTCAATCAAAATAGGCCTTGGTCATTGCACAGTCATCAATAAACTATGTGATTCAACCACGAACTGGCTAGATTTAACTGTCAGCCAAACCTAGCAGTCTCATGCAAAAGTTGACAAAATACTACTATTCTAAAGACTCACAGAAATGCATGAAAAATCTGACTGACAGAGTCCAGAGTCAAGATGGTAGATAAAAGAGTTACAAGCACCAAATTTCCCCTAAAAATCTCTCCTACAAAATGACCACAGCAAACATCAAATCAAATTCTGAGCAGAAGGACCCAGAAAAAGTTACAATGCATCATTTTTCCTGCACAGGGAAGATTAGAAAGACAGAAAGAGAGATCTGAAGACACTGGATTAGGGACTGGCCAGGAATGAGGAGTACCAAAGGTGAAGCACAAGTGGCACCGGCTATGGGCCTTGGAGGCAGCAACAGCAACTAGAGGTGAGAACACTGGGCTCACCCAATGCACAAGGGTGGTGTTGGACTGAACACTTTGTCAGAAAGAGATTCCAAGGAATCCTTGTGCTATTACACCACATAGGATGGAATCTATTAGGCAGCTTTGTATCCTATAACCCAGTTCCAGGTCACAGTTCTAGGATAGAGAGTAGCACCAGCAGTCAATAGGTAAGAGTGGCCATGTACAATTAATAACTTCAACAAAGTTGCAGGATATAAAATAAACCCACATAAATCATCAGAATGTCTATACATTACCAGGAAAATACAGTAAGAAGAGATAGAAAGAGAAATTCCATTTAAAAGATAGCATAAAATATTTGCCAAGATAAATCAGGGAATTATATGAACAAAATCACAAAACATTTTTCACACAAACAAAGACAGATCTAAACAATTAAAGAAATATCAATTGCTCATGGGTAGGCTGAACCTATATAATAAAAATGACAAATATATCTAAATTAATTTACTTATTTGGTATAATACCAATCAACCTACTAAAGAATTATTTTATAAAGCTAGAAAAAAACATCATTTTTTTCTGGAAGAGCAAAAGGGAATTAATCCAAGGAATCAATGCATTAAAATGTGAAGGAAAAGAGCCTATCGTTACCAGATGTCAAACTATATTACAAAGTGTCAATCATCAAAACAATCTGGCGCTGGCTAAAAACTGAGTGTTGAACCACTCCAACAGATTATGTACGTAATACACAGTAGTAAATAATCATAGTAATAAAGTGGTTGATAAACCCAAAGATCCAAGCTTTTTGGTCAAGAATTCACTATGACGGGGCAGCAAGGTGACGCAGTGGATAGAGCACCAGCCCTTGGGCAAGTCACTTAACCCCATTGCCTAGCCAAAAAAAAAAAAGAATTCACTATGACAAAAGTTGCTGGGATAACTGGAAAGGAAAAACTGGACAAAGACCAACATCTCATACTGTAAACCAAGATAAGGTCAAAATGAGTTCATGATTTAGACATAAAAGGCAGTACCATAAGAAAATTAGGGGAGCATGAACAAATTTACCTTTCAGATCTGGGGAGAATTTTTGACCAAAAATCCCAAGAGAATCACAGGAAGTAAAATGGGTAATTTAGTTTTGATTAGATGAAATGTTTTCACACAATCAAAACCAATGTACTCCAAATTAGAAGGAAATCTGGAAACCAAGAAAAAATTACAGCAAGTTTCTTTGATATGTCTTCATGTCTCAAATATATAGGGAATTGAGACAAATTTATAAAAATGAGAGCCATTTCTCAATTGATAAGGGGTCAAAAGACATGAGCATGGAATTTTCAGAAGAAATCAAAGCTATCAATAATCATACAAAAATTACCTAAATTACTATTAGAAAAATGCAAATTAAAACAACTCTAAGGTACCACCTCAAACCTATCAGATTGGCTAACATGACAGAAAAAGAAAATGACAAATACTGTTGAGGATGCGGAAATAAGCACACTAATGTACTGCTAGTGTTGTTGTCAACTTATCCAGGCATTCTAGAAAACAATTAGGAACTATGTCCAAAGGACTATAAAACTGTACACACCCTTTAACCTATCAATGGTTTTATTAGGTCTATGTTCCAAAGAGATTGAAGAGTAAAAGGAAAAGGACACATATGTGTAAAAATATTTAAAGGGGCTCTCTTTGTGGTAGCAAAGAATTGAAAACTGAGGAGATGCTCATCAATTAGTAAATAGCTAAACAAGTATATGAATGTGATGGAATACTATTGTGCTAAAGAAATAATGAAGAGAAGAGTTTCAGAAAAACCTGGGAAGACATATGCAAAGTGAAGTGAGCATAACCAGGAAAACAATATATACTTTAACACCAACTGTAATGATAATCAACTGTGAAAACTTAGCAACACTGATCAATAAAATAATCCATGGCAATTCCAAAGGACATATGATATAAAATGCCATCTACCTCCAAATAGAGAGTAGTGTAGATGTAGTAATGGTAGTAGTAGGAGTAGTAGTAGTAGTAGTAATAGTAGTGGTGGTGGTGGTAATAGTAGTAGTAGTAATGTAGATGTACCTGAGTGGAGATGAAGCATATTTTTTCTTTTTTTCTTTTTTTTTCAAAATGGCTAATGCAGATTTCTTTTAAATTTAGTATTTTATTTTTCCCAGTTACATGTAAAAATAATTTTAACATTTGTTTTCAAAACTTTGAGTTCCAAATTCTCTCCCTTCCTCCCTCCCCAACCCTCCTCATTGAGAAGACAAGCAATTTGATATAGGTTATACATGTAGCCATGCAAAACTTACCCATAATAATCATGTTGTGAAAGAAAACATAGACAAGAAAAATTGAAGAAAAAAAAAGTAGGAGGCAGGTAGTTGGCGCAGTGGATAGAGCTCCGCCTTGGAGTTAGGAGGATCTGAATTCAAATGCGGCCTCAGACACTTGACACTTATTATCTGTGTGACTCTGGTCAAATCATTTAACCCTGATTGTCTCACCAAAAAGCAAAAAAAAAAAAGTGAAAACAAAAAGTATACTGCAATCTATAGTCAGACACCATCAGTTCTTTTTCTGGCGATGAATAGCACTTTTCATCATACGTTCTTCAGAGTTGTCTTGGGTGGTTGTATTGCTAAGAACAGCTAAGTCATTCACAGCTGACCATCTCATAATATTGCTGTTACTTTGCACACAGTACATTTCACTTTGCATCAGTCCATGCAAGTCTTTCTAGTTTTTTTCTCTGAGATCGCTTTACTCATTATTTCTTATAATATAATAGTGTTCCATCATAATCACATACCACAACTTGTTCAGTCATTCCCTAGTTGATGGTCATCCCCTCAATTTCTAATTCTTTGCCCCTGGAAAAGAAGTGCTATAAATATTTTTTTTATACATGTAGGCTCTTTTCCTTTTCATTTTTTATCTTTTTTGGGATACAGACATAGTAGTGGTATTGCTACGTCATAGGATATGCATGGTTTCATAGCCCTTTGGGCATAGTTCCAAATTGCTCTACAGAATGATTGAATCAGTTCACAAATCCACCAACAATGAATTAAAGTTTCATTTTTCACACATCCTCTCCTTTGTCATTTGTCATTTACCTTTCCTGTCTCATTAGCCAATTAGGTATGAGGTAGTACCTCAGAATTTTTTTAACTTGCATCTCTCCAATCAATGGTGAGTTAGAGTATTTTTTCATATGGCTATAGATAGGTTTTATTACTTCATCTGAAAAATATTTATTAAACACCTCCTATGTGCTGGACACTAGGGATTCAAGTTCAAGACTGAAACAATACCTTCTTTCAAGGCGCTTATATTCTGATCACTTTTCATATCTTAATCAAACCTAAATATGTTTAACTTTAACTAGGGGTCAAAGTAACAAGAGTACTAGATTTTATTTGTTTTGTCTTGTTTTGTTTTTAAGATATACAGCATTACATGTGAGGAGGATAAGGAAAGAGGAGAGAAGAAACCCATTTCAAAGAAGATGGGGGGAATAAATAGGAAGGAATAAGTAAGGGGAAAGGATAAACAGAGAAAGAAGGGAGAAACAAGCAGCCTACTTAGATATTCATTGGGCTATGTGGACCAATGTGTTACTGTTAACAACTGCCCCAATGTAAAAAGTTACAGAATTTGAGCATTATAAGAGACCTCGGTGGCTCCTTAGTCCAAAAGAAACCTAAAGAAGAATCTCTTTTACAATATATCTTAAAAGTGAACATACAGTCTTGTCTTAAAGACTTCTCATGAAAGGGAACCCATTACATCCATTCCACATTGGGGCAGCATTAATTTTTTTCCTAAATTTGTCTCTTTCCACTATCTACTTTCCTAGTTGTACCCTTTCTGGCCAAACAGAACACAATGAATCTCTTTTCTAAGTGACAGCCCTTCAAATACTTCAACACAGCTATCATAATTTTACCGAGTCTTCACTCCATGCCAAACCCTAGATCCTCCAGCCAATCCTTATATGTCAAGGACCCAAGGCCTTTCACCACTTTGGTTTGGCTCTCTTCTGAATAGACTTCTACTTATCAATTAATCACTCCAGGATTGGTTAATTTTGGAGATAAAATAGCTACTTGATTGATTTTTAGAAAATAAAAAGCAGTCATATAAACAGCTGTTCTTAAACATAAGGAGAGATAACAATTATTTAACTATTTTGTTGTTGGGGGAATGGTGGTTGAAATCTGTGATTTTCTTCAGTATAAGTGACTTCTAGTCAGGAAACTTCTTCTGCCAGTTCAAATGAATGATTAAAGGCATTGTCCTTGATGTCTAAGAACACACAACAAGGCAAACAATTTCCATACCAATTCAAAATCATGGGGAATTCATATGTCCATGGTCATACAGCTAATATGTGCCACACGCAGGACTTAAACCTAGGTCTTCCAGACTCCAGGGTTTAAAACTGGAAAAGGAATATGGCAAGGCTGTATATTTGCACCTTATTTATTAACTTGCATGCAGAGTACATCATGCAACATGCCAGGGTCAATGAATCAAAAGCTGGAATTAAGGTTTCCAGGAGAAATGTCAACAATCTCAGCTATGCAGATGATACCACTCTGATGGCAGAAAGTGAAGAGGAATTAATAAGCCTCTTGATGAGGGTGAAAGAGCAGAGTGCAAAAGCTGGCTTGAAGCTTAACACCAAAGAAACTAAGATCTTGGCAACCAGTCCCATTACTTCCTGGCAAATAGGAGAAGAAATGGACAGTGTCAGATTTTATACTCTTGGGCTCAAAGATCACTGACGATGGCACTTGTAGCCACGAAACTAAAAGACACTTGCTCCTTGGAAGGAAAGTTATGACAAATCTGGAGAGTATACTAAAAAGCAGAGACATCACCTTGCCAACAAACATCCATATAGTCAAAGCTATGGTTTTTCCAATAGCAACGTATGGCTATGGGAGTTGGACTATAAGCAAAGATGAGTGCTGCAGAATTATTGATTTAGGAGATCAAATCCATAAATACTCAAAGAAATGAATTCTGGCTATTCACTGGAAGGCCACATACTGAAGCTAAAGTTTAAATACGTTGACCACATAATGAGAAGATAGGACTATTGGAAAAGATCTTGATGTTGGGAAAAATTGAAGACAAAAAGAAAAGTGGATGGCAGAGGATGAGATGGATGGACAGTAATATGGAAACAACAAACATGAGCTTGGACAGATTTCAAGAGATAGTGGAGAATAAAAGAGCCTGACATGCTATGATCCATGAGGTCACAAAGAGTTGGACATGACTGAATGAACAACAAACTTCTATACTTGAAAGACAATCCAAAAGCCTCCCCGGGTAAGCTATATCGCTTTTTATACAAAAGATACTAAATAAAATATATTCAGTTCCTACATAATGGTTAGTTGGGGGGGGAGGCAGGGGAGAAAATGAAGAAAGAGATATATAAAAGAAGTTTGCAGAGAGTAAAAAATGAAAATAAAAGGCAAATGGAAAGGGGAGAATTACAGAGGCACCAGCAGAGAGAAGGGAAAAGTCAGCAAACAAGTCTCATTAAACCATTAAATGTTTTGTAGTGATTGGTCAGGTAAACTGCTTTGGAATCATAGAATGTCATATCTATAAACGACCTCAGACACTATCTAGTGCAGTGTTTTCATTTTAAAGATGAGAACACTGAGGCCCAGAAAGATATGATTATTTACCTAAGTACTTACTATATAAAACTTTCTTTTAAGTCATACAATCTGTTGTCACCTATAATTACTATCTTTGGGAAATTTTAGAATATAAATGTAGAACTTGAACTCATCTGAAAAAGAAATATTGAAAAATGAATAAGTTTTAAATAGAAAAGAGAAAAAGTTATTTCATTAATGAAGACATACAATTTTATTTGCCAAAACAGAGAGTGAGAGAAATAGGAAGGGACTTGTTAATTATGAAGGGTTCTCACTTTAAGAAAGTACATGGTTTCCTACATCTCCAAGGCTACAATTCCCACATCCAGGGTCACTTATCACCCATAAACAGTTTCAGCCCAGGCTTATAGACAAATTCAGACTCCATTCAAAGGAGATAGGAGGTACCCTGAATCTGTAGCTCAGTGACTCAAAATCAAGTTAATTAATCAATAAGCATGTATTAAGTGTATACTATGTGCCAGGTATTGTGCCAGGTTCTGGGTTAGCCTTGCTATAGGGTCTGACCTCACTTTATACCCCTAGTTCCTTTAACAAGAAGTTGGGTATAATAAAAATCAATCTGGCAGTTATTAAAGAATGTATGCAGAAGGGTAAAACCTACCTTGGAGGAGGCCAGCTAGGAGCATTTTGCATTAACCTAGGCCTAAGCTAGATCAACTTATCTACAGTGTCTATCCCCAGATTAGTATAGGACTGGGAATAGAGAGAAAGGTGTATGGAGGACTCTCACATTAAAATGTTTTCTTATGTTCAGTTTCATGTTCACTAAAATCCCCAGGCCTTTTTTTTCCCCCATGAGATCTGGTATGCTTCCCTCATATTCTAATTGTACATGTTAGCTCTTGCCATTCAACCTCTCCCTTTCCCCCTTGTAAACGTTGCCCGTAGGGCCCCAGAATAGAGTATACATGTCACAATACAACCATTTGGAACAACTTTCTCTGGCACTTCAATTATGGCCAACGAAAGGGGAGGGTCAGCAAAAGGCCAATTTTCCTCCATTTTTCCTTAGAGAAAGGTGAATTTAACACTGAACACCAACACTGGATTCATACAGATAACACCACATCTCTCTTCCCCCAATACCTCCATTTGTCCCAGTTAGCCTGACCGGGTCCAATTTCCTCATAGAGTAAAATTACTTTATGAAAACGTATTTGTCAGCTAAATAGTAAGCCCTATTCAACAGACACAATAGAATGTACTGGTTGTTTATGTTGTACACTCTCTGGACTTCTCCCTGACACTCCCAAGTCACAATTGAAGGCTTCATTCTCAGAAGGCAGCTGCTACCTCAGGTTCTAGGTGCTTGCGAGGTGCTTCTTATGAACTAGTGGACATAGTTGTTACTTCTTAGTTAAGGTATTTACTACGATGGCATAGTAGAAGCAATAGTTTCAAAATGTTCTCCCCATAAATCTGAGGTAGACTCCTCCACAAAAAACACCCAACATTCATGGGAAACATTAGCTCAGACTTAAGAATACAATGGTAGATCATATGTGTAAAACATACGTTTGTTAAAGCAACTTTAGTTAATTTTCTCACTCGCATCTTCAATGTCCCATGAAGTAGTTTGTAAATTTGAGGACAGAGATGATCCCTTTACAATCTGGCTCCAACCTGTCTTTCCACAATGACTTTAAATCACCCTTTACCTATTCATATTCCAATTACTTATTTCCCCACACATAATACCATATTTCTAGCTTCTCTAAACAGTTCATCTCTTATGTCTATGATGCTTTCATCACCTGTGTCACTTGGAATCCATTCTAGGAATGCCTCATCTGAAGTATAAATTCCTAGATAAGGTCTTTATCTCCTCAGTTATTAATGCCCCTCATCAGTTTGTATTAACATCACATGTATTCATATTTAATTGTCCGTTTACCTGTGATTTCTCTCATAGTATATAAGTTTCTTGAAGGGAAGAACTGTTTCTCTCTCCCCCCATCCTTAGCCTTTATCCCAGTTCCTTAAACAAACTATATATTTAATAAATGTTTATTGAATGAATGAATGATTATACTCCAAAGGGTCTAACAGTGGCTTCCATGGCTTCCTTCAAGTTTCATCTAAAGTCCTATCTTCTACTGGAAGTCATTTCCAATCCTCCTTTCTCTTAGTGCCTTTCTTAAGACTACATCCAATTTACCAATTATATATTTTGTTTGTATATAGTTATTTGCATGTTGTCTCCTCCGTTAGACTATGTGCTCCTTGAAAGCAGGGACTGTTTTTTTTTGCCTTTAATATCCCTAGAACTTAGCATGGTAGTTGGCATATATAGGTGTTTAATAAATGCTTATTTACTAACCTAGTACTCAATAAATGTTTGATGATTAATTGAGCTTTTATAGATCATTCATGCCATCCTATTCATAAACTACACAACCCACGAAAAATCAACCCTACATTATAAGTATTTAAAGTTTTTCATTTTTCTCATAATTACCTAAACTTTGCACTTTATCTGGTAAATTAGTTTGGATTTTTGAAGAAAACCACAATCAGCTCCAAAAATCAGGAGAGAAGGCTGAGATAAAGTATATGTCTTGTGCTGTGGACGAAGATTTGAAATTATTTCTGAGAACTGTTTGAACTCAAGGATTCTATGATTCTGCATGTTTTTTTTTTCCCCAGATAGAAACATTTTAAGGGCAGGGACTGCTTCATTGCAGACTTCATATCCCTAGTGCATGTCACAATACCTAGTGCAGAGTAGGGACTTGATAAATGCTTGGTGATACATTTATAAATAAATGCACACTGCTTTGAAATCCTCTTATAAAGAGATATATACTATTGTTTTCTCTATCATAGAGGAACTTTTGAGAAATGAAATTCCATTTTACTTTATGAACTGGTAACTTGAAGGCAAATCTACTATAGGGATGAGATAATGCACAAAGTAGAGAGTTGTGTCATTAATAAATTATTGTCCTTTTTTCCAAAGAACAATTCTATTTACTATTTATTAGAAGATGATATATATAGTATTCATATACATGAAGAGAAGTACATTTCCATTTAAAATATTTTATAGCATTATTTTGAAATATATTTTCTAAGTTTATACTGTTAACTACTAAAAACACAGAGGACATAAATTAGGTATAGATAAAATACTTTATAAACTTTAAATTCAGTTGAATATCAGTTATTCTTTCTCAAGAGAGCCTTCGTCATGTCAATTTGAATAGTCAGAGCAAAAACCATGCTAATTAACATTAATACATTTTTTCTCTCTTGGTCCTATCTTTCTCTTCTCCTTTCCTCTACTCTCACCTTATTTAGGTGTTGAGTTCTTCATGTCTAGCTTCACTATTTTGATCATGAAAGGAGGAGGCTACCTAATGTCTCAGCCTTCTTTGTTATCAATTATTTTGTGTTCATGTATGACTTTTCTCCCCAGGAATTTGAACTACCTGTACAGAATTTATATTGACCTATTTACAAAATTCTTCAGTGACTTGCAAAGATACCACATAGTCATTTTTCAACCAACTCTCCAAATTGAGATAAAATGTAGTAAGATTTTTTTAAGAGAATGAGAGAGATGGCAGTATGATATTTCACTATACAGTGTTTTCATTTCAATTTTAGATAACTTCTCCTGGTCTTTGGGGGTACAGATCTGTTCTCAGATGCACTGTAGAAAATGACTTTATATATTCTGCATGCCTTTTTTAAGGTACCCTTCATTACAAATAAGGAAACTTAAATCATTATTCACTATTTAGAGTATTGTACATGTAGGTCATCATTAATTTGCCATAGAAAAAAAATAAACCCAGGATATGTTAAAGATACTAAATCAGTCTTCTGAAATTTAATGGAAATCCAAATGTTAGTACTTACTAGGTTTATGGGGGGAAGTGATCTAGCTGACAGTTTGCTATTCAGACATATGCAAGGAAAAAATACTTTTTCTTAACATCTTTCATAAATGTTGGCCTCAAGATAGTAGAATAACATAGTAGTGTGTGGGATGAAATGTTAAAAAATGTGCTGGGTTGATAGTACAGGAATATCTTTAATGAAATGTATTTCCTTTGAGTTATTTTGTGTGTGTGTGTGCGTGTGTGTGCCTACCCCCAAGCAGCTGGAGACCAAAGTAGGTCTGTTGTGCTTTGTAAAAAGGACTGTAGAATCCATTCATTGTATGTCCTTTGGGCAAAGATAGACACACAGTAATCATAGTTTAAACTCTTCCTATCCAAGAAATGCCCATCAAGTATCCAAATGATGTTTTGTTTACCTTGATAGTTTGTTATTTTCCTCCACCTCCTCTGAAATGTTTCACAATTCAAGTGATTCTGACCCCTGAGCATCTACTCAGTCACAAGTGAGCATGCATTCCTTCCACTAAACTGGCTAACAAAGGCAATGTCTTGGCCTAGGACCAGGTATTTCTATTTGGCCTAGTTTCTGTATTTCTGCTTTGCACTTTGCACATTTGGGATTGAAAACCAAAAGCAAATTGGACTGTAGCACAGCATCATTAAGGTGACTCCTTAGTGTATCCTAAGATTAAGCATAAGGCTGTTGATGCTAGTTTTCTCTGAACCAGATGGAGAGGGTGCATTTTTTTTAAAAATGCCATTGGGCAGCAGAAGTCAGTACTAAACTAGGCTGGGCTACATGAGAAACAAATATCATATAGTAATAAGATTGTATAGTTAGAAGGGACCAGCATTTAGTCCAACCTCTTAACCCAGAAAAGAACCTGCTCTACAACCTCCCTCACAGTTGGAAATGTAGCCTCTGCTTGAACAATTTCAGTAGGAACTCACTACCTCTCAAAATCCCTTTTTCAGAGCACTACTTGTGCTTAGGTAGTGATAGATAGATAAACAGACAGATAGATAGACAGACTGACATGCAGAGCACATACTAAGTACTTAGTACATTTTTGGCACTATACTAAGGGCTGGGGATACAAGTACAAACAAAAATAAAGACAATACCTGCCTTCAAGGAGCTTGCATTCTTGTGAGGAAAGAAAACACATAAAAAGGTCTCTGAAGAGCAGGAGGGAGGGGCATAGAAGGTACCCAGGAGAGAGTAGGTGGAAAAGTGTCCTGGAGCAACAAAGAGAGCATGATATATATAGATACAGAGATAGAGATAGAGATAGGTAGATAGATAGATAGATAGATAGATAGATAGATAGATAGATAGACAGACAGACAGACAGACAGACAGACAGACAGACAGACAGACAGATAGATAGATAGATAGATAGATAGATAGATAGATAGATAGATAAACATTAGCATGGGGCAGGAGGAGGGAGAGCTGGAAACATAGTCCTTGCTATCTCATCTTTCTAAAAGTCCAATAGGATTGTTTTTATTATGATTAACTCATTTAGCATGTATTTATTAAATATTTATGTATTAGATGCTGGGGTACAAAGACAAAAAAGGAAATTGTCTAGGTTCTCAGGGAGCTTACTTTTGTTTTCTTAAGGGAAACAAGGATTCAGATAAAATTTAAAATATGGTAAAAGAGTGGGATAGAACCATGAATTCTAAAGTATCCCAACTGAGAAAATTCTCTCAATCATTGGAGATCATGGCATTGTGGCATTCAGGTCTCTGAACCTGAATTTAGAAAGATGTGGGTTTGAATCCTAACTAAGACCCTGATTAGCTGGATGACAGCTGGCAAATCACTTTGGTCTCTTGGCTGAAATTCCCTCTTCTATAAAGGGAGGTAGAATGAACAGCTTCTAAAGTCCTTAATAGCTCTAAGTTGATGACTCTATGATCTGCAGCCTCTCTGAAATTTAGCTTCTAAGAGACTTACCCTGAGCACTGAGAGGTTAACAGCAGAAGGTGGAGGGCAAGGGGTCCCTGAGGCCTTAGGCAGTTCCCACCCTCCCCTGCCTGAGCTCCACAGCACTGAAGCCTAATACAGCTTCAGCCTTGCCCAAAGCCTTGGCCATCAGGAAGAGAGTCTGCAGGGTTTTGAGTGACCTAGCTCAGGTACCTAGCACTTCCTTATTAAGATAAAAATGTACCATAGACCAGCCTGACTCTTCCTAAGTCCATGGTTACTTGGTCAAACCCATGAGAGAACAGCCTCACCTTTTGGGGTTGTCCTGCACAGCACTCCCAGAACAAGAGCCCAAGGCTGGTGCAATCCCAGACCAGGACCCAAATCTGGGCCTAGCCTAGCAGAAAGCATCCTGCCTAATTCCCAGGATTGTCTATTCTGCAATAGGAGCTAGATCATAGCTGTGGATGAAGAGCTGGAGGCAAAATCCTGCAAAGTAGTAACTGATGCCTGTGTTAAGAGAGATGTTAGGAAGAATTGTGGCAAGAGGGAGTTGTCAAGCAGGAACCAGTAACGTAACAGCCTCAGGAACCCTGGAAGGAGGAGTCTGGTTAGCCTACCATATTCAGGACCAGACAGGTCCTACCCTCATTAAACTAAGAAAATGAACACTATAACATGTTTTAAAAGCCAACTATGCATAAAGACCCTAATGAGATCCACAACAAATACAGGTATAGCTTCAGAGGAAAAAAAAGAAAGAAAAAAAAAACACATGTCCTGGTCACAGAGAGTGCAGGTATACTTGGAAGACTTCAAACAAAAGGTTCAGGATGGATGGAAAAGACAAACAGCTCCCTGGGCCAAAACCAAGAGAAGAAATTCAAACTGTTCTTGTAAGAAATTATCAGAAACTATTTTGTCCATTTATGTGCTGAAAAATGATAGCTTAAAGAAAAAGATGAAAACTTACAGAAATACAAAATACTAAGGAGAAAGTATTTTTCTCATATTGGGTTTTTCAATACTACTTTCTCCTTTTGTTATTTAAAAATCCAATATAAGAAAAATAAATTCAACAAACCATAAATGAACTCTCAAAGTAAAAAATAAAATAAAATAAAACAAACAAATAAACTAAAACTTCAGGACCAGATAGATTCACTAGTGAATTCTATCAAACTTTGGAAAAACAATTAATTACAATACTATGTAAACTATTTGTAATATCCAGGAAGAAGTTATCATTCCAGTCTTCTTTTATGATTTCAAAATTTTGTTCATACCTAAGCCAAAGGTCTAAGAATATAAACAGGCAGTTTTCTAAGGAAGAATTTCAAGCTTCCAATAATCATATGAAAAAATGCTCTAAACATGAACAATTACAGAAATGCAAATTAAAGTAAAGTGAGTTCTAGCTCACACCTATTAGAATGGTAAAAATAATAAAAGAGGAAAATGACAAAATGTTGGGAAGCCTGTGGCAAAAGAGGTCTAGTTATGTTATAGAAGTAGTAGATAGTTGATGAAGCTGTAGATTGATCTAACCATTGCGAAAATCAACTTGAAACTTTGCCCAGAGATTTGTCTAACTATATATATCCTTTAATCCAGCTATACTACTTGTCAGCCTATAGCCCAAAGAAACCTCAGAAAGGGAAAAAAAAAGATCTGCAAGTACAGAAATATTTATAGTAGCTCTTTTTAATGGTAGACCCAAATTGGAAACTAAGGGAATGTCCTTCTACTGGGTAATGCCAAAAGAAATTGTAATTTATGAATATAATATATCACTCACATACCATAAAAATGATGAAATGGGCAATTTCAGAAGAAACTGTGGAGATATTTGTGAACTGATTTAGAGAATAGAGAGTAGAACTAGGAGAAAAATTTATATAATGACAATATCTAGAAAAGCAATCTTGAAAAACTTTAGAACCCTGGTCAACACAATGATAAACCATATGTTTAAGAAGATGAAAATATGCCACTGTCTTGCTGACAGAGTGATGATGAACTTTATATATATATTTAGCCATTGCTAATGTGGATTTTTTTGCCATGTTATGAATTTTTTATTGAAGGATTTGTTTTTCAGCTTTATTTAATTTTCTAAAGATGGGGGAAGCATGAAATAGTGAGAGGAACAGATTCATTAAAAAAAAACACTTGTTACTTAAAAAATAAAAATAAACAATTAGAAAAAAATGTTCTGGAAAATAGATCATGGCAGCTAATGGGCTCCAGTTAAGATCTGTGTGTGCCTTGAAGGAAATGAGGAATCCTATGAGATATAGGTGAGGAGGAATTACATTCTAGGTGTGGAGGTCAACCTGTGAAAAGACAGAAAATGGAACTTAACATAGAAACAATAAGAAATCGTCCAGTTTGGCTGCAATGTAGCATGCTTGAAAGAATATGGAGAAAAAATGGCTAGAAATATAGACTGCAGCTAGACTATGAAGGGTTTTATATTCCAAATGGAAGCTCATATTTTGCCCTCCAATTTGGAGCCCCTGAAGCTTATTGAACAAGGTAGTGACATATCCAAAACTGTGCTGTAGGAATATCAATATGACAGCTATGTGGAAGTTAGATTGGAGAGGAGGGAGACTATGTACAGAGAGACTAGATAGGAGGCTATTTGCAATAGTAAGGTCTAGAGGTAATGAAGAATGAATCAGAATGGCTAGAGAAAATGAGAGATGTTATGGACATTGAAGCAACAAACTTAGCTGACTGAGTATATGGGTTGAGGGAAAGGGAAGAGTTGAAGATTACCCTAAAATAGTGTCCCTTGGTGACTAGAAGGATGGTCTTGTCTATGACAGGAATAGTACAGTTAGGAAGAAGAAAGGTTTTAGAGGGGGAAAGATAATGACTTCTGCTTTGTAGCTTAAGACACTTTAAAACCATCAGTTAAAAATTTCCAATAGACATTTGGCGATATGATAATGGGCTCAGAACAAAGACCATTGCTGGATATGATAGTCTTGGAGATACTTGCATAGATATTATATTTGAATCCAAGAAAGTCAAGTGGAACTACATAGAGATAATAGAGCTAAGGACAGAGAGCTCCTGAGAGGACTCTAAGTATTGTACAAAATTCAGAGCCCAGATGTCACACTGGCCAGCTAGTTAAAGCCCATTTTCCTTGATTCCACAGCAACTGCCCAAGCTTTGCCACTAGGCCCAACTCTTACTTTCCTGGTACAATTTCCCAATGCATAACTACCATGGTGAAAAGTGAGACCTTGTCCTCCAAGTTTTTCTCTGTTTCTTAAGTTAGTTTAAGGTTCACCAAGGGAAGCTTCTTTGCCATGAGGACCAAGCTGGGTATTGTGGAAAGCAATCCATGAAAGGTATTTCTTATTCTTTTTTTTGTAATATCATAGCAAGACTATTTAAGTTTTCATATTGTAGGACTATATAAAAAATTCTCCCCTGAGCCTTCTCTCTGCCTCTATCTCTGTCTCTGTCTTTTTTTTTTTATTTTGCTGTATCTATCAGGATTATTTGTAAATCAAAGTAGAAATAAATGTCCAATGGCAGGTTCATGGCTAACCAAACCATGACATTTCAGTATAACAAAATACTTCAATATTAAACATTAGCAAATGTGAATAAATTTGGGAAGACATTAAGTAATATAAAGCAAAGAAAGCAAAGACAGAATAAATATGTAAGTAGACTATGACCATAGTAAAGGGAAAATGCATGCATGGAGAGATGAATGAATAGACATTATAAAGGGATGTAAAGGAGCAATTAGGAGCTTATTATTTATAGAAATTTGTATTAAAGTATATGGTTTTGAAAGAACATGAAATCCTATTCTGATAACCCATTGTAGCATAGAGATAATGTTAGGTTCTGCAAAACCATTAAAGAAGAAAACAAATTCTGTCAGTTTCAACAAAGCTCCAAAAGTTTAGGAAATGGGGCTGGTGTTGTACTCTAAGTCTATTGTCTGATATGTTTAGAGACATTCATCATCACAATGCTTTCATGGCAGTGAAATTTTAGCAGCAACAACTCTCAAAAACTATGTACCAAGTACCAGAGAAATTGAAATCTTCATTGGAAGTACACTAAAAACATCAAAGACCTTTGAAGAATTAAAATAATTTATAGATATGCTTTATTTGTTTTTGCTGTTATTTAAAGTGCCGAATAAATATTTTTAAAGGAAAATCAAAATCCTTGATTCACACTGATCTCTTACTTTAATCTTCATCACCACAATCCCCCCACACACATTTTATTCTTTATTTGAATTGTCTATATTTGTGTCAGAAACATTTACTCTTATAAGCATTGCATTTCTATTGCATTTACTTCCTTTGTAATATTTTATACTAAGGGATCTTACTTATTCTTTCTTAGAATTCTTTGAAATCCATTCCCCTAAAATTATATGAAGTACACTAGCCAATGGTGGTCTTTTCCTCCCTTATCTAATATTAATTCTAAAATGATTTGGTAACTTTCCCCCTAGGTTCCTATAATTTCCATTTAAGCTAAAAATTCCTCCTCATCGGTAACAATAAAATGAATAGATATTGCCTTTGTCGTGTCCTTTAACTTTTGAAGATAAATATTTTGGAGAATTCACTAAAACATGGGACTATAGGATCATAGATTTAGAGCTGGATGGGACCTTAAAACTCCATAGATTTCAACCCCTTCATTTTAGGGATAAAGAAATAGACTCAAGGGGGTTATAACTGTCTTTATGTCACAAGGGTAGTAAGCAGCTGAGCCAAAATTTAAACTAATCTTCCAACTGCAAATTTGGCACTCTTTCCTCTGTACCATGCTATCTTTCATCTGTTCTGCTTTGAGAGTAAAGAGAATTTCAGAAGTCTGCATGACAAACTTGTTTACTGAACTCACTACCCATGTCCTCTGTCTGGTCTGATGACTTCTTGTGTCCCTTGCCCCTTCTACAATATCTCTTCTGTTTCTCCCTCCATGTATCCTCATCTTAATACTGTACCTGTATATCTCTACTCTGGATTTCTTCATGGATTTCCATGAATTTCTTCAAATGAATGAATCTTTTTTTTTCTATATTGCTGCTCTACTACGTGACACTTTTTTTTAACCTTATCTGATCTTTTAAAATAATTCCACTCTAATTCTGTGTCATATTGGCTAAAGAGTGATGAGTCATGAGTCATATTCATATCACATAGCTAGGTGGTATGGTGAATGGAGTCAGGAAGACCTGAGATCAAATCCTGCCCCCAACACTTATTAGCTATAACTCTAAGCTACTCTACCTCTCTCTGACTTAGTTTTCTCATATGTAGAATAAGAATAGCACTTAAAGGACAGCATTGTTGTGAAGATGAAATGTGTTAACATATGTTAAACACTCTTCAATCCTTCAATTGCTATATAAATGCTACTTATCATTATAATTATGATAATTTCATTACAAAAATTATTATTATAGTTAATCCAGTTGCAGTGTTACCTTTGAGTTTAGATTTGTCTCCTTGCATTATGATTGTTAACGCACCCTTTGTATTACTCATTTAAAACCACTTGTTAATAGGCATATGAAACCAAGAATTTAATAATTGCCTTTCTTCTTGGATATCATTTCCTCCAAATTACTGGGCCTCACCATCTTCCCAGTTCATACCTACTAATCTCAGTAACAAATGACTATGTGGATTTTTTCCCCTCTTCATTTTCAAGTTGGAGCTTTCTTGAGCAAGAAATACTTTTTTTCTTTTTTTTTTTTTAACAAACCTTTGGTTAAAAAAAAAGAGTCACTCCAATAGTGATCAAAACACTGAATTTTGTATGTTTTAAATTATGGTGCAAAATCCAAATACTGTCTTCGTAAATGAGAAATATATGCAGGGAGATAATTTAGGAGACTGTTATAATAGTGTTGGAGAGTGATGTACAGTAAGGTGTAATTTGGGTAATGGTAGTCTGAGTCAAAGAAGAGACTGACAATAGACATTGTGAAGTCCAAATGAATAGGACGTAGTGTCTGTCTGGATATAGGAATGGGGAGGCCAACTGAATGGGAAAAATAAAAGATAATTCCAGGGATTAGGACTTACAAAATAATAAGGGCAAAGAGCATATTAAACAGAAGTGATGCAGAATGAGAGTGGAAGGGTTGATTGTTTTTTTTTCCCTAATCTGCAGAGCCATCCCAAACAATTAACAAACTCAGCAAACTGGGAATGTCCTGGCATTTGACTTAGAGGAGTTCTTTGTTTACCTTATAATAACCCAAATCTTACAGTTTATCTAGTGAATGAGTCCTGTGCAGCAATGAAAATACAAATGTTTTACAACAGAGCAAGAAAATTTCTTGACGCATGAAACATTTTGTGACTGTATCTTTCGCAGGGAAAAAAAAAACATATTGAAGATATATCTTATGTGCTAAGATTTATACATTTTTCTAATGGGATTAAAATGTATTACTTAAAATAAAGGAATACAAAGAAATGAAATTAGATAACACAAAGGGGTTCCACTGATTTAGGCAGCTTGGAATACTACAGCTGCACTCAGCACTGATTATGGACTTGCGTTCTGGGTTCCACAATCACAGAGTGACACTTATTACCTGGTGAGCAAACACAGCCACATCATCCAGAATGGTGAAGCATACTGAGTTCATTCAATATAAGAATTATTTGAAGAAATTGGGGAAAGCAAGCCTGGAAGAGAGAAGGGTGTCTTCGAGTACCTGAATGTCTGTCATGTGGAATTGGAATTAAATTTCTTTTGTTTGGTCCCAGAGGCAATATATCAATATATGCAAAATTTATACAAAGTGAATGCAAGGCAATTTGGAGACATTAGCAACTGGGGGGAACCAGAAATGGCTTCCTGTAGAAGGTAGCACTTCAGTCAGTTTTTGAAGAAAACATGGTATTTTAAAAGGTAGAGGTAAAAAAGGAGTCCATTTAAGGCATGAGGGATAGCAAGTGCAAAGGAAGAGAGATAGAAGATTGTCATGAATGAAGAGTAACAAGGCCAGTTTGACCTGCCCATAAAATATGTAAGGGAATAATATGTTGTGATTTTGGAAAAGTAGGTTGGAGCATGGTTGTAAAGGCATTTAAATGCCAATTATAATTTATATTTTGACTTGGAGGTAATAGGCAACCATCATCCAGAAGTATATGAACTGCTTTAGGATGCATGGATTACCCCTCAATGGAATTATTAGAGAAAATAGTGGATGACACCTCATAAGATTCATTGTAACAAGAATTCTTTTTCTGTTATGGGTTAGACTAGATGATTACTGATTTCAGTTAGAGTTCTGAAAACTTGTGATTATTTCTGAGAATGCTTGGAAAGGTCCCAAAGATTTGAATATGAAATCATGGACAATTTAGTGTGGTCTCTGCATAAGACACTAGAAAAGCCCTTGTTCTGATGGAGTGCGGCTGTCATTATGTTATGTTTATCAATACAAATGAGAAAACGTTAAGATATTATGTAATACGTGGCACTCGTGGTGCCTATAATTCATGAATAAATTGCCAATCTATAAAACTAATGACTTGTAAACTGAATGAAAGGAAACATGGCATAGTGGATAGATGGCTGGCCATACAGTTAGGAACACCCACCCTACCACTGACACGTATTAGCTGTGTGGCCATGGGCAAGCAACTTAATTTCTCAATTCCTCTTCCCCTAAGCAACTCTCTAAAACTGGTACGAAGGGATTTGTTGATATGCTTCAGTGAAAAAAGTTTCTAAAGAGGAAGCTAATATAGCTTTCAAAGAAGGAAGTGTTAAATGACTAATAATATCTTTTCAAATAGATGTGTGATCTCATCTATTTGGATATCCCTTCTAATGACACAGATCAAAACTCATCCATGTCTTCCCATCCTGAATGACTCTTGTTATATTCTCTGATAAATTTGCCACAAGTGGGCACTGAGTGTGCCCAGGAATTTTATGCACTTTCTTTTGGAAGTTCTAGAAAGTATGTGTGTATTTATACACACAATACATATATATGTATATATATATAACATGCATACATACACACACACACACACACATATATATATATATCAGACTGCTTTGATAAACCAATTTTTAAAAATTACTCATCAATAAACACAGTAGAATCTTTTATTCTCTGACTTTTAAAATATCTGTGTGACGGTATAGGTGTGGTTTCCTATGGAATAGTGCTTGCAAAAGTCTCCCTATTTGCTATTAATACCATCATCAGGGATGCACTTGATGAATCTCATGCAAATGTAATGCATAGATGGTAAGGAAAGCATTTAAGATGGTTGTTGAAGCATCTGGTGGCATGGTAGAGAGAGTGCAGGGCTATAAGTCAGGAAGACCTGAGTTCAAATCCAGACTTACACACTTACTGGTGGAGTGATCCTGAGTGAGAGGTTGCTTAACCTCTATTTGCCTCAGTTTTCTCATTTGTAAAATAAAAAAAATAAAAGCACCTACTTTATGGCATCATTATGAGGTCATTTTATCAGAGATAAGATTTGTAAAAAGCACCAAGCACAATTCTTGGCACAGAGTAGGTTTATAGAAATTTTTATTCCTTTGTTGTTGATATTTCTTCCATTGCCTATATTTTGTATCGATAGTCTTGAGTTTTCCCAAGGCCTATGGTATCTTCTGCTCCTTCCAATGCATTGTGAATTGATCCCTACATACTCTTATAACTGATTTACTTCTCACAAGTATCTGCTCCATGTGCTTTTGGTCTAATTCAAATACTTTCCCCTGTTGTCTTTAATGTCATTTCTACCAACTATATATTTGCATACATATATATATATATATATACACACATCAATATTCGTGCTGTTAGAATTACAGTGTAGCAGCTCTATTGTTCTTGAGAGTAAGAACACTTTGTTATAAAAAAAAACCACAATATTGCAGTTCTTTTCCATTTTTTTCTTGTTTCTTTACCTCCTTCCGTTTTAATCCTTGAGTGCTATTAAGACAAGTTTGTTTAGTTAGATCTTTCATTGAGACTTTTAAAAATGAACTATATTCCATAGTTTTTCTCCATTTTATGAAGTAACACTGCTTATATTTTTTCTATTTTTTGTAATATTTTACAAATGAATTTGTATGGTAAATTGTTGTTGCCCCTGTATTCTATATTTCTCCACCTGGCAAGTAAGAGAAGTGTTTTCAGACTAAATGACTTTTAGGCACTTTTGATCTCTTCTGACAACTAACTTACATTGATCCAATATCTGCATGAAATTAACATCTCCTCTGCCTATGGCTCCTCTTCCATCCATATCCTATTTTCATCATCAATAACTTCTTTTAATAGATTAGGATAAAGTTGTTTAAATGCCAATTTTTCTTAATTTTTATTCTTTCTTCCAGCCTTTTTTAGTTTTATTTTGGTGATTAATATATGGATATTTTAATTGTTCACAGATAGGTGATATAATAACAACTCCCATATCATTATGTCATTTCCTTTATATAAATAAAACAAATTGTTACTTCATGATCACTGTGTTTGAAATTTATTGTTATTTTTACCAAAGAAAATAGCCATCATAGGTAGGCATGAGGCTTTTATGGAATCTATAATTAGAGTTCTCTTATTTTTATTCCTGATCCACATAGTTCACCACACAACATAATTACTTTAAAAATATTTGTTAAGTGATTGATCCATCTTTTCTAAAATACTGTCATCCTCACCTATTCCTACCTTTTGACTGAACTCAATGAGTATTAAAGTATATGTTGATTTAATTTGGAAGCTCTTATCAAGCTTCATATTTCTATTTAGCTGGTACTTTATTATCTAGTTTCATTTATGGTGAAAACGCTAAGATTTGATGATTCAGTTATTCAAGTACCACGTTCACAAATTGGTCACTGGATAACTATCTCACATTCAAAGTATGAAAATGCTGGGTTAAATTGATAGGCAGTTCAAAAATTATTTTCCTTAGCCTTCTCTTCCCTCTTTTCTACCATCATCACTGCAGAAACTGAAGTGAACCACACAGGACTGAGGACCATTTTATATTTTTCTGTGATCAATGAAGTCATCACTAAGTGGCTAACTAATTAGTGATGAGTATCCTTTTACTTATCTAAGGAGGTGCATTGAAAACAGATTAATCTGCTACAAGCACTGCACTGGGGGCTATTCCAGCATGACAGAACCAGCCAGAGTTGAGCTCCACAAAGACTTCAAGAATCTAGAGTCACCAAATCAATGAGATATCAGAGTAGGAATTTACAGAGGAATAACATTGAGGGAAGTTAAATACACTTTTAATATGTAAGCCACCTTTAATATGTAACTACTCTAAAAGTAGATATTGCTAGACTTGGAATTATTACTATTAGGTTCATATCCCTCATCTGCCCTAAATAACTGTGAACCTCTAGGCAAACCATTTAACCGCTCTCTGTGTTAGGGAAATCACTAGTATTTCACTTAATAAATTATATATGGATTTCAATCTCTCTCTTTTTTTTTTAGGTCAGGAAATGGGGTTAAGTGACTTGCCTAGGGTCACACAACTAGTAAGTGTTATGTGTCTGAAGCTGGATTTGAACTCAGGTCCTCCTGAATCCAGGGCCAGTGCTCTATCCACTGCACCACCTAGCTGCCCCTAGATTTCAATCTCTTTAAGTGGACAGTGTTTCCAAATTGGGAACTCCCCACATCAATGAAATAATATGTTTTTGTGTATGCAGTCTATTGGAAAAGTTAGAAAAGACATTTATGTATCTATATCTAGGTATGGCTAATAAAGTACGTTTATCTATAAAGCGATACATAAATAATTGTCCAAAGCTGTAAGTGCTGACAAAATGCTAAATACTTCAAAATGGACTCAAGATAAGGAGATGCATTTTAGGAGGCCACCTATTCAAAGTAGCCATGCATATAAATAGATTATAGAAATGGACTACTGGAGAAGTCAGTTATTTGTATGAAAAACACTTTTTTAATAGTTACAAAGGAAAGAACTAAAACTAGGTTGATCATATCATAAGCTACTGAAATGTGGAGTTCTTGGCAAAATTATGTCATTAAATGGCTATAGGTAACATCTCTTTGCAATGCTCTGCAGAAGTGATAAGGTTTGAATTGACTAAAGCATTTGACCAGCATTATTCTCTTAAGGTAAAAGATGAAACAGGACTGATGATTTCCTAGGTTTTATCATGGGCTCAGAAAATAAATCAATAGATTGTATAAAGGAGGTAGAACCATAAATCCTCATACAATTCAGGTTCTCTAAATAATTCAAGTCTTAAATTTGTCTTCACGCTGCAAATTTCTGAACAAGTATCCTATACAATCTATTTTCTTCACTGAGAAATGAAGTCATTGATCTAAAAGGCATGACATGTTTGCATTAAATGAAAGGATGCTATCATCATTTGTTCTTAGTTTATAAGGTCATGGGATATAAAAGAATTAAATAACCCAGAAAATGGATTCATGTGCAGCAATGGATTTTAGGCCACATGAAGCAAGAAAAAATACATTGAGGAAAAAATTCCGTTTGCATATGTTATCAATGACAAGAAATTAGTTTCTTGATAGCCATGTGTTCAGGCAGTCTGGTTCATCCCTTGTCTATATCCAAGAATGACAACATTACACTATGCCATCTGGAAAGACGATAGGCAACAACCAAAACAAAACCTAGTTTTTTTTTAAAATTCAAGTCATATTACTAATATTATCCAAGTTAAATCTGGGGATAATGTAAGCATTGCTCTTCTAATCTTAATCTACATCATCATATGGCCATTTGGACCAAGACCCTCTGCAATCTAGCATCACACATATTTTTTTCAGCCTTTTGGCATCCCCTCTCCTTTCTCAGATTGTTTCCTGTATTTAGGATTGTTTCTCTCTCCATCTTCACCTGTTAAATTAGCCCTGCCTGTTCTTGCAAACTCAACCAAAATGTTACCTATTCCACCAATCCTTCTCTGATCTCTCCAAATAGTAAAGAGCTTCCTATATCTCTGAACCCAGAAAGTTCAGGGTTTAGACTCTGGCTCTGGTACTAACCAGCTATATAAACACTGACAATCAATTAGTCTTTCTGAGCCTTAGCTTTTTCATCTGTAACATAGGAATAAAAACTGCTACTTTACTTCACTCACGGGATAATGACGAGGTACAAATTATAAAATCTATGTAAAATATCTTGCAAATAGTTAAGTACTATATAACTAAGTGTGGAACCCTGGAAAAGTCATTTAAACTTTCAGTGCTCCCAGGTAACTTTTTATAATAAAAACTCAAGAAAATAGGCTGATTTGTATTATTAGTTCTTCACTTATTGTTCAGTTGTGTCTGACTTTATGTGACCCAATGAACAAAGTCCATGGTGTTTCCGTGGCAGATCCTGGAGTGATTTGTCTTTTCCTTCTCCATTGTACCCTCATTTTATGGATGAGGAACTGAGGCAAATAGGAGTGACTTGCCCAGGGTCACATATCTAGTATGTATATGAGACTGAATTTAAACTCGGATCTTCCTGACTCCAGGCCCAATGCTTCAGCTAAAGTACCACCTAGCTGTTAACTAGTTCCTCCCTAAAGCAATAACTTATGAATATGTCCAGAAATATCTATCTATCCACACACACATAAATATACATACATATGCACATATTCATATATACACGTATGTGTATTCACATATAGGCTATGTAAATTGACAAGAATGTATTTATATGTACATACATAATCAATTCTAAGACTGCCTCACCTCAAGATTTTGGTTTCCTAGTACAAAGAGAAGTTCTCACCATTTCCTCTTTGCTTGCTAAATATCCACTATTATAATTATAAAGATAGTTCAGCAAATGCAATTGTAGTTCTATGGGAATAACTACAAGTAAATTCAATGACAAATTGGATGTAAAAACTTCTGTCTAAATGATACATGACTTTAAAATTGCCCCATTGTTTCCTGATTAAATTTTCCAATATTTAAATTTGATTAGATATCTTTATCTGAAAATAGGCAATTGTTATGCTATTGGGCTGACATGCAAAGAGATTATAATTGTTGTTGTGTCTCTGTATATTATTTCAACCTAAGGATTTAAATGTATATATAAAAAAAGGATCTACAAAGTCTTGAATCTGAACTTGGACACATTACTTGGCTTCAGGTCTTATAAATCGGCACTTAAAACAGGAGTCAGACTCAAATATCATGACTCCCTGTCCCATAAGTTGTTCTCCAGGCTGCCTCCTATAAAATCATGATCACAATAGTGTGCTTATCCTTTTCCAAGCCATTGAACTTCTATTTCCTATAAAGAGTCAGCTGTGTCCAATAAAAGTAAACATTTATCTTTGTAATGACAATCATTGAATTCCTTGGTAGAATGGTACAACGTTCAGTCAGCATCCAATATAAACAATTTCTTCTTGTGCCTCACATCACTACTGAACCATGAAGAAGTGATTATGTGGCCCTCTCAAGGTAGAAAATAGGGAAACCAAGGCATAAAGATGAAGGTCAAAAGCAATGAATGTAAAACATAACATGGAATTGAGGTTATTCTCGGAAACGCCAAGTTTGGTACTAAAGAATTTTGGGGATATTGTTTTTTTTTCCTTTTTTTGTAACAAATATATGCTCTTAATTGAATTGAATGAAACTGCTGTATAAACTCTGGTCAGAATTGTGTGTTTTTAATACTATATATTCATCAATTTTCTTTTGTTTTTAATGAAATATACCTGGAGTCATATCAACAAAACTTCCAATTGACTGCCGGTATGAACTAATGACAGAATTGACCAGATACTGTATTCAGATATAAACAAAGGATAGCATCTTTATTTGCTCTTTATCCATAAGTCCCTCAAATTGAGGTTTATATTGCTGTAACATTTTTATGCATGTTATCTATGTTACTTGATTGTGACCTCCTTGAGGCAAAGAAATCTGTAATCCTCACCTTGTATCCCCAAAGAATACCCTAAACACACTCAATGAATGAATATTTGTTTTACTAATTAATGAAAACTGTAATACATTATTCTTAAATACTCAAATGGATTTCTGACTACATCAAACTAGAGAACCCTCCATTGATAGAGATATTAACCCATCCATAGACAGATATGTGTGATTCTTATCCATATTTTTTCATGAATTCTCCAGTGTTCACCTCAAGTGCTAAAAGTTATACACACACATACATATACACACAATACACACATACATACATACATTGTTCAGATATATGTTGAAATTTGATCAATAGACCTTCTTTGTCTTCCTTGTGCTGATGGACAGTCCAAACTCCTTTGAGTGATTAAAGATTTCTTCTTGAGAGTTGATGGAGTTGGTACAATTCCATCTGCAAACATGGAGGTGGAAGACCTCACCAACCATGGTTGACCTGAACTATAGGTGAATCTCCTCCACCACAATAGAGAATAATTTCAGGAAACAAGCATCTCTCCCTATTTTATGCCTCATATTTATTATTATAAGGTCTTTGAACTAGTTATATTTGTTCTTAAAGCTCTTAAAGAATCTTGAATGATTCTAATACATGGGTGGGAGTCACCTTATTTTAAAAGAGCCCATAGGCTGTATTTTGTTCTACCATATCAAATGCTTTCATATTCAACTGACAAAACAGGATTTTATATTCTCTACATCATTGTGAAAAGGTACATATACGGCCCATCATTTGACACAGTGGCTTGTTCCCTACTAATACTCCCTGTATATACCTGATCCTTATAAAATTTTTGTTTAAATGGGAAAGAAAAAATACAGGTCATGAGTTGTTGTTGTTTTCTTGGTGATCTTTTTTTTGGAATGAAAAAAAAGTCCAAGATATTTTCATAATTTTCAAATCTTTTCTCCTTTAAACAGCTTTTAAATTGGTCCCTCAATACACTCACAATTTTTTCAACTCTAGCATGCATTATGTACACACACACATAAACACACATACAAATTAGAAATTAGCGAGAGTGCATCAAGCATGTTACTATCTCTATCTATTTATATATTCATAATATATTTATATATTTATAGTAACTTAATAAGACTATAATCTTCCCCTCTCAGAACTAGATGAATCTGCCAAAAAATAAACAAGAATGAAGTCAAAGAAGTGAATAGAAATTTAGAAAAGCTAGCTATGATAGTTTTCTGATAGAATTGAACAGGAATAGAAAGAAATATACTTTTTTCTCAGTGGTTTATAGTACCTTTACAAATATTGATTATACAATAAAGCATAAAAGTTTATAGTTAATAATGGAAAAACAGAAATATTAAAAGGATCCTTTTCGGATTACAGTACAATTAAATTACATTTAATAAGAGACCATGGGAATATAGATTAAAAACTAATTGAAGACTAAAAACTAATTGAAAACCTTATCTTAAACAATGAGTGGGTTAAAGAACAAATGATAGAAACAATCAATAGAGAATTAAAGAGAATGATAAAAATGAGACAACATACGAACACTTATGAGATATAGCGAAAGCAGTAATCTGAGGAAAATGTATATCTCTAAATTCTTGTATAAATAAAGCAGAAAAAAAGCAGACCAATGAATTGGGTTTGCAATTAAAAAAACTAGAAAAAAACAAAATTAAAATCTCCAATTAAATACTAAATTAGAAAGGCTAAAAATTAAAAATGAGATTAATAAAATTAAGTATAAAGACCATTATATTAGTAAAAAAAACTTATGTAAAAACAATAAAATAGATAAATCATTGCTTATTATGATTTTTAAAATGAAGAAAAACAAATCACTAGTATCAAAAATGAAGAGTGAATATACTACTAATGAAGATGAAATCAAAGCAATTACAAGGAGTTATTTTGACCAATTATATGTCAATATACTTAACAATTTAAGTAAAATGGAAGAATATTTATAAAAAATATAAACAGCATAGATTAACAGAATACAAAACAGAATATCTAAATAGACCAATTTTAGAAAAAAAGAATTTGAACAGGCTATAAAATGAGCTTCTTAAGAAAATGCACCAGAGGGGCCTCTAGGTGGTGCAATAGATAGAGCACTGGCCCTGGAGTCAGGAGGATCTTAGTTCAAATCCCACATCAGACCAGACACTTAACACTTACTAACTGTGACCCTGGGCAAGTCACTTAACCCCAACTGCCTAAAAGAAAAAAAGAAAAGGCATCAGGACCAGAAGGATTTACAAGTGAATTCTATTAAACATTTAAAGACCAACTAATTCCAATATTAAATAAATTATCTGGAATAATGGACAAAGAAGTAGCCCTTACTAAACTCTTTTTAGGAAACAAATATAATACTGCTACCTAAACCAAAAAGAGTAAAAATAGAGAAAGAAAACTATAGACCAGTTTCAATAATGGATATGGATGCAAAAATCTTAAATAAAATACTAGTCAAAAGATTACAATATATCATAAAGATTATACATGATGACTAAGCAGGATTTATACCAAGAATGCAGAGATGCTTTATTATAAGGAAAACTAGTAATATAATTGATTATATCAATAATAAAAGGAACAAAAATAATATGATTATAGCAATAGATGCAGAAAAAAGTTTGACAAACTATAACACTCATTTCTATTAAAACATGAATAAGTGTAGGTATAAATGGAATTTTCTTTAAGCTAATAAAAAGTATTTACCTAAAATCATAAGCAAGCATTATTTGTTTTTTTTTTTTTCAAATGATACAGTATTTATTGGGGTTTTAGTCCTTTAAATTATAGACTGACATGAAGATAAAGAAGGATCATAGGTGACCATCAGCCCTCTGCCCCCAGTTGCATGCAGCCAGCAATCCTGGGGGAGCAGAGGGGGACTGGGCAGGTGGAGGGCTCACTTCTTGACCACCTCTGCCACAGTGGCTTCAGCATCTGCCAGGGCCTGGGATGCCAGGAACTGGGCACGATCCTCCTGCAAGGCAACCAGCTGGTCTGCACTGAGGTCCTTCACCACATGGGTACCTAGCGAGCTGGCACTGCCAAGGATGGACAGCACAACTGAGGACAGGGGGACATCTTGCAAAGCAAAGGCCTTGTCCTGAGCCTTCACGTGGGTGATCTCATACGCATGCTTCATGGTGATCAACCCAGCCACCTCATGCCCTGTGTGCCTGGCCCCTTTTTCTATGCCAGCCGCTGCCTTCAGGAAGTAGGAAACTGTCCATCTGAAAGGAACTGAAGAAAGCAAAAGGAAAGGAAAAGCAGGCAACCTAGAGTTGCCCTAGAGTTCCAGCCTTGCTGATTTCAGCCCAACACCAGGTAAGCTGCCAGAACCCTACAGCCTCCAATTGCCAACATAAGAGGCCCCAGCACACAAAGCCACTGACCAAGACCTAGGCTTCCAACACAAGAAGCTTGGGTCAGTGCCCTCTGCTTTGCAGCAGGAGAGCTCAATCTCTTTAATGGCCAGGGAATAAGGAAACACCATGAGCAAAAAGAAACATACCATAGATTCATATTATGAGAACAGTGACGATCAAGGCAGAAATTCTAAAGAGGACAACATTGTCAACAAACCCACATCTGAGACCTCAAAAGGGAATGTGAACTGGTCTGAAGCCCAAAAAGCCTTCTTAGAAGAGCTCAAGAAGGATTTTAAAAGTCAAATGAGAGAGGTAGAAGAGTTCTTAAAAAATACAATTGGCCAACTGGAAAAAAAAGGACACTGAAGAAAACAAATCCCTAAAAAAATACAATTGGTCAAATGGGGAAGGAGGTACAAAATCTAAATTTGTTAAAAATTAGAATTAGGCAAATGGAAGCTAATGACTCTATGAGAGAGCAGGAATCAGTCAAACAAAAACAAAAAAAAATGAAAAAAATAGATGAAAACGTAAAATTCCTCATTGGTGAAACAACTGACCTGGAAAATCGATCCAGGAGAGACAATTCAAAAATTATTGGTCAATTTGAAAATTGTGATGAAAAAAAGAGCCCAAAGAGTATCTTCGAGGAAATCATAAAGGAAAACTGCCCAGAGGTCCTAGAACCAGAGGTTAAAATAGCCATGGAAAAAATCCACCAATCACCTCAAAGAAACAATTTAAATATCATGGAGCCACTGTCAGGATTACACAGGACCTTGAAGCTTTTACATTAAAAGACCACAGGGCATGGAACATGATTTTCTGTAAGGCAAAGGAGCTTGGATTACGACCAAGGATCAACTACCCAGTGAAAATGAGCATGATCTTTCAGGGGAGGAGATGGATATTCAATGAAATAGGGGACTTCTAAACCTTCCTGATAAAAAGACCAGAGCTCAACAGAAAATTTGATTTTCAAATACAAGACTCAAGAGAGACATAAAAAGGTAAACAGGACATGAAAGATACAATATTTTGTTAATAAGGGCAAACTGTTTACATCCCTACAAGGGAAGATGACACTTGAACTCTTGAGAACTGTATTGTTATTACACCATGTTAAAGGAGTATACATATATGTTGACTTTGATATATGGATCCAAGGAAGTGGATTAATCTGATCTAAGAAAATGTACTGAAAAAGGAGGAGGCAGACAAGGGTAAATTACATTACAAGAAAAGATACAAAAACCTATTACAGCAGAGGGAAAGAAGTGAGGGAGTTAAGCATTGTTTGAACCTTACTCTCATCAGATTTGGCTCAAGAAGGGAATAACATGATCAGTTAGGTATAGAAATCTAACTTGCCCTTTAGGCAGTAGGAGGGAAAAGGGGAAATAAAAGGGAGGGGGAATAGAAGGGAGGGAAGAAGCAGAAAGGGAAAAGGGGAAAAGGGAAAAGGCTAGGAGGGACTGAGGGAGGTGGTAGTCAAAAGCAAAACACTAGTGAAGAGGGGAAAAAGAGAAAGGAGAAAGCAAAGCATAACTGGGGGGGAGGGGAAAGGATGGAGAGAAAGACAGAGATAGTAATCATAACTATGAATGTGAATGGGGTGAACTCTCCCATAAAATGGAAGCAGATAGCAGAATGGATTAAAAAACATAATACTACAATGTGTTGTTTACAAGAATCACATTTGAAAAAGTGTGACACACACAGGGTAAAGGTAAAAGGCTGGAGCAGAATATATTGTGCTTCAGCTGAAGTAAAAAAAAAGAGGAGTAATAATCCTGATCTCAGACAAAGCAAAAGCAAAAATAGATCTTATCAAAAGAGATAAGGAAGGAAACTATATTCTGCTAAAAGACACCATAGACAATGAAGTAATATCATTACTAAACATATATGCACCAAATGGTATAGAATCCAAATTCTCAGAGGAGAAGTTCAGAGAATTACAGGAAGAAATAGACAGCATGCTAGTGGGGGACCTCAACCTCTCCCTCTCTGAACTAGATAACTCTAACCACAAAATAAACAAGAAAGGAGTTAAAGAGGTGAACCTTAGAAAAGATAGGTATGATAGACCTCTGGAGAAAACTTAATAGGTATAGAAAGGAATATACTTTTTTCTCAGTGGTACATGGCACATGCACAAAAACTGACTATGTACTAAGGCATAAAAACTTCACAATCCAATGCAGAAAGGCAGAAATATTAAATGCACACTTTTCAGATCATGATGCAATAAAAATTATATGTAATAAAAGGCCATGGAAAGACAGACTCAAAAATAATTGGAAACTAAATAATCTAAACTTAACAAAATGATTGGGTCAAACAACAAATCATAGAAACAATCAATAAATTCATTCAAGAAAATGACAGCAAGGAGACAACATACCAAAACTTGTGGGATGTGGTGAAAGCAGTTCTTAAGGGAAGTTTTATATCTCTAAATGCTTACATAAATAAAATAGAAAAAGAGGAGATTAATTAATTGGGCATATAACTAAAAAAAATGAAAACAACAAATTAAAAATCTTCACTTAATCACCAAATTAGAAATATTGAAAACCAAAGGGAAAATTAAGAAAATTGAAATTAAGAAAACTCTTGAACTAATAAGTAAAACTAAGAGCTGGTTTTATGAAAAAAAAACCCAATAAAATAGATAAAACTTTGGTCAATTTAATTTAAAAAAGAAAGAAGAAAACCAAATTACTAGTATCAAGAATGAAAAGGGTGAATCTACCACCAAGGAAGAGGAAATTAAAACAATAAATAGGAACTATTTTACCCAACTGTATGCCAAAAAATTTGACAATCTTAGTGAAATGAATACATATTTACAAAAATATAAATTGCCCAGATAAACAGAAGAGGAAGTAAAATACTTAAATAACCCTATCTCAGAAAAAGAAATTGAACAAGCCATTGATAAACTCCCTAGGAAAAAATCTCCTAGGCCAGATGGATTTACATGTGAATTCTATCAAACATTTAAAGAACAATTAATTCCAGTACTATACAGACTATATGGGAGAATAGGTGAAGAAGGAGTCTTACCAAATTCTTTTTATGATACAAATATGATACAAATATACATAAACCAGGAAGAGTCAAAACAAAGAAAAAAATTATAGACCAATTTCTCTAATGAATATAGATGCAAAAATTTTAAATAAAATATCAGCAAATAAATTACAGCAACTTATCATAAGAATAATACACTATGACCAGGTAAGATATATACCAGGAATGCAGGGCTGGTTCAATATTAGGAAAACTACCAGCATAATTGATCATATCAACACCAAAACTAACAGAAACCACATGATCATCTCAATAGATGCAGAAAAAGCTTTTGACAAAATACAACACCCATTCCTAATAAAAACACTAGAGACCATAGGAATAAATGGGGTTTTCCTTAATAAATAGCATCTACCTAAAACCTTCAGCAAGCACCACATGTAATGGGGACAAGCTAGAAGCATTTCCAATAAGATCGGGGGTGCAACAAGGATGTCCATTATCACCATTGTTGTTCAATATGATACTGAAAATGTTAGCTTTAGCAATAAGAGAAGAAAAAGAAATGGAAGGTATTGGAATAGGCAAAGAAGAAACAAAGCTATCACTCTTTGCAGATGACATGATGATATACTTAAAGAATCCTAGAGAATCAAGTAAAAAACTACTTGAAATAATAAACAACTTTAGCAAAGTTGCAGGCTATAAAATAAAGCTACATAAATCATCAGCATTTCTATATATTACCAACAAAGCCCAATAGCAAGAGATAGAAAGAGAAATTCCATTTAAACTTACTGTAGACATTACAAAATATTTAGGACTCTACCTCCTAAAACAAACCCAGGAACTCTATGAACACAATTACAAAACACTTTTCATACAAATAAAGTCAGATCTAAATAATTGGAAAAACATCAGTTGCTCATGGGTAGGCCAAGCTAACATAATACAAATGACAATTCTACCTAAGCTAATTTACTTATTCAGTGCCATACCAATCAAACTACTTAAAATTATTTTATAGAGTTAGAAAAAATAATAACAAGATTCATTTGGAAGAACAAAAGGACCAGAATATCAAAGGAACTAATGAAAAGTAATGCAGGGGAAGGTGGCCTAGCCATTGCAGATCTTAAATTGTATTATAAAGTAGCAATCATCAAAACTGCTTGGTACTGGCTAAGAAATAGAGTGGTAGATCCATGGAATAGGTTAAGTATGCAAGACACAGTAGTCAATGACTATAGTAATCTCTTATTTGATAAACTCAAAGACCCCAGCTTCTGGGATAAGAACCCACTCTTTGAAAAAAAACCTGCTGGAAAACTGGAAAAGAGTATGGCACAAACTAGGCATTGATCAAAATCTCACACCATATACCAAAATAAAGTTAAAATGGGTTCATGATTTAGATATAAAGGTGGATACTGTAAGCAAACTGGGAGAGCAAGGAATAGTTTACCTGTCAGATCTATGGAGAATAGAAGAATTCATGACCAAACAGGAGATAGAGAACATTACAAAAAGCAAAATGGATAACTTTGATTACATTAAATTGAAAAGTTTTTGCACAATCAAAGCCAATGAAACTAAGATTAGGAGGAAGGTAGAAAATTGGAAAAACATTTTTACAACCAGTGTCTCTGATAAGGGCCTCATTTCTAAAATATAGAGAGAATTAAGTCAAATTTATAAGAATACAAGTCATTCCCCAATTGATAAAAGATATGAACAGACAGTTCTCAAATGAAGAAATTAAAGCCATCTATAGTCATATGAAAACATGCTTTAAATCACTATTGATTAGAGAAATGCAAATCAAAACAATTCTGAGGTACCACATCACACCTATCATATTGACCAAGATGACAAAAACAAGAAAATGATAAATGTTGGAGAAGATATGTGAAAATTGGAACACTAATGCATTGTTGGTGGAGTTGTGAAATGATTCAACCATTTTGGAGAACAATTTGGAACTCTGCCCAAAGGATTATAAAAATGTGCATTACCCTTTGACCCAGCAATAGCACTTCTAGGGCTATATTCCAAAGAAATCACACAAATGGGAAAAGGACCTACATGCACAAAAATATTCATAGCAACTCTTTTTGTGGTGGCAAAGAATTGGAAAATGAGAGGATGCCCATCAATTGAGGAATGGCTGAACAAGTTGTGATGTATTAATGTAATAGAATACTATTTTGCTGTAAGAAATGATGAGCAGGCAAACTTCAGAAAAATCTGGAAAGACTTGTATGGTCTGATGCTGAGTGAAGTGAGCAGAACCAAGAGAACATTGTACAGCCATGTTGTGTGATGACTAATATTGATAAACTTAATCCTTCCCAGCAATACAAGAATCTAAGACATTTCCAGAGGCCTCATGATGGAAAGTGCTATTCATATCCAAAGAAAGAACTATAGAGTTTGAATGCAGATCGAAACATACTATTTGGTATTTTTTTTTTCTTCTGCTGAGTTTTGTTTCCTCTTTCTGCTGGTTCCTCCTATTGGTTTTAATTCTTACTTACAACATCACTAATGTGAAAATATGTTTAATAGGAATGTAAATGTATAGCCTATATCAGATTGTGTGCCATCTTGGGAGGGTGGTGGGGAGGAAGAGGGAGAAAAATTTTAAACTTAAAAGCATATTGAAGTGATTGTTGATAAGTCAAAATAAATTTATTAAAAATATTTTATTGGAAATCCTAGAATTAGCAATGAGACAAGAAAAAGAAACAGAAAGAATCAGAACAGGAAACAAGGTAATAAACCTATCTCTTTTTGCAAATGAAGTGATGATATGCTTGGAAAATGCAAAAGACTCAACCAATATGTTAGTTGAAACAATTAATAAGTTTAGTAAAGTAGCAGGTTATAAAGTAAATCCACATCAATCATCAATAGTCTTATATATCACAAACAAAACTCTGCAAGTAGAGATTGATAGTAAGAGATGCCTCAATTAAATCAACTCTAGACAGTATAAATTACTTGGGAACATACCTGTCATAATAAACCCAGAAACTATATAAACAAAAATATTAAAAAATTAACTTCTTATAAAAATATCAGATTTTAAAAATTGGAGAAATATTAATGTTCATGGGTAGACAAGGCCAAAATAATAAAAAAGACAATTTTAAATAAAGTAATTTATATATTCAATGACATCCCAATTAAATTACCAAAAAGAATTACTGAGTTAGAAGTAAATAACAAAATTCATTTGGAAGAACAAAAGGTCAAGGATATCAAAGGAACTAATAAAAAAATGTAACGGAAGAAGGTTTAGCATTACCAGATATTAAACTATAATATAAGGCAGTAATTATCAAAACTATCTGTTACTGGCGATGAAGTAAAAAGATAGATCAATGAAATAAAGTAGACACACAATTTACATTAACAAATGACTTTAGTAAGTTTGTGTTAAACAAGTGTAAAGGCTTAAGTTTTAGTGATAAGAATGCAATATTTGATAAAAAATTGTTGGGAAAGCAGTAGTAGAAATTGAACATAGATTAATATCTAACACCACTTACCAAGACAAGGTCAAAATGGATATATGATCTAGATATAGATATATTACAATAAAATTTAAAGAACCTGGAATATATTACCTATTAAACTTATGGATAGGTGAATAATTTATGAATAAACAAAAGGGAGCAGTGAGAGTTGTAAAACAGATCATTTTGATTACATTAAACTAAAAAGGTTTTGTACATATAAAACAAATGTAGCCAAGAAGAAAAGCAGAAAATTGGGGTTGGGGAATTTATAGACAGTTTCTCAGGTAAATGTCTCATATCTCAAATAAATAAAGACTTTGTCAAGTCTATAAGAATACAAGTCATACCCCAATTGATAAATGGTCAAAGGATATGAAGAGACAGTTTTCTGATGAAAAAAATTGAAACAATTTATTGTCATATGAGAAAAAAATCATCATTATTGATTAGAGAAATTCAAATTAAAACAACCACATGATATAATTTTATATCTATCAGATTGGCTAAAACAATTGAAGGAGAAAGTGACAAATGTTGAAGGGGATATTGAAAATATGGCACACTAATTCACTGTTAGTGGAACTGTGAAGTGATCCAACCATTCTGGAAAGCAATCTAAAATTATACCTGAAGACTTATTAAACTGCCTTTGACCCAGCAACACCTAGTAAATCTGTTTCCATAGATGATTAGAGAAAAAGGAAAAGAACCTATATGTTCTAAAATATTTATAGCAGCTCTTTGTAATAGAAAAGAACTGGAAATTGTGGGATTGCCCATCAATTGTGGAATGGCTAAACAAATTGTGGCGTATGATTGTGACGGAATACTACTATGCTATAAGAAATGATGAGTTTGGTGTTTGTAGAAAAAACATGAATAGATTTGCATGAAATAATGGGAGTGAAATGAACAGAACTAAGAGAACATCTTTATAGTAACAGCAATATTGTTTTAAGAACAACTTTGAGCAACTAAGTCATTTTGATTATGATAAATACCCAAATTAACTATAAAAGATCTATGAAGGAAGACATCTGCATCCAGAAAAAGAGCTGATCAACAGAAGTACAGAATGATTTTACACATACAAACATATATACTGACTTGTGTCTAATGATAGCCATCATTAAGGCTTGGGGGGCAGAGAGGAGGAAGAAAAAAGGGGGGAAAAGAAAGTTATATGATACCTTTATTATATATTTAAAAGTAGGGGCAGCTAGGTGGCACAGTGGATAGAGCACCAGCCCTGGAGTCAGGAGGACCTGAGTTCAAATCTGGCCTCAGACACTTGACGCTTACTAGCTGTGTGACCATTTAACTCATTGCCCAGACAAAAAAGTAAAATAAAATAAAAAGTAATAGCATGTTGTACATAATAGATTTGCACTTTCATGTGCACTTATCTTTTTTCTATTATGTTATAGAAATGTTTGTTTTGTTTAAGTTCACAATAAAATAAAATAAGATATATTTATATATAATATCTCTACAAATAGATATAGATATAAATGTATACATACATACTTGATGAACACTGGCTGATTTCTAATTCTGATTACAATTCTAATTCTAATTCAAAACAATAATAAATAGTTTAGAAGTACATAGTTATCTATCAAATCTCAAACTTAAGAACCTTTTTTGCAACATATATGACCAATTGTCATATACTAATTATCTATAAACCTCCAGAAAGAGGTAATAGAGGGAGGCAGACCAATTTACTCTTTTCAAATTCTTAAGAAATATTTTTATGAATAAAACCAATATCTGCCCATGAACCAACACTTACTGCTCATGGTTGCATCTTCTCTGGCCAAGAAAAACAAATTTAATCCTACTTCTATAAGGAAGTTTTCCAAATACTTGAAGACAGAGATTATGTTCTCTCTTCATTTTCTCTTCTTTAGAATAAATATCTCCATTTCTCTCAGCATTCTAGTCAATCACTTCTGAACATATTCCAGTTTTCATATGTCCTTACTTAAATACAGCATCAATATATGAATACAGTAGTCTAGATCAGATTTGATAAGTGGACAGTATTAGAGGGTTATCACCTCCTCATTGTGTAGATTTAGAAACTTTATTTTTTTCTGACTACTATGTTATACAACATTGTGATTTCATACTATTAAATTCACCCATTCAATAAATTTCAGTGGTTTTTTTTAATACCAGAATACAAAGAGGTGTATGTATATCTGTGTGTGTGTGTGTGTGTGAGAGAGAGACAGAGACAGAGACAGAGACAGAGACAGAGAGAGACAGAGACAGAGACAGAGAGAGAGCACTGACAGAAAGTGTCAAAATATTTGTCAAATTTTATGACTACTAGCAACACCTGGTGATTCACATAGGAATATACAAAATTATCATCTAGGATTTATAAAGGATTTTCAAAGATTAGGAATTACTCGGGTTGGGGGGGATAAAGACTTTAGGAGACTAGATGTTATATTCAATATATAGCCATCTATTAAAGACAAAGGTATTAGAGGAGAAAGTCAGATTTGGAAAGTAAATAGTTGGTTAAGAAGGTATTTTTAGAAAAAAAATTATATTGTAAGTCATGGCTTACAATACACAAATGGTGGCATATAGTTAGAAATCAAATATACCTAACAATTGGTAGGAAACTTAGAATATTGCAAATTTAATCAAAATGTTAAATTAAGAAGCAAAGGGGAGGCAGAAATCTTGCTTTATCCCTAGAGTAGATGTGTTTGTGTGTATGTGTGTGTATAGACACACATATTCAGGAAGGCAGCAAATCTCTGCTGCCTTTTTAATATCTGATGTACAAATATCTTACTTGATATCCCTATTCAGGGAATCACTAACTTGCTATGTTATCTTTTTCTTCCTCTAACTGTTATTATATGACCTATCATACAATGCACACTGGTAGCGCCAGTATAAGCAGGTTTTTTTTTTCTCCATGGACAATGCATCCAGAGACAATGTAGAAAAGGTCTAATTTTTCAGTCATATTGTTTCACCCTCAAAGCTCCTGAGCCAAGTGAGAATCCTCTTCTACCTTTTCTTGTCTTCTTTCTTATTTCCTCATTAAAGTATTTCCTTCATCCTTTCAAGAAACACTATATTTTTCCTGCCACCTGTAAGATGTGTTCCTCACTTTATTTTGTAAAAAATAGTCATAGATTCTAGTAAATAAAAGTATGACCATAGCAAAGTTGCTATGAAGCTAGTTTTGGATTTCATTTGTGAAATATCTCAGAAATTTTTATCTTGTCCTCCTCCTAGTCCTAATCTGGTAGACTCTTATGTAGAAATAATCAGAAAGTGGCCTGATTGCTGGTAAAGAAATCAAATTTATAAATACATGTTGAACTGAAGGATAGAAACAGCATAAGCGAGGCACTATACACTTGGAGTTTATCTGCCTCAATATAAATATCGTTGAATCAAAGCATCTAAACTATGTCTACTATGAATTATCCAATATAACTTTTTATTCTAATTCTAATATAACAATTTGATATTCCTTCATAAATATTAATTAGCCATGACATTTGAAATGGTATCCAAAACACAATGAAATGTGTGGTTTAAAATCCATTCCTTCCATATAAAGTGGCAAAGCAAAGAACTGTTTGAAAATCCCACAGCACATTTCACAAGCTGAGTTCATTAATGTAAAAGTCATAGGCAATTAACTGTAATGGATAAATTATATTCTGTCTCCAGCAAAATCTATAACCTTCTTACAGTTTCTGTTCTGCTTTTTGTATTGCGTTCAATTGCTGATGTTGCAAACCCTGCAATGGACAAGGTTTCACTATAGATGAGAACATGACTCTAAGCATTTCTTCAAAGGCACAGAAGGGCAAATGATTTATAAAAAACTCAGAATAACACACTACCTTCCAAATCACCATAGGAAGAAACATTTTACAAATCACTCCTCTCCAGGTAGCCACAGAGCATCGACTCCAACATATCTAGGAAATTGCAATGATGGTTTTCAACTCTGGTGATTTACACTTCATTATTTCTGTGAAGAAACCTTCACAGATTGTGTATTCACATGTCTGAACATTTATAGAAAAATCAAAGAATCTCTCATGTAGAAATGATTCAATTCAATTCAACAAATATTTATTGGCATCTACCATATTTCATCAACTGCTAGACTAGGAGATAAAACAACAAAAAAAGGCATATTACCTAACTTCATAGAACTTACAATGGACCTGAAATAAAGATTTTTCAGCCTTTTAAAGGAAAGACTTCATACGCTTGATAAAAGCTCTTTCAAGTTACTTTTCTCTCAGTATTTTTTCAAATATCACATCCCAGAAGAAATTAAAAATAGTTGAAAGGGGAGATAACAGTAAAAATTAATCCAGAAACATTACATTTAGATTAAAATTAATTCAATATATTATGTGTACTTGGAAAACAAAATGATTATTGAGTTAATAATGCAAAGAATGTTATAACAAAAATGCATGAAATAAATTATGTGGTTAAACAACATCTTTTTTATCACTTGGTCTTTCATGATGTTACTCAAAAATGATAAATTATTTCAATTCATTCTTTATTAAAGTTCTATTCTGATATTTCATGATGGTGTAGGGGTAGATAATACTATTTTTGGAAGTGATACCAAGTACAAATATGCTCTGAGAAGTATTATCAAGGTGGGAAGGCTTGGAATATGAGTCTGGACACAAAATGTATGTCGAATGAATGAACAATCATTCTTTAAGTACTTATTATGTTCCAAACACTGTGCTGAGTTCTTGAGATAAAAACACAAAAGCAAAACAAACCATCTTTTCACATGCCTAATATTCTAAAAAGGGGAAACTAAATACACAGGTGATTGGTAACCAATAAGGGTGTTTTCATCTGGTCTGTGGAGACACAGGGATAGTGGCTAGAGTTGTAAGGGAATTGATTGACATATCCTTTCTAGTAGCAATGATAGTAATTATTTGATTACAGTTCCAAGAGTAAAAGGTGGAAAACAGGCAAGAGTGAGGAAGGATATAGTATCAGAGTGGATAGCAAAAAGAAGAAAAGGAGGATGAACTGAAATGCAAAGCATGTCTGGGACTGGTTAGAGATAGTGGAACATGTGAGTTTCCATTTATACATATACTAATTAGGTCAAACACTAGCTGTGTAACCCTGGGCAAGTCACTTCACTCTGTTTGCCTCAGTATCCTGATGAGTAAAATGAGCTGGAAAAGAAAATCAAACTACTCCAGGATCTTTGGCAAGAAACCCTCATTGAAGTAACAAAGGGTAAAAAATGACTATACAACAAAAAAAAGTTCTAGGCCAAGAGATCACCTTCAAGATTGCTGAATCTCCATAGAGGATACCCACAGAATCTCTTTAGTTTTAGATTTTCAGTACCATGTTACAAACAGTCAGTCTGACATTTCTAACTAGATGTCATGTAGGCACCTCAAACTCAACATATCTAAAACAGAACTCATCTTTCCTCCCAAATATTTCCTTCCTCTGAACTTTCCTATTAGTAACATGTTTCCAATTACCCAGGTGTTCAGCTTTGATGTCTTTCTCACTCTTTTTATGTCATATATCCAATTCATCAGCAAATATTGTGTTTTCTATCTCTACAATTATTCTTTCATACACATCCATCTCTATTAATACAGTAGCTATGCTAATGCAGGTTGTTGTCACCTCTCACTTGGGCTATTACAGTAAAATTCTAATTGGATTTCCTACTTCAAGTCTCTCCCCAAAGGTATTTTTTTTTATAATTCAACAAAATACTAATAGAATTGAAGCAAAGTAACAAAAGGGTAGTAATATCAAGAAGATAAATTAAAAACAAAAATCATAAGAGAAGGGGTGGTAATATTTCTAGATCTCATATCATATTAGAAATAGGAATTATTGAAGCTATATGGTAATGGATAAAAAAATAGAAGAGATGAGTGAAGTAAAAGTTTATTTTTTAGTTTAGAAAGATGTATACATCCTTTGAGATTTTAAGTTTAGAATATGTTATAATCTTACATTATTCTGTGTCTAATTATATACATATATATGAAATACACATATATGAGTGTGTTGCTATGAACATCAATATTGATAGCTATATAAAGAAGAAATATGGTATAATAGAGTCAATCCAAGAACTAGAAAGAATTGGATTCAAGTATAACCTCCAACACAATCTAGCTCTGTGACTCTGTTTAAGTTACTTAAACCCTCAGTCCTCTAAGCAACTCTCTAAGATTATAAATTACAAAGATGACAACCTGAATTTGTAGGGATAGTTTCCTCATTCTGACAGTTCCCTATACTAATCATATCACATTGCTCTCTATAGCTATAGCTTATTTGAATCTATGATTTCAATAGTGTAGGCTATACACAACAAAGTATTTCCCTCCACTTGGCAGATCTTCAACTGGTCTGCAATGTCTATAGCCAGAGATTCCTGGGACACTTAGAGTTGAACTGATCTGATCAGCTTCACATACCTAGTATGTTTCAGAGGTGAGTCATGAACCCAGGTATTCTGGCTTTGATACCAACTCTTTATCTATTAAGTGAATACTATAAAATCCAAATTGAAAAAAAATTCTGAATGCAAAACGTTTATACTGTTAAAAAGGCAGCAGAGAACATTATATAACTTATAACTGTGAATAAAGAAAGAATTTGTTACAAAAGCCAAGAAAGAAGAGAGTTTTGAGCCTTAGGGGGTAATTGACAATGTCAAAAGTTTAGAAGTCATGTAGAATGAAAACTGAAAAAAGGTCATCAGATTTAACAGTGAAGAAATCATTGCTATCCTTGTATGGAGTACTTTCAGTAATAGGGTCAGAAGTCAAAGCAAAACAGGTTGAGAACTGAGTGTCTGATGAAGAAGTGGATGCATTGAGTGTCAATAGTTCTAGGAGTTTGGCAGTCAAAAGAGAGAGAGAAATAGTATGACAGTTTGAGGCAATGTCAAGGTCAAATGAATTATTTTAAAGGATGTGTTGGAATATTTTTAGGTACCAGAAAGAAATTGAAGATAAGTAAAAAAAAAGGAGGGGGGGTGGCAATACATAGACTTATTTCCTGAAGGGAAAAAATGGAATTGAAGGCAAAATTAAAGAGCTGGCATTATAAAACAGAAGGGTGAGAAGGGCTAACTTTATCCAAAGACTTCATTTAGGTAGGAAGAAATTAGGTATAAATCTTTAAGGGTTTTGAAGTGTGTCCTAGGAAAAAGAACATAATCAATGGTCTTGATATTCTTAGTAGTGACAGGTCATCTGCCTAACAAAAAGGAGTAGGAGGAGTGGGGACTTTAGGAGAGTGGCAAATGCTTGAAAATTCCACTGTGAGAAGCTGGAATAGGTAGATTTATATAGAGAAAAATGTTTTGCTTGTGATGAAATAACAGGAATTTATATTGGACCTAGGTAGCACAGCTGTAAAATTGATTCCAGTGGCATTCAGCAGCATCATAGTGAATGGTTGGAGAAGAACACAGGATTAGAGAAAACAAACAATGTAAGCAATTTGAGGTGGAGGCCTTTCAGTTCTTGAATGAAAGGCAATGGAGCAATGAAATAGGTATACAAGACAATGTGTAACTATAGGCGTACAATTATGAAGAAATAAAAGTGAGAGAAGAACAAATGTGATGACAAGAGAGATAAAAGAACTGGATGTCATTGTGAGTATGAAGACTAAGTTTAGGAGCAATGAGGTAAATGGATAGAAAGAAAGGAGACTGTAATTGGAAAGAGAAATGCCAGAGTTTAGAATCACACATTTAGCGCAATTATGTATTATGATTCTATTAAATGTCTGATGATCTCTTTGAGTATCTAAGGGATGGTGAAGATAAAAAAAGTTAATGAATTTGGAACCCCAAAACATATATATGTTGCTATGCCTTTAATAGCCCCAAGTATGAAAGCAGAGACTGGATTAGAGAAGAAAATTGAACTGACGTTTGTATGGGAGAGAGAAGAGGGGCAAGGGGCAAGAAGGCAGCAGATTTCTGGGGGTGGAGTCAATATAGAGGAGTAGAGAAAGCACTCCCCAAAATTCTCCTCAAAACAACTTTAAAATAATGACTCAAATTGAATTTCTTAGTGTCAGACTCAACAATAGTTCAGAGTGAGACATTCTTCCAGCCCAAGACAACTCTGGAGGCTGGAAAGAATGATCTACGACATAGGGGAGGAGGCTGATCTAAAGCTCATATGGTTGAAACACCAGTGGTGCAAGTAGGTGGTGGCAACAGAAGTAGCAGCAGCAGCTCTAGTAGCTGTCAAGCCAGAGACAGTAAGGGGGCCTGATGACTCTTAAGGAAGAGATCACAGGGGGATACATGTGCTAGCACTGGATGCAGGATCAGATGCTGTTTGGCAACTTCATTGCCTATACCTACTTCTGATTCACAGTACAGGCCCAGAAAGGAGCATTTTTTTTTCAAAAGGAAGCAGAAACTCTGAGGAACTGTATCAATTTTGGTCACAGGGGGTTAGGGACCCTGAGGAACAGTATCATTTCTGGTCCAAAGGGATGAAGGCCACTGATGAACTTTAGCTATTTCAATCCCAAGAGATTGGGGGCCCTTCCCAGGTAAGGACCAGAATGCAGACCAAGAGAACAGTGACTACACCTCTCCCCTAATCATATCACCTTGGAAGAACCAAAATCTTCCAAACCCCTACAAGTAGTTGCTCTGAAAGCAGTAGTTCAAAAAAGTCCAAAACTTCAGACACTGCACCTCCCCCCCCCACCATGCAAGGAACATAGCCCAACTCTAAAATAAAAGTGTAAAATTTAAAAATAGGATGGAAAAAATGAGTTAACAACAAAAAAGAACCTGAATATAAAAAGCTACTATGGTGAGAGGGAAGATCAAGACACAAACTCAGAAGACAATGAAGTCAAAATAGCTATAAGCAAAGCCTCAAAGAAAAAAAAGCAAATTACACACAAGTCCAACAAGAATTCCTAGAAGAGTTAAAAATTATATTCAAAATCAAATAAGAGTGGTAAAAGAACAATTAGATAAAGAAATGAAAGCAAAGGAACAAAATTATGAAAAGACAATTAACAACTTGGTAATAGAAGCACAAAAAAATACTGAAGAAAATAACACCTTAAAAAACAGAATTGGCCAAATTGAAAAAGAGATACAAAAAAATCACTAATGAAAATAACTCCTTGAAAAGCAAAATTGGTCAAATGGAAAAAAGAAATACAAAAATTCATTGAAGAAACAAATTACTTTTTTCATTATTTTTAATTAATTTATTTTGATTAATCAACAATCACTTCCATCAGCTTTTGAGTTTTAAATTTTTCTCCCCCTCCCTCCTCACCTGCCTCCCCAAGATAGTGCTCAATCTGATATAGGCTATACATACACAATCTTATTAAACATATTTTCACATTAATGATATTGTAAGTAAGAATTAGAACCAATAGGAGGAACCACCAGAAAGAGGAAACAAAACACAACAGAAGAAAAAAAAATAGCAAATAGTATGCTTCGATTTGCATTCAAACTCCATAGCTCTTTCTTTGGATGTGGATAGCATTTTCCATTATGAAGCCTTTGGAGATCTCTTAGATCCTTGTATTGCTGAAAAGAGTTAAATCTATCAATATTAGTCATCACACAACATGACTGTTATTGTGCACAACATTCTCCTAGTTCTGCTCACTTCACTCAGCATCAGACCATACGAGTCTTTCCATGCTTTTCTGAAGTCTGCCTGTTCATTATTTCTTATAGCACAATAGTATTCCATTACATTCATATACCACAACTTCTTTAGCCATTCCCTAATTGATGGGCATCCTCTCAATTTCCAGTTCTTTGCCACCACAAAAAAAATATTTTTATACATGTGGGTCCTTTTCCCATTCATATGATCTCTTTGGGATATAGCCCTAGAAGCACTATTGCTGGGTAAAATAATTACTTAAAAATCAGAATTGGGCAACTTGAAGGTAATGACTCCATGAGATGTGAAGGGGGAAAAAAGTACAAATTCAAAAGAATGAAAAAAGAAGAAAATGTGAAATATCTCATCTGAAAAATAACTGACCCAGAAAATAGATTGAGGAGAAGTAATTTAACAATTATTTGCCTACCTGAAAGCTGTGATAAAAAAAAAACATCCTAGACATCATATTTCAAGAAATTATCAAGGAATAAAAGACCCAATATCCTAGAACCAGAGAGTAAAATAGAAATAGAAAGAATCCACTGACCACCACCTAAAAGAAATCCCAAAATGAAAACTCACAGGAATATTATAGCCAAATTCCAGAACTCCAAGGTCAAGTAGAAAACATTGCAAGTAGGCAGAAAGAAAACATTTAAACTCCATAGGGCCACAGTACAGATCATATCAGATTTAGCAGCTACCAGATAAAAAGAGAGGATAGCTTGGAATATATTATGAAAGACAAAAATGCTGGAATTTCAACCAAGAATAACCTACCTGGCAAAATGTAATGTAATCCTTCCAGGGAATAATGGATATTTAATGAGATGTAGGACTTTCAAGCATTCCTGATGAAAGACCAGAACTAAAGATAAAAATGGACTTTCAAATAAGAAACTAAAGAGCAGCATAAAAAGGTAAATATGAAACAGAAATCATAAGGGACTCAATAAGGTTAAACTGTTTACCATTCTATATGTGAAAAATGATACATATGTCTTCTAAGAACTTTATCATTATTAGGGCAGTTAGAAAGATTCTATATAGAAAGAGGCTGAAGATGTGAGTTGACCATGATGGAATGATGTACAAAAAAATGGATAGGTAAGAAAGAGGAATGCCCTGGAATAAGGGGGAAGGGAGAGGAAGAATGAGGGAAATTACCTCACATAAAAGAGACATGGAAGAAAGAGATTTTACAGTAAAAGGCAAAATGGGGTGACAGGTATCACTTGAACCTCACTCACATCTAAATTTTTTTGAAAAAAGGATATACACACAATTAGTAATAGTAATCTATCTTACCTAACAAGGAAGTAGTAGGGGAAGGGGATAAGAAAAAGGGAGTTGACAAGAGAGAGGACAGATAAAAGAAGGTGCTGGTCAGAAGCAAAACAGACTTTAGAGTAGAGAAAGGATTAAAAAAAAGAGAGAGAGAAGCATATATATATAAGAGCATAAGATGGAATGAACTGCACAGTTTGTAATCATAAATGTGAATGTGAATAGGATGAATTCACCCATAAAACAAGATGAGAGCAGAATGTATTAGAAACCAGAATCCAACAATATATTGTTTACAAAAAAAATACTCAAAACAGAGAGAAACACAGAATAAAAATAAGGTACTGGAACAGTACTATTATGTTTCAGCTGAAGTAATAAAGGCAGGGGTAGCAATCATGATCTCAGACAAAGCAAAAGCAAAAATAGACCTAATTAAAAGGGATAAGCTGGAAATACATCTTGCTAAAAGGAATCATTGACAATGAAGTGATATCAATTCTAAATATATATATACCAAAATACATAGCACCCAAATTCTTAAAGAAAGTGTTAAATAAATTACAGGAGGAAATAGACAGTAAAATTATACTAGAAGGGTGCCTGCTTAACTTAACTATCTCAAAGAATAGGAAATTGAGTGAATGCCCATCAATTGGGAAATGGCTGAACAAATTATGCTATATGATTATGATGGAACAGTGTTGTACTATAAGAAATAATGAGCAAGATGGTTTCAGAAAAAAACCTTGGAAGACTTATATGAATGTATGCAAAATGTTCTGGTTCTGCGCACTTCATTTTGCATATTCATACTTGCATACGTTTTGCATATATGCATACCTTAAAACTGTGAAACATTTGGCTACTATGATCACAACAATGATCCAAGACAATTCCAAAGGACTCATGATGAAAAATGCTATCCACCTCCAGAGAGAACTGATGAACTTTGAATAGAGATTGAAACATGCATCTATTTTTACTTTTTACTTTTTTTTATTTTATTTTTTGTCTGGATTTTCTTTTATAACATGGCTAATATGCAAATATGTTTTGCATTACTTCACATGTATAACATGTATATCAAATTTCTCACCTTCCCAAGGAGGGGAGAGAAGCAAAAGGGAGGTAGAGAATTTGGAACTCAAAATTTTTTTCTTTTTTATAAATGACTGTTAAAATATTTACAAGTAACTAGGACAATGATAAATGTTGGAGAAGATATGGGGAAATTGCACTAATGCATTGTTGGTGGAGTTGTGAAAAGATCCAACCATTTTGGAAAGCAATTTGGAACTATGCCCAAAGGGCTATAAAAATATGCATACCCTTGAACCCAGCAATACCACTTCTGGGTTTGTATCAAAAAGAAATCATAAAAATGGGAAAAGGAATCATACATATGTACAAAAATATTTATAGCAGCTCTTTTTGTGGTGGCAAAGAATTAGAAATTGAGAGGATGCCCATCAATTGGGGAATGGCTGAACAAGTTGTGGTATATGAATGTAATGGAATACTATTGTGATATAAGAAATGATGAGCAGGAAGACTTCAAAAAAACTTGGAAAGACTTACATGAACTGATGCAGAGTGAAATGAGCAAAACCAGGAGAACATTGTACACAGTAACAGCCACATTATGGGATGACTGACTTCGATAGACTTGGTTCTTCATAGTAACACAAAAATCTAAAATAACTCCAAAAGATTCCTGATAGAAATTGCTATCCACACCCAGAGAAAGAAATATGGAGTCTGAATGCAGATGGAAGCACACTATTTCTTCTCCTTTTCCTTTGTTGTCTTGTTTTATTGCTTCATTCTCGTGGTTCTTCCCATTAGTTCTAATTGCTCTTTACATCATGACTAATGGGAAAATATGCTTAACGTGAATGTATACATAGAGCCTATATAGGATTGTACACCATCTGGGGGGGGGAAGTAGGAGAGGGGGAAAATTTAAAACTCAAAATCTTATGGAAGTGAATGTTGAAAATTAAAAATAAATTAATTAAAAATATTTACATGTAATTGACAAGTAATGAAAAAAAGTGGAAATATATTTTAAAAAGAAGAGTGGGAAGGAAGAGAGGGAAGGAGATGGATAATGCAAAAGGGGGAGATGGAGTCTAAAACATTACAGCAATGAGGATCTTGAATAGTAGAGACAGATGTAGCAAACCCTTAAAAAGGAGAGGTTATCGAGTGATGGCAGCAGAATGATGTCCAGAATTTATGGTGGAGAATAAAGAATATTGTGATTACTCCGTCTGGTTAAATAAGTATGTTTGGGAATGGTGTGAGGGGAGTAGGAACCATGAGAGAAAGAACAATTGGTGCTGGGTACAGAAGGAAAAGAACTGGGGATGGTTAAGCTAAATAATGGTAAGAGTATGTTACAAATGGTATGACCTTTATCACAGAAGTCATTTAACCTCTGTGGACCTCAGTTTCCTCATCCTTGAAAGTTGAATTTGATAATCAATCATATGTTACCTACAAGATCTATGAGTCTATATTTCTGGTTTATAGGCCAGTTTCAAGGACACTTATTTGACTAAAACTAATTTTCAGCATTTTTTACACTTTTTTTCAAATTATTTATCTTCATTTAGGGGTGGATCCTGTGAGCAAAATAGTCATAGTTTCAATATATTAATATTCATCTTGTATAAGGTATTCTTATCTAAGATACAAATTAGGGCTAATAATAGGCCCGTTCTCAAACCAGATGCTTATATTTCATCAGAAATGCTTGAGAGATTATTGTAAATTACGTATCTATCAATGATTCAGCAAATCTTCACATCTCAAATGGGACTCAAGTTGATTTTATTTCCAGCTAGTCTTTCCTCTTTATGACTTCTCAACTTCTTTCTACATAGCTCCTTTAAAATCTACTTAATATTTGGCTTATAAAAGAATGAAGATTATAGGAAAATATTTTTTGTAATATTTCATACTAAAATAAGTGCCTAGAATCAAAAGATTATGGCAATTGGTCTCCACGAGGTTAAACATTTTTTTTAAATAGGTTTCTTTGTGTGTTTTTAAAACTAATTGACAAAATCCACCTTTGGTTTTAATGTGTAGTAATCACAACCTATATTCTTAAAAGATGAACTATGACCATGAAGATAAAATGTACCATAGGATTTTTTATTTTTGTAACAAATAATTTTCTTAGTTCTCTGAGAAAAGGAGATGATTTCTTTAAATAAAATAGACACATTAAAATCAGCCTTTGTATCTTTTTTCCCTACTAGACTAAGTTCCCTGAGTAAAGAACTGTCTTATCTAAATACTGTATCACCACTTGCACAGAACACTGTAGTCTGTACATAGTTAATAAATATTCATTTGTTGGTATGCCCAAAGGGCTTTAAAACTGTGCATACCCTCTGACCCAGCAATAGCACTTGTAGGGCTGTATCCCAAAGAGATCATACAAATGGGAAAAGGACCCATATGTACAAAAATATTTATAGCAGCTCTTTTCATGGTGGTAAAGAATTGGAAATTAAAAGAATTGCCCATCAATTTGGGAATGGCTGAACAAGTTGTGGTATATGAATGTAATGGAATACTATTGTGCTATATGAAATGATGAACAGGCTGACTTCAGAAAAACCCGGAAAGACTTGTATGGTCTGAGTGAGCAGAACCAGGAGAATGTTGTACACAGTAATAGCCACATTGTGCGATGACTAATATTGATAGACTTAACCCTTCTCAGCATTACAAGGATATAAGAGATCTCCAAAGGCCTCATGATGGAAAATGCTATCCACATCCAAAAAGAGATCTATGGAGTTTGAATGCAGATTGAAGCATAGTATTTTCTGTGTTTTTTCTTCTGTTGAGTTTTGTTTCCTTTTTCTGGTGGTTCCTCCTATTGGTTCTAATTCTTCCTTACAACATCACTAATGTGAAAATACATTTAATGGGAATGTATATGTATAGCCTATATCAGGTTACATGCCATCTTGGGGAGGGAGGGGAAGAAAAATGTTAAACTAAAAAGCTTATGAAAATGATTGTTGATAAATCAAAATAAATTAATAAAGTTAAAAAAGGAATATAAAAATATTGGTTGGTTGGTTGGTTGAATGAGTGAAGTACACATTTGGCATTAGAAAGACTTCCTATATTTAAATGAAAATTATCAGCTGTTGTGAGGTTCAAATGATATAAGTAAAGTACCTCTATAAATGTTCATTATGATGATATTATGTTGCTGCTGATGTCATATTACCTCCAAAAAAATCTATTCTAGGTCTTCATTGTACTATGGCAATGACCTTCCTTGAACTACATCCCAGAAAAGTATAAGCTCTTGACAACATTTTACCAAGTTGCAAAACTTGAGTATAGTCTCTAAAACAGAATGTTTCTGCTTTTTGATGCCCAGCCTAGCTAGGTATAGAGAGGATCATCATTAACAGACTGGCCATATGGTGATAAATTGTTTGGACATGGCAAACAATTTGACAAGAAGAAGATAGAATGATCCTTGTTGAAACTATGCAGTGATGGTAGCAGAGCTATGAGAAAAAAAGGCAGAAGACATTCTTAACTATAAATGTTAAGTTAGGCACTGATATTTTAAATATGAGATCCCTGTTGAGTCATTTGGTCATCTATTGTATTGCTAATGACATGAACTTACAATAAGATCACAAACACAAAAAGAAGATAGAGACAGAAAGAATTTCAATGAAGAACCCAAAAAGACCTTACAAATTAAATCAACATTTACTTTTATATTCAGTAACTTCCTTGCATAGATGGGTATAGAGAAGGTTGAAAAATCTGTCCATTAGAAAATTAGTTTTCAGGAGAATGGAATGAATAAGGTCAAAGACTTTTAAAATATACAGAAGCCTATGTGCCATGCATATTTTCTTCCAGAAAACATCTGATAAGTGTTAGACATGATGAGTCCTGATTAATGTAAAAAAAAGAGATTTTGATTTTATTTTAATGGATAAGATATGACTCATTACTGTTCTAGGAGTCATTACTGAATAAACTATCCATGTACAATCAAACCATTGATTTGTTAGACCAAAGATCAAAATTACTGCAAAGTCAAAGGAAAGAATAAAAATGAGAAAAAGACATGGCAGGAAGCAAAAACATTTCTAATTTGACCTACTTAAACAAGCTACTGATGCCAAAAATGGGGAAATGGATGGAAGAAGTTACATTTAGACTAATTATAACTATTTCATACAGAAGTTTAGCAGATGCAGATCAATTGCTCTAATGGACAGACCAAAAGAGGTTAAAAGCACCTTTGTCAGCAAACATGACATATGTCAAGGAGACAGATATGGAAATGAAGGCAATGCTGCATTAGAATATAAATTTGTTTTTGAAATCCTATGAAGTATAGAGAAAAATTATGAGTAGTATTGTCTCATAAGATAGAGAGAAGCTATGAAAGAAGAAATAAATTTAAATAAATCTTGACAAAAGATCCAAGTAATGGCATTTAAAGATGAATATGAGATGACAACAAATGGATAAAAGATGATCAAGAAGAGCAAAGATGTTTCATAACAAACATTTTTCACTATCAACATTTATTCTTTAACATCACAGTTTCATACATGTGCTTATAGAAGTCCAAATGACAATAAAGAATACAAAGATGGGAAAACTGGCATCTAGTGTATACCTAGCATATACATAGGATGTTCAATCTCTAAGTAACGCAATATTAACAACATTGAAGAATTGATTATAAAGGTAGATGGAATAAGTAGACATACTGAAGTCATGGGAATTTTTTTTTATTTCCACCAAAAGATGACAAAGAGAATATCAATAACTACCAAATGATATGCCTGCTTTTCTATCTACATAAAAATTTTATGAGAATAGTGTTTGCAGACATCAAGTTTATTCATGATTAGGGAATTAAAAGTAATTAAGCAATATTCAACAGTAAGCACTATGTAACCATGAGATAATTACCTGAAAGATGCATAGAATGCAAGATCTACTTATTGTTGCTTGACTACAAACAAAAATAGTAGAGCAAATTTTCACTTTAAAAGCTTTCCTCCCACAAGAAATTTCCCACAAACCTGCAAAACCTATAACATTTTCTGATGCATGTAACAAGATAATCTTATTTGGTAAGCTTTCTAATTAATATTGAGACACATAAAACATGAAGATTCATGCCTGTCCAAAGTATTTGCCTCCAGTATAGATGAGATTCATCAAAAAAGTTGCCAAGGATGAATCCTTTGTTGATGGTGAGTTCTTTCAGATGCCCATGTTAAAAGTTATAGAGAATAAGACCCTTGTGTTTACTGTTTGTCGATAATAAAAACAAATAAATCGATGAAAAATATCAATTGTCCTTTAATTCTATGATATGCAGTTAAATTGACAACCTATAGAGCTTTTCATCAGGAGATAATACACACATAAACACATGTGTGTGTTTGCATATATACACTATGCATATGTGTCTATAAATACATATATACATATATATGTATATATTTATGTATATATTGAGCAGACACTTCAAAAAGGAACTGAGTTAGGTTTCTAACTGAACAGGAAATGAAGAAAAAGGGATCAATTACCTCCAGAAAATTGCAAAGTTATTTCAGTGATTCCAGTCTTGTCTTCTGGTGTTGTTACACAACTGTACATCACAGAGTACAACAGTCAATAAAGACTTGAATCACACAAAGGTCAATTGAGAGTAAACATGGTAGGCATGAGTAAGTTGCAATACATTACCAACAAATAATTATAAAGTAGTGCAAATGATACTATCAAAGAAATGATCATTGAAAAAGAAGAGGGGGGAGTCATTTTGGCAAGAGTGAGGTCATAACTAATCTCCACTGCCATCTTCATGGTGTTAAGAGAAGTGAGATAGGTCCCCATTATTTGGGTTTTGGTAAGCAGCTCTATGGTGAGTAGTTTATAGGAGGACACAGACGAGTTCCTGAGAATGAGCAGGTATGGATGGCCTGTTATCTGCACTGTTGGAGAAAGCTTCCACAATGATGAGATGGTATAGCCATTTGAGCATTTAAATGTTATTAGGAGTTCTAGAATTTGTTTAGTTAGTACTTGTACTGAATATATTTATATGTATCTATTACATGTATTGTGTTAGTATTTTATTGAACATATATATTCAGTATATAACATATATTTATATGTTTGGTACAGATATATACATAGTACAAATACTTTCTGAGGAAATAGTCTGCAATGCAACAAAACCTGACTACTTTATGATAAGTAATCATCATAATATTTATAGTTGTGTGTATATATACATACATATACACGGTATAATTTGAAACTAACAAATACACATCCATATTTATAAAATCAAAATTCAATTATTCAAGAATAAATTTTGTTCCTTAATTTTTCATCTTTTTTTTCTTTTGACTTTATGAAAAAAAAGAAAGAAAAAGAAAATGGTGGTAAAATTCAAAACCAGTTTGCTTTGCTATTGATTAATATTTTTGTTTTCTTTTTTTTAAGTTGACTATGGAGTATTGATAAAAAAATTCATGAATGCAAACATTTAGATCACCCTCTTATTCTTTATCCAAGTTATTATAAAACATTGGCAGTTTGTACTGTTTGTTTATTCTCTATTTTGAAAAGCTTTGACCTAAATTTGAAACTACTAACATGTGAAAAATTCATACTCACAAGTTTTTTTATTTCCAAAATTAATAAGTTACAAGTTTAACACCAATATTGATTGATTAAACATGAAAAAAAAACTTAAAAGCTGAACTACAGAGTTTGTTGAAATCTGGATATGTCTATATGCATGCCTTTACATAACAGAACAACATTTGGGTGTATATTTATATGGAAAACCAATTCTTAATACACAATAACTCCTTTCAATGCTATGAAAGATGTTGCTATTACCATTTCTTCAGCAATCTGAAAGAAATATTCCACTTTTCTTCAAGAAAATGATTAGAATAGCCTTTCTTCTTACAATATCCACTCAACTTCTCTATGAGGGCTGAATAAAGTTCAGTCAGTGGTAAAGCACCTGGTCTTTTAAATGTCCCATTGGTTAGTTTCATGTTCTTAATTGACTCACTGTTTAAATAGACAGTCTGTGAGTTAAAGATAATAGAGCTTTTATTTACTCCAATGTCAGTACATTTCAGTCCATCTGAGGAAGCTAATCTTCCCTGAAGATTTTCCAAGCAGAAAAGAAAAAAAAACCTTTGTTTAGCAGGGGTTCACTATAAACTTATTTATGTTTACTGGTCGGTCTTGATAGATTCCACAAAGAAAAACCATTATTGGGATGATAAAGTGTATTTTTGAAAATATACTCTTAGTGTTAGTACCCGCAACAGAAAATGTTTATTAGTAGATGGTATTTGGTGATTTATTAATTTTTAATTAAGGTGATAAGAAAACTGCTTAGGAGAACCAGTTGTTTAAGAAACACCCTGACACATTCTTAAGGTAAACAAGTTTTAAATTTTCATTTTGAAATTGATTTATTATTTACCAATTCATTACAATATATATTTGAGAGTTCCTAATATAATTCACAGAACTATTATATTAGCCTGGTATATAGTTTAGATTTGTGAAAGGAAGCCTGTCATAGTGAATGAAGTGGTTAACCTAGAATTAGGAAGACCTGGGTTCATATCCTACTTTACTGGCTATGGGAACATCAACAAGTTATTTAACTGATCTAAGCCCCAGGTTCCTCATGTGTAAAATGGTGGTATTAATAAAGCTGGCAGCACCTACCTTCCACAACTGTAGTTAGGGTTAAATGAGATAACATGTTACTCATTCACAAAATGTTATTAAGTGTTTTCTGTGTTCAAGGTACTGTGTTCGATACTCTGTGGTGATCCTAAAAAATAAACATGAAAAGAAATTATTTCATATATGTTTATTCTTTGCTGTTTCCATATTTTGATCCATCAAATGCCCCCAACATTTTTGATGACTTCACCTACAGTCAATATTATAACATTAATCAGAAGTTTGGGGATTTCTTCCCTCACCCCCAGCCCTGTAAAGGAGGTAAACCCCTGCACATGCACAATCTGAATAAGTCATAGTAATAGTCTAGGACAAAGTTCAGGAATTATGGTTAGATTTTACTGCCACTCCTCTGACTTGGCATATGGAGTAGTTGGCCTAAATAATATTCTTCTTTTCTAGAACTGCCTAGGAATTTTCCTTCTCTATCTAGAAGCTCAGGTCCCAGAACTTTTCAACTTGGGATCAATGATGAGGAATATTCAAGGCTGGAAGGGCCTAGAGATTCCCCTTGTATTTCTGATTGGTTGCATTAAAGGGGTCATACTTTCCGGGAATACCCCTATAGTCTATCCAAGAGCTAAAGTGAAATCCTCCAGAAATCCAGGACTCAGGAACTCCCATCACTCAGACCATGTGGTTCTTCTTTCTACATTTACCATATGGTTGAAAGCCTATGTGACTCTGTCAATGGCTCTTCAGAGCTTGATCCAGGCACCCAGGGTCCCTCCTAACTCAGTTAAACTGTTAAGGTCATAGTTCATATATATATATATGTGTGTGTGTGTGTGTGTGTGTGTGTATATATGTATATATGTATACACACACACGCACACACATACGTATATGTATGTATGATGTATGTATGCATACACACATATATACATATTATATTAATCTGGAGAGTTAAAAAACTTTTTAATGGCAAAGTTTATATTAAAATTGAGAACAGATGAGCATCATTTCTCAAAAGCTATGTCAGAGGAACACATGTCTTTCTAGTTTGTACAGAGTTCAATTATGTAGTTACATAGAGGTTTCCTGACACCCAGAACTATCACATCTGAATTTGTAGAGGCTCAACATGCATCTGGTTCCTGGGTAATTATTTTTTTCTTGTGTTCAGAGAAACTTTTGAAAACCATCAGCTAAGTTGTAGAGGGGTTCTTTGTCATGGGAGGTAGTGTCCAAATTGACAAAATCTCAGATTCTTTGAAGATTGAAGGCAGTAAGTTTACTACAAAGAGCAAATACAATTATTTTTATTTTAGACAATGCTAAATATTATGATTACTCTCCATATATTAGGCAAGTGCTGCTAGGCAAACAGTTTCTTAGAGGAAACAGTAAGATCCCTACTAATCTGTTAAATATATGACTTATGTATCTGAAATTCAGGTGTAGCTATGTGTAAAAGAGGAAGAATCAAAGGGAGACCTGTCAGAATCGAGTGCTGGTTTAAGAGTCCTAAAACCTAGACTTAAATTTCATGTCCTAGAGTTACTACCTGTGTAACCCTCAGCAAATCATTTAACTTTTATGTGCCTCAATTTCTTCATTTAATAAAATCAGGGGAATGAACTAGATAGATCCTGAAGTCTCTTATACTTCTAAATTTATTATTTTATTATCTATAATCATATAAAGCAGTGGACAACTCACTTAACTTCCTAGTACTCGAGGAACTGCAAAACACAATTCCAAAACCACATTGTTAGAGGGATTTTCCTCATCTGACAATTCCTTGTAATAAAGAAATCTCAGGTCTTGTCCCTACCTCGAGCCCTTTAAAGTTCCATGTAGGGTAGTGTGGTCAACTTTAAACTCCGATACCACAATAACAAAAGACAAAATGGTATTAAATCCAAGTCCATATAATTGGTACCAATGCTTGATGTAGAATTGGAAGAGAGATAGAAGAGAGAACATATCATTTGCCATCTTCCTCCCTTCAATTCATTAGTTTCCTAGAGAAAAAAGAAAAGGGATATATTTTGTGAAGACATGATGGCAGATACCAAATCATTAATAACAACTTTGAAGAAGAGAAAAGGTTGAAGGTCAAAGGAAAATTAAAGGCCTTTTACTTCAGCCATTCATTATCTGGTAGGGAATGATATTTTCAGGTAACACTATCAATATTTTAAACTATGAGAATAGAATGTTTCTAAAGTAATGAACTTCCTTTATGAAAAAAATAGTTAAACCATATTGTCGCCATGGATATGATGTTGTGTTTACACTCTGCTCTTTTCCTAACCATCAAATGCTATCATATTAACCTGAAGAAATGCTGCACTTTGTTCTTGATCATATGCAAGTTTTAAAGTTGTCACTGAATTGATTTGTGATGGAGGAGTGTTGCTTTGCTAAGAACAACTCTCAGCCTTTAAATCAAGGTTGATGCTACCACAATATCTCATGAAATTCACAGGAAAATATTGAAATGTAAAAGCAAAAATTTCAGAGAGAAGAGTAAAAAAGTAATTATCTCCTCCATGCAGTAGGAAGAATATCTCAGACACCATCCTGATTGTATCCTAACAAAGCCTAAGAAGGTTTGAAATTGGAAAATACCAGTCAAATGAATGTTATCATAACTCAGTATTTCCAAGGACCTTAGATTTCATTGATTTGGATAGCCACTCCAGCAACACCAGCTGCAATTTCTCCTTGCCTTAAGGTAGTTTCATGATTCTACTAGTGATGAACTTTGCAAACTTAGCCAGGCTGGTTCTCAGATAACTGATACACAGTCTGTTCATAGGTTCGTAATCAAAGCCTTTCCAGTTTGAGAAGGCCTATCTAATAAGATTGCCCTCAGCTGTTAGACTCTGAGAATTCCCAGCTGCACTGAGTCACTGGAACATAACTTTAGAAGAGGTATCTGGTGTCATAAAATGTTCTCTACCTCCATCCCCTTCTCATTTTTTTGTCTTTTTTTTGGGGGGGAGGGGTATGAGAGGTTGTTGTTTGCAGGTTTGCATATGGATAATGTGTAAAATTATTTGGTTTTCTATGTTTAGAATGACTTTTGTTTTTCTTGTGATCTCAGTTGGGAGATGGAGGTGGGAAAGTAAGAAGGCAGATTTTTTTTCTAATTAAAGCAAAAAAAATTAAATAAAATAATAAGGGGTAGAGCCAAGATGGAGGGGCAAAGGTAGGGACTTGCCTGAGCTCTCCCAAATTCCTCTCAAACAGCTTTAAAATAACACCTCAAAATAAAATTTGGAGCAACAGAACCAACAAACGGATGAGGTAAAAATATTTTCTAGCCCAAGACACCTTAGAAGGTTGGCAGTAAAGGTCTCTCACGAAGCATAAGAGTGGAGCTCAATGTAGTGCAGACTACACACTTACATTCCAGGAGCAGGCCCTGGAATTAACTGAATCTGGCAGCAGTGGCTTTCAGTCTGCAGAAAGTAAAGGGGTTGGACAACTGGTCAGAAGAAGATTACAGGGTACTGCTTGCTGGCATTGGTATGCAGGACTCTGTTGCATTGCCCATATTCAGTTCTGGGTTAGTCCCAGAAAAAGGAGCAGCATAGCACACTAGAGAATGCAGCTACAGAGGAGTGGAGACCCTAGTCATAATTCACATGAACTGATGCAAAGTGAAGTGAGGAGAACAAATATACTTTACAGCAATATTGTACAATGATCAACTTAACAATGAGGAATTTTTCACAGGATAGCTATTGTGGGTTCTTTAGGAAATTATTTTTCAAAATAAGGATCTCCAAGAAAACTCTCCCCCTCACTGTTCTTACCTTAAAATCATATGAATTTTATATTAGCTTTTTCTTTCAAAATAAAAACAAAAATTCTTTGAGTAAAATTGCTTCTTAGAACTGTATTTTATAAAAATGAATGTTACTTTTACCTGATTACTCAGTTACTTACATTTAGTAATAAATAATTTATCTGCATTTATTTGTTTTAGGTTAATTGGAGATAATTAAGAGAGATTTTTATCTCTCTCTATATAAATATATACATATATATATTTCTAAAGCATCCATCATGAAACATATGAAAAATTATGTCATTATGCCATTGTTTCTAATGGATAAATATTTAGATGGGAAAATACATTTATGGAAGAAAAATGCTGCACTAATATTTCAGAGACTATAATTGGAAAAAATTAACAAAAAAGTAAAATTGAACTGAACAGAATGGTTTCAAAACAATTTTAATAAAAACAGATCTTAGATATGTTGGTAAAGGACAGTATTTCATCTAATGCTGTAATTATTTACTTCTAAATACTAATTTACAGGAAACTGTGGATCTTTAAAATTATCCTCATCTTAATTTCACTTTGATATGTCTTTTTCTTTCTTCCTTTACTTTCTTCTTTTTCTTGCTTCCTTCAATTCTTCTTCGTTTTCCTTCCTCCCTATTTTCCCTCTTGCCTCTCTTTATATTTGTTAGATAATTGAAAGAGAAAGAATTGAAAATAAAAGGCAAACTCTTGATTGTATATGAATATATGTTATTTTCTCTTTGTTTCATGTCTAAATGCAGTCCTTGTCTCCCAAATAATATCATCTGCTCAAAAAAAATGTGTTGTATAATTATTTTATATCTCCATATTTGTATAAGCTGTTGTTCTAGTCACCATACACATGTCAGGCAAGTTTTCTTCCATGATGGGAAAAGCATAGAGAGGAATGTCTTATAATATTTTACAATATTTTACAAGTTTTTCAAAAGCTGATAAAAGTGATAAACCAAAATAATTTAAGGTCTCATAAGATCCACCCATCTAGGTTAGCATTACAACAATAAGGAGTGCATTAAAAAGCCACAGAACTTAAGCATCTACATGGTATTCTTCTTAACCAAAACTATTTCAGAGAAACAAAGTGATATGTGAAGTGAAAAAGGGACTTCTTCACCTATTGTAGGACCTTTGTTCCAGTGAGACAACATAAATGCAAAAGCCTTTGGTCCCTGGGTGTTACCTTTTCCATGAGTGCCTGTGTCATATCGGTATACCATCATCCCAGGAAGATGACCAGGAAGTTAAACAACAACATCATCAACACACAAAGAGAAATTTTGGATAAAGAAGAAAGAGTGATGCTGCCTAAAGAGAATGATATAGATATAGATGAAAATCACAGAACAACATATTTTAAAAAGACATGTAGAGAAAAGGAAAGCTAGGAATGTAAAAGAGGATGCATACAAAAGCAAGGCAAAGTATGTTAATAGGATTCATAGGGCAAAACCTCAGAATGACCTGAGGCTGAAAAGGAAAACTAACAAGAGGTTGTTTTTTCTTTTTGTTCTATGCATATGATAAACTATATTATTAATGCAACAAAAGCCAAATGATTATATCAATAGATTTTGAAAAGGTTTTTGACAAAACCTAATGCTTATTCCTATTAAAAACATGAAAAAGCCATAAGAATAAATGCATCTTTCTTCGATATAATAAATAGTATTAATCTAAATACAAAGGCAAACATTATATTAAGTGATTGGGAAAAAGTAAGAACCCTTCCCAGTAAGATCAAGGCAAAACAAGAATATTCCTTATCACCATTACTATTCAATAGTGCTACAAATCCTAGCTATAGAAATAAGATAAGAAAAAGAGAATTAAGAGAATAAGCATTGGCAAAGTAAAAACAAAATTGTTATACTTCACAGATAATATGATGTGTACTTAGAAAATGCATAAGACTCAAATAAAATATATTGAAATAGTAACTTCAGCAGAGTTTCAGGATATAAGCTAAATCTACATAAGTCATCAACATTTATATATATATGTATATATATATATATACACAAACAGATTCACATACATACATATATATACATACACATATGTCTACATATACAGACATAACCAAGAAAATCGGGCAACAAAAACTATAAACATATATTCCATTCAAAACATTTACAGAAACTATATAATACTTGAAAGTACATTCACTTCATGACTCATCTAAGGAATATATGAATCTAATTATAAAACATTCATTGCCAAAATAATGATATAACAAAATCATTGTAGAAACATTTATTGTTCAAGAGTAGATTGAGCTATACAATTAAAATGACACTACAAAAACTAGTTTACTTATTCAGTAATATACCAAACTCCCTAAAATAATATTATATAGTTCAATAAAAAATATTAACAAATTTCACATGGATGAAAAAAAATCAGAATAAATGAGTTCTATCAATACCAGATCTAAAACTTTATTACAAAGCAGGAATCATTAAAATCATGTTTCTACTTAAGCAAAACACACAAGGATGAGCAAAATATGTTAGCAAAATATATTAGGTTCATAGACTACAGAATTGAAACAAATACCATAGCATCGTGTTTGATATTTGATGGGAGAGATATTAAGGCACTTTAAATTATACTGAAATACAGTCAACTATATAAATTCATGGAACATAGGTTGAGAAGCTTAAAGAGTCAAAGAGACTATAGCTGATAATTATCCAACAAGATCATCAAGTTTCACCCTGAAATATAGCCAGATGAGTGACCCTAAGTGAGGATGTTCCAAACTCCAGGTGTACCTCCCTACAAAAGGGGTATGTTTAGAATATGAGAAACGAGTGGGTCACAAGGACCACAATTATTGAATTTTTTTCAACTCCCATGGATTTCTTTTTTTTTAATGAAAATAAATTTTGAGTGGAAATTTAAAGTGCCATAATATCTCTCCCATCATTCACTTTTTATTTCATTAAATATTCCCAATTTATTTTATTGAATATTTCCCAATTACATGCAAAAATTAACATTCATTTAAAAAATTAAGTTCCAAGTTATCTCTTCCCTCTAGTAATTTCTCCCTCTTTGAGCAGGCAAGTAATTTGATACTGATTATACACATGAAATCATGAAAAATATATCTCCATATTAGTCATGTTGCAAAAGAAAATATAGATTTTTAAAAAGGAGAAAAATAAAGTCAAAAAAGTATGCTTCAATTTACATTCAGAGTTTATCAGTTTGCCCTTTGGAGGTAGATAGCATTCCTCATTACAGGTCCTTTAGAATTGTTCTGCATCATTGTCTTGATCAGAGCATCTAAGTCTTCTGCACTTCATCATCCTTATAATACTGCTATTACTGTGTACAATGTTTTCCTTATTCTGATCACTTCATTTTGTATAAGTTCATATAAGTTTCTCCATGTTTTTTTTCTGAAATCATCCTCATCATTTCTTATAGCACAATAATATTCTATCACAAGTATAAATTGATGGATATTTCCTCAATTTCCAATTCTTTGCAATCACAAAAATAGCTGCTATATATATTTTCTATAAATAGGTTATTTTCTCTTTTTTTATATCTTTAGGATACAGATGTAGTAGTGATATTTCTGGATCAAAGGGTATACAATTTTAAAGCCCTTTGAACATAGTTCCAAATTGTTCTCCAGAATGGTTGGATTAGTTCATAACTCTACCAACAGTATATCAGTTTCCCAATTTTTCCACATCTCCTGCAGTATTTGTCATTTTTCTTTTCTGTCATGTTAGCCAGTCTGAAAGGTGTGAGGTAGTATCTCAGAGCTACTGAATTTGCATTTATTTCTCTAATTAATAGTGATTTAGATCATTGTTGCATGTGAATAGTGAGAACTTTAATTTCTTCTTCAAAAATTATCTGTTCATACAATTTTACCATTTATCAACTGAAAAATGGTTCTTATTTTTATAAATTTGGTTCAGTTCCTTACATATTTGACTAACCAGGACTTTATAAAAAAAAATTGTTGCAATTTTTTTTCTCAGTTTCCAGTTTTCATTCTGGCTACATTTTTTTTGGTGAGGCAACTGGAGTTAAGTGACTTGCCCAGAGTCACACAGCTAGTAAATGTTATGTGTCTGAGGCCAAATTTGAACTCAGGTCCTCCTGACCCTAGGGCCTGTGTGTTATCACTGTTACATTGGATATAATCATTATTTTTGTTTTTACTGATATGGTTAATTATGCTGATAGCTTTCCTATAATTGAAATAACCCTGCATTCCTGGTAAAAAATCTCACCTCATCATAGTTTATGATCTTTATGATAAATTGCTGTAATCTTGCTAGCATTGTATTTAAAATGTCTGCATTGATATTTATTAAATTTATAACTTTCTTTGTTTTTGTTCTCCCTAATTTGGTATCAAAACCATATTTGTGTCACAAAAGGAATTTCACCTATTTTTTCAAATAATTTATATAGTATTAGGATTTAAATGTTTATTAGAATTTACTTGTCACTCCATCTGGTCCTGGGTTTTTTTTCTTAGGGACTTTAATGGCTTGTTCAATTTCTTTTTCTAAGATAGGGTCATTTATGTATTTTATTTTATTTTCTGTTAATCTGGGCATTTTATATTTTTTGTAAATATTCCTCAATTTCACTTAGGTTGTCAGTTTCACTGGCACATAACTGGGCAAAATAATCCCTAATCACCCTGGGTTCCTAGAGACAATATCTGTAGGATACAAGCTGTGGCAATTTCTAAAATTCCAGAAAAATGTTGACTACAATGGTGACAATAAACTATATGTGCTTTCTGAAGCTGATCATTTGGTTATTTGCTCTCTTCTCATGGAAACATGCAAGACAAATATTATTTCAAAATAATTCTCAGTCTGAGTAGCATCTTTCTAATTCTGCAAGTATCATGGTAAACTGTCAGAAAAGTGGGCAGAGTGTAATAAAGATCACATCATTTTTAGACCATCTACAAACATGAACTATTTTGGACCTCTAAATACGAGATCCTTGTCAAGTAACCAAAAAGTAAACAATCCTGGAGACACTGAATCAGAGCAATATTGATATTCTTGCCATAAAATGAAATGACAAGACAAAAACAAGTTACATCTAAATGAAAGAATGGCTCACAAGTTCTCCTTGGATTGGCCAATAAAGGAATTATTTCTTTTTAATATAAATTAAAGTTGTTTATTGATCCTTAAGTGGTACTAATTAGAGCAAGCAAATTTAGCCCTTGCTAAGAAGTTAGAACATTGCAAAGTACTTCACAAAACAGATTTCCTTAGGTAGCATTTAAATTATCTTTTTTAAAAAAACTAATGCCATTTTCATTCATTTACATTCTATGAGAGCCTTTTCTTTTCTGTTTTTTTGTGTGAGATAATTTACCCCATTCTACCTCTCCCTTTCTCCTTCTACTATAATCCTCTCTCACCCCTTAATTTTATTCTCCAGATATGACCTCTTCATCTTCAACTCACTCTGGGCCCTGTATCTATCTATCTATCTATCTATCTATCTATCTATCTATCTATCTATCTATCTATCTAT
>NW_020954608.1:17451349-17562103 GCF_900497805.2 Vombatus ursinus
TATCTATCTATCTATCTATCTATCTATCTATCTATCTATCTATCTATACATACATATAATTTTTTTTCCCTCCAACTACCATAATACTGAAAAAGGTCTCATGAGTTACACATATCATCTTTCCATGCAGGAATGTAAACAGTTCAACTTTAATAAGTCTCTTATGGTTTCTCTTTCCTGTTTACCTCTTCATGCTTCTCTTAAGTCTTGTAACTGAAAGTCAAATTTTCTATTCAGCTCTGGTCTTTTCATCAAGAGTGCTTGAAAGCCCTCTATTTCACTGAATGACCATTTTTTCCTCTGAAGGATTATACTCAGTTTTGCTGGGTAGGTGATTCTTGGTAGTAATCCTATCTCCTTTGCCCTCTGGAATATTATATTCCATGCCCTGCGGTCCCTTAATGTAGAAGCTGCTAAATCTCATGTTATCCTGATTGTGTTTCCACAATACTTGAATTGTTTCTTTCTGACTGCTTGCAATATTTTCTCCTTGACCTGGGAACTCTGGAATTTGGCTACAACATTCCTAGAAGTTTTCCTTTGGGGATCTCTTTCAGGAGGAGATAGGTGGATTCTTTCAATTTCTATTTTGCCCTCTGGTTCTAAAATATCAGGGCAGTTTTCCTGGATAATTTCTTGAAAGATGATGTCTAGGCTCTTTTTGTGATCATGGCTTTCAGATAGTCCAATAATTTTTAAATTCTCGCTCTTGGATCTATTTTCCAGGTCAGTTGTTTTTCCAATGAAATATTTCACACTGTTTTCTAATTTTTCATTCTTTTGGATTTGTTTTACAGTGTCTTGATTTCTCATAAAGTCATTAGCTTCCAATTGCTGTATTCTAATTTTTAAGGAAGTATTTTCTTCAGTAAGCTTTTGGACTTCCTTTTCCATTTGGCCAATTTTGCTTTTTAGGGCATTCTTCTCCTCATTGACTTTTTGGACCTCTTTTGCCATTTGGTATAGGCTATTTTTTAAGGTGTTATTTTCTTCAGTAATTTTTTGGGTCACCTTAAACAAGCTGTTGACTTGTTCTTCATGATTTTCTTGCATCACTTTCATTTCTCTTCCCAGTTTTTCCTCTACTTCTCTTACTTGCTTCTCAAAATCCCTTTTGAGCTTTTCCAAGGCCTGGGACTGATTCATATTTTTCTTGGAGGCTTTGGATGTAGGAGTTTTGACTTTGTTGTCTTCTTCTGGTTGTATGTTTTGGTCTTCTTTGTCATCAAAGTAAGATAATATAGTCTGACTCTTTTTGCACTGCTTACTCATGGTCTCAACCAATTACTTCATATTTAAACTTTTTGTTAAGGTAAGAGTCTGCTTCCAATGTGAAGAATGCACTGTCCCAAGCTTTGGAGGTTTGTACAGCTGTTTTCAGAGATATTTCTAGGGACCTGTAAATTTTCAGTTCTTCCAAGATGTTATGATAAGGGGTGAGGTATTTCCTCTCCACCACCACAACAAGCTCCACCACACCAGCACTCCTCCTACCCCCAGCACCGCCCCTCAGAACTGTGACCCAGGTCCAAGCACAGACAAAGCAAGAGATTTCTGCCTCAGCACTGGCAAAGAGATCCCTGCAATCCCCCTCTGATCAACCACTTAATTCCCCTTCACTCTGTGGGCCAGAAGCTCAGGAGGCAGCCACCCCCTGGGGGCTGCCCTCGGGCTTCTCTCTCACAGCAGTCATTGACTTTTCCCACTGACCTTCCAAGTTGTCTTTGGCATTCATGAGTTGAGAAGTCTGGAAACCTCCACAGCTGCCATGATTCAGTCCTCTGAGGCCTGCTCCAGGGTTGCTGCAGCCTGCACACTCACGCTGAACCGCACTCCTCTTCCTGCCTGACACGATATACCTTTCTGATCAATCATCCAGGCTGTCTTGGGCTGGAGATTTGTTTCACTCTGACTTTTTGTGGGTTCTGCTGCTTTACAATTTGTTTAGAGTCATTTTTTACAGGTATTTAGAGGGATTTAGGGGAGAGCTCAAGCAAGTCACTGCTTTCACTCTGCCATCTTAGCTCCGCCCCCAGGAATTGTTCATGTTGGTTTGTATGATGTGTCATAAGGTATTTGGTCATATAATATTGCAGTAGCCATTTATTGCTAAGAAGACCAGAATGGTAAAAAAAAATGCTGCTTATTGAGAGAGCAACTATTCAATGATGATAATGATATCATTGATATCATAATGGTAACACTCTAATTAATACATGCTTTAATATTTGATTTCTTCTTCACAAAATTGTGCAAAGAAAATAATCTCCTTAAAAGTATTTTGAAAAATCTGGTTCAACTAATGCATTGTTGGTGGAGTTGTGAAATGATTCAACCATTTTGGAGAACAATTTGGAACTATGTCCAAAGGGCTATAAAAATGTGCATAACCTTTAATCCAGCAATAGCACTTCTAGGGCTGTATCCCAAAGAGATCATACAAATGGGAAAAGAACCCATATGTACAAAAATATTCATAGCAGCTCTTTTGTGGTAGCAAAGAATTAGAAATTTAGAGGATGCCCATCAATTGGGAAATGGCTGAACAAGTTGTGGTATATGAATGTAATGAAATATTATTGTACTATAAGAAATGATGAACAAGCTGACTTCAGAAAAACCTGGAAAGATTTGTATGGTCTGATGCTGAGTGAAGTGAGCAGAACCAAGAGAACATTGTACACAATAATAGCCACATTGTGTGATGACTAATATTGATAAACTTAACCCTTCCCATTAATACAAGGATCTAAGAGATCTCCAAAGGTCTCATGATGGAAAATGCTATCCACATCCATAGAAAGAACTATGGAATTTGAATGTAGATCGAAGCATACTATTTGGTATTTTTTTTCTCTTCTGTCAAGTTTTGTTTCCTCTTTCTGGTGGTTCCTCCTATTGGTTCTAATTTTTACTTACAACATCACTAATGTGAAAGCATGTTTAATAGAAATGTATATGTATAACCTATATTAGATTGTGTGCCATTTTGGGGAGGGTAGTAGGGAGGAAGAGGGAGAAAAATTTTAAACTCAAAAGCATACGGAAGTGATTGTTGATAAATCAAAATAAATTAATAAAAAAAGAAAGAAAGAAAAGACAAAGAAAAATCTGGTTCAGAAGTATAAAATTAGAGAAACCAAAAACTTGTAGACTATACAGAAACCTCATATCTATATATTACAAACACTTTCTTCCAGTCAGGAGGTGCCAGATATGACAAGCAGCAAATGACATCATAGAAGATTAAAATCAATTCTATTTTAATACACAGAAAACAACTGGATAGCAATGTGCAAATCATTCCTGAATCATCTGTCTGTGTATAGTCAGACCATTAACTTGTTTTAGAAAACATTAAAAATAATTTCTATATTACAAGAAAGAATAAAATGAGAAGCAGTGGCATGCGATTGAGGCAACCTGAGCTATTTAAACAAGTTATTGATCCCCTCAAATGAGAAACAGATAAAAGAATGATATCAACAAAAATTACCACCATTTCTTCCAGGAAGTTTAATAAATATATATTACTCAACACAGTGAGTAGACTAAAAGAACCTAGAAACAACTTTATCCAGGAAACACTTGAACTTCTTGCCAAAGAGATATAGCAGCCAGGGTAAATACCAATATAAGTCATTTGTAAAACTATACAGAGAATAGTGAAGATTGAAAGCTATACCCCCTCATAAAACACTGAGAAGCAGTAAAGTTAAAAACAAACGTGTGAGAAGCTTGGCAAGAGGCACAATAAAGCCAGATCATCCTGAGGCCACTTGAAAGATAAAGTTAGAAAGAGAAAAACACACACACGCACACACACACACACACACACACACACACACAAAGTGATCCTTCAATACTTCTAAAACAAACTTCTTTAATAATCATACTAATTTCACCACATTTGGATTTAGCGTAACAATCTTTCTTGTTCACATGCAAAGAGCTCCTGAACTATCAACAGTGCTCAAAATATATTTGTGCTAGAAATGACACAGTTTTGAGAAACTAATAAAGTTGACTCAATGTCTTAAAGAGAGGAGGACGACAACATTTAGAAGAAAAGCTCAGACTTTATTGTTATTGAAAAGGGCAACTAAGAACACAGAGATAACTACCAACTCATAAACTTACTTTCTAGCCTCTACATAATTTTATGAGAATAATTCACATATGTAAATGTGTAATTATATGTGTAATGCACCTATGTAAATTTGGTTTGAAAAGGAAACAAGTAGACTTTTGCAAATAATATTCTATGAGACCATATCTTTACAATCACACAACTTAAAGATTTAGAAAATCCAAGATCCCACTATTCTTATTATTTGTTGACAGTAAAAACAATTTTATTTTGTACAATAAAATCCTGCCTTAAATGTTCTCTTCCAGGAGGTTTCACCTATACACATGTCAATGTCATACAAGATTCTGTGAAAAATGTGGCAGCAAAACTTTGTTCAAAAATCAAGTGAGGGAAAAACCTAAGACATATATGCTTGCAAAATATATATGCCACTCTCTTGGAGAAGGCTCAGGTCAAAGTTGAAATTGAACAATAATTCTCTACAAACAGTGAGGTCCTGCAGATTCTCCTATATAAGGATGTGATTGTGCTGTTTGTAAGAAGTCTGGAACTATTCAAGAGCCTCTTTTATAAAACATGTAGTCTTTTAAAATATAGTCTAATATTCAATGCAGAAAAATGGGGGAGGGAAGAGTATCTATTGGACAAAATATGCTACACACTTGGTTTGTCAAGACACACATACACACACACACACACACAGAATGCCATCATGTGTATATTGAATAAATACCATGATACTGTGCATGAATTGAGCTTAGAATAAAATTGGAAGATGTGATCGTGCAATATCGGTAATCTTCCAATGAGACTGTTGTTAAATCACGGAATACAAAAGTCTTTGAAAAATGAAAGTTGTAGGTCACCCAAAGGGCAACAGGTACAAATTAGCCACAAGTACATTGAAACATATTACCAATAACTTATTGTGAAAGGGACACAATATTAAGGTCTGATATTAGATGCCTATGAATAGAAAAATAGAAGAGCCAAAAAATGACAAGAAAGTAGCCGACCAATTGGTTCAATTGTTATCCACATAATGCCGAAAGAAATCAAAGAAGGCCCCCAGAACATTGGACATATGCTCTATGGAGGATTTATAGGACATAGAGAAGAAGAGAGCATACTAACAAGGCATAAATAACTGTATCAGCACTACTGAAGGGTGGACCCACACATATAAGATCAAAATATCTCAATGGTATTTATTATGAGATGTCATTATACTCATTTCAGTATTCTATTGTCTATTATAGCCTATTAGTCTCTATTTCAATTTTAGTTATTTTCTAAATGTATGTCTTTTCCCTAAATCATGATTATAAGCATTACATGGAAAAAGAGCATTTTTTATGTCTTTTACTCCCCAGATATGACTATAGCCTCTCAAAACCAAAGTTCATTTTCTTTGTAGTCTTGCAAAACCTTGCACTATATTAAGCACATAGTAGGTAATCCATATCATTTAATTGAATCACTATATTGCACAGGAATTTGAAGCTGGTATGTAAGTTGACCCGAATTTTCCCAACTAAAAGTGGTTTTCAACTGATACCAAAAACTCAAACAGCAAACTACTTGAGGGCAGAGACTATTTAGTGTTTCATCTTTGTTTACACACTGTCTAGCATAGTTCCATGCACATAATTGACAATAAATATTTATTTAGTTGAACTGAAGTGAATCAAATTGAAATATAGGTCAACCTACCTAAAATTTGCTACTGCTCTTAGCAGCAGAAGCTAAAAAAAACAATTTTCACTAGCTTACTCTCAGGCATATATGTTGACCTCAATTTGGAGATATATATATATATAGATAGATAGATAGATAGATAGATAGATAGATAGATAGATAGATAGATAGATAGATATAGATATTTCACCCTGAAAGAATAGTTTAAATAATTTGCTCTACGATACTTGTTCAAGACATTCTGGTTTAGGTAATTCTCTTTTTGATTTTCCCCCAGCTCACTTTATTTTCCATCTGCAGCCTGCAGGCAGGCTTGCTTTTCAGCTCTATGAAACAAGATAAACCCTGGTTTCTCTCTCCTTTCCCACTTTCCAGCTTTCTTTTCCATGTTGCCTTCCCCCATTAGATTGTAAGCTCCTTCAGGGCAAGAGCTCTTTTTTTTTCTTATTTTTATCCCCAGCACTTAGCATAGTGCCTGGCATTGAAGGCAGAGACTTTCTTGTTTCTCTTTGCCTCCCCAGCCCCTAACTTACTAATGTCTTGAACATAGTGAACTATTACTAATTATTTAATTGAATTATATAGCCTGACCCTGAAATTTAGAAATTTAAATCTCCTTTGTACTAATTTTTTCTTGATTTTAAGAAAGCACTTGATGTCATAGAACAAAATAGAGCCTCAAAAGATGCCTTCAAATATACTTCTAGTGGGGCCCAAAGTAAAGATCCCTGTGTTCACCAAACATGTTTGTCAGTGATATGTAAGACAAAGGTGCTGTTAATGGTGCTGAACCAGAGCAGAACCTTAATCAGGTCACATCTGGATTTGTTTCCCAGGTCTTCACTTTCCTAGCTATGTGCTTATGGCCAACTCATTTAACCTCTCAAAGTTTCAATTCTCTCATCTTTAAGACAAATTTATATGCTGTCTACTCTCAAAGGGCTTTGGTGAGAAAAGCATTTTAAACCTTTAAGTTCTATAGGAATATGATCCATTCTTATAATCTCATAATGAAAGAATTTCCAATTAATATTGATTTTGTGTAAATATTCCTTTATACAGTTCTTATACTAACTATAGCCCCAGGACGTGACAGAACCTCCTCAAAGAAGTCTATAATAAAGAATGCCCTGACCATCCACATTGGGTGGACATAAATTACATTTTTAAAAAGTGGATTATTACACATAATTCAGAAGGAAACATAGAAATAAACTGAATATTTATTGTTATTAAAATATCTATATTTTTCTTTTATTTTTTCTATCTTTCACTTTTAAATCACCTTAATTTATCAATGTATCCTTCCCCATCCCATTCAGAGAGTCATTCTACATACCAAAGAATAAAAAAGTATAGTAAAACAAACTAACACATCAGCCTAGTTGGACCTTATTAGAAGTGTTCTATCCCTGTTGTCTCTGCCTCTGCCAAGAATTCAGAGAGGTGTCTTTTCTTATCTCTTCTTTGGGATTGACCATGGTCATTATACTTATTTAGCAATAGGTTTTGACTTTTTTGTTCTTTCATTTACATTTTCATGGTCGTTGTGTATATTGTTTTCCTAGTTCTTAGTTCATTTTTCATCAAATGATACAAGTCTTTCCATGTGTCTCTATATTCTTCATATTGATCATTTCTTATAACTAAATAATACCCAATTACATTCATGTGCACAATTTGTTTCATTATTTCCCAAATTATTGGCATCTATTTTGTTTCCATTTCTTTTCTATTACAAAAAAGTACTGTTATGAATATTTTGGTATATATAAGATTTATCTTTCACCTTGGGGTATATGCCTAGTAGGGGGCTCTTTGGGTAAAGCACTATGACATTTTAGTCACATTCCTAAGCATAACTCCAAATTCCTTTGCAGAATGATTGATTCACCTCTCAGTTCTAGGAAGAGTGGACTAGTTTTGCCTATATTTTCACATGTCCCACAATGTTGTTTTTTTCATGTTTTTTTCATCTTCTCTAATTTGCTGAATGTGACAAAATACCATACAATTGCTTCTGTGTTTTTCTAATGGCTGGTGATTTGGTCTAATCTTTTATATGGTTGTTAATAGTTTGCAAGTCTTCTTTTGGGAATTGCTATATCCTTTGACCATGTATCAATCAAGAATGTCATTTGGTCTTTAAAATTTGTGTTAGTTCCCTGTATCTTAAATATCAGAACCTTGTCAGAGATATTTGATGCAAACTTTCCCCGCTAATCATTAGCTTTCCTTCATATGCTAGTTGCATTAATTTATTCAAGCAAAAACTTTTCAACATTATATAATTGAAATATTCTATTTTTTCTTTTGTTATCACCTGTATCTTTTGTTTGGGTAAGAGTTTTTCTCCAGTCACAGCCACAATATACACTCGATCAGTTCTCTCTTTTTTTTTTTCCTAATGGCGTATGGTGGGAACAATACCTTAACCTCTTTCCCCATGCAAATCAAGGTACTTTTCTTTAAAGTGTATTGAAATCATACTCAAACTTTGATTGGTTCTGAGAACTAAAGGTTGCAGCATATTGAGCATAACTTCTTTGTTGCCCATGGTAACAGAGGTACAGAGAGCTCCAGGTACTTTCTGATGCTTCACTGGTTAAAGAAAAAAAAAAGGGGAGGTGAGGGAATTCAGGCAACAATGATTCACTCAGTTCAGGCTACTCAAGATGTCTTCAGTTCTATCTTTGTTGATTATCTTCCTGTCATTGCTAAGTAAAAATATTTTGTTAACTGTTGAATGATCTACTAATATCTCATTTAATTTCAATATTTAACTTAAACTACCAGAAGACTGGGTTGAGTCAGATGTAGCCCAGAAATACTGTGAGCTTTAATATTCAGATCATTTATCAATTTTCAGTATATTATGGTATATAGTATAAGATGATCAACTAAATCTAATTTCTAGCACACTGCTTTCAGTTTTTTCCAGCAATCCTTGTCAAGTGAGGAGCTCTGTCCCAAATAACTTAGATTCTTGAGTTTAACATTGAATTATTGAGTTCAATTTTTTTCTGATTCTTTCAGCATTTTTCTCTCATTTAACCAGTGCCAAATAGTTTTTATGATTCTTACTACAACTGACTACTGAAAATGTTTCCCCCCTTCATTTCTTTTTTTTAATTTTTTTTTCTGTTGAGATTATAAATTAGATTGTTTGTTCCTCCAGGTGAATTTTGCTATTATTTTGTCTAGCTCTGTAATGTAACATCTTGGTGGTTTGATTGGTATAACACTAAATAATATACACATTCTCAAAAAGAAAAATAAAAGTATTGAGTGTTTATAGCTTGACAGGAGAAGTATTGTGGTGTAATGGATAGAAGGCAATCTCAGAGTGAGAAAGACCTAGCTTCAAGTCTTGCCTCTGGAAATTACTAGCTACACAGCCACGGACAAATCAATTAACTTCTCAGCTCCCCAGGCAACTCCTTAAGACTCTAAGCTGCAGATGAATTATTGAACTGCATTAGTGGGGAAAAAAAAAAACTGTTTACACTGGAAGTTGCCTTCCCTGAAAAAATCCCAAGTCCAGATGTCCCATCTCATACTCCGCCCCTGCCCCCGCACCAAAAGTTTCAAATATAATCTTTTAAAACTTTTTGTTTGTGCATTTGAATTTTTTTTTGCTAATGGTAACAAAGTTTGTTGTTGTTCTTCAGTCCTGTATGACTCTTTGCGACCCTATTTAGGGTTTTCTTGACAAAGATACTGAAGTGGTTTGCCATTTCCTTCTCCAGAGGAAATTAAGTTTTCTTGTTGTTGTTGTTGTCATTGTTGAGTTTTTACAATCACATCCAATTCTTCATGACCCCATTTGGAGTTTTCTTGGCAAAGAGTTTGCCATTTCCTTCTCCAGCTCATTTTACAGATGAGGAAACTGAGGCAAAAAGGGGTAAACGACTTGTCCAGGGTCACATAGTAAGTGTCTAAGTCCAGATTTGAACTCAGGAAGATGTCTTCCTGACTTCAGACCCAGCACTCTATCTGCTCTGCTACTAAGTTTAGAATATTTTAAAATAAGTATTTCCCATATTATGGCATGTAACTGAACAGAGCAGCTTATGAAACTAGTTGCTTAAGATTCTCTCAATTGTGCTATGTGACTCACTATAAAACGGCAAAGACATATTATCCATTAAACAGGCTGCATGTTACCAAAAACAATTTGCATGTAAGAAGTGGAGTAGTCCACTTATTGATAAGTAAGTCATTAATCATTCTCTCCAGGCTGCACTGCTAACTTATCGCCACAGTACTTTCTCTACCATGGCTACATGTTGAGTTCTTTCACTTCTCACCCCCAAACCTTTCCAGCCCTTTTATATGTTGTCCTCTCCCATTACAATTTAAGTTCATTGAGGGCAAGAACTTTCTTTCTGCTTATATGTGTAGCATAGCATTTGGCACATAAAAACACTTAATAAATGTTTGTTGACTTGTTGACGTTTATGACTAGAAAAATTAGTAGAACTGGTCATACACTGAAAATGAAAGCCAACAGAGGAATAATCCAGAAAAAAAGTCCTAGTATCTTCAAGAAAGAAAAAAGAATGGCAGAAAGGACTCCTCAAGGGTGAATACTAAAGTAGAGTTTGTGTTAAATATTAAAAGTCTCAGAAGAAGAAAAGACATGGAAAGATTATTCTGTGTTCTAAGTAATATTTTTATATTACTTAATAGATGATAATAATAGAATTATTACTAATAATAGAATTAGTCTATGGAATGTCATGGACCCAGCTCTCACTTTAGATTATTGATATAATAATGCGATGTCTTTTTAATCACACAACTATCGAGTTGTTATTACAATCAACTAGCATTTATTAAGCATCTGCTATGTGCCAGGCACTAAGATCTAGGGATCCAAAGAAAGCAAAAAACAAAAACAAACAAACAGCAACCCAGTTTCTGCTCTCAAGGAGTTTGTAATATAAAAGGGTAGATGGTATGGAGACAACTATACACAGCAAGACATATGCAGGATCAATTGGAAATAATTAATAGAAGGAATGTACTAAGAAATCCCGTAGGGCAAAAGCTCTGCTGGTAAAAACTGTCCAATGAAAGATAAAAGTCACCAACCTGGAGATCCAAAGTACTTGGCAAGTAAGTCCTTTGGAGTCTCTCAAGAGTTCTGCTACAAAAATCCTTAAAAGTATTTATATTTTCATTGTCCCACAATCCCACAGCTGGACCTCACATCAATCCACCAGAGTTTGGGGTGGGGGGAGGGAACAAAGTTAACCCAGACTGCTCCAGGTGTATTCCACAGAGTGATGATTTACACTAGTGACGACTGGTGTTGTGAAGATATGGTCCTGAACTCAGACCTCCACAATTGCACTATTGTCTACCACTGCCCATAGCAACACACCAAAAACTTCTCAGCAACACAACCTTGACCAAACAACTAAAGGAAATTTGTCCACATGACAAATAGGATTTCTATACTCCATTTGGCAGGCCATGTTCAACCTCTTCACAGATAATACAAGAAACTGACCAATCTGATCATTTCCCATACATTAAGTAGCTAGTCATTATTTTAGATGTTGTAGAGTTTTTCGTCTTTTTCTGGGTTTGTATCTTCTGTCACCATAATAAAGTTTTTATGATGAGATTTGTATTTATTTATTTATTTTTTGCTCTTTCTTCCTGCCTCTTTTTTGACTTCAGACTTTATGTTAGGGCTGAACTCTGCACATTTCTGGAGGAAAGGGCTGGTCTAGTCTGGTTGTATTCCTGTATCTCAAGGACAGCTCAGGTTAGTGACCTGGAAATTTTCATTGCTCCCCAAATTGATTTGATCCAGGGCAAGTCAGATTGCTACTTCCCAGCTCTTAGCTCTGCAATTTCATCACCTGGGTTTGGATGTATGAAACAGTAAAAACCTTCTGAACTTACCACTTTCAGCTAGCTGGGAAGTTCTGCTGGTTCTGAGTGACAGAACTATTGGTTTCCCTTTGGTCTGGAATTCCTGCCCTGGAATTCCCTCCCTCGTTATTCCTTTACAAGCTTCAGAATGGGCTAGAAGTTGGAACTGAGACCCTGTTCTGCTCCTAGGGGTCTGAACTACAGACCTACTTCTGAATCTAATCCTCTCTTTTCCACCCTCCTTCCCCTTTTTATTATTTTATTTTCCCCAAATTACATGTAAAAACAATTTTTAACATTTGTTTTTAAAAGCTTGAGTTCCAAATTCTTTCCCTCTATTCTCACGCTCCTCGTTGAGAAGTCAAATTTATGTAGATTATACATATGTAATCATGTAAAACATATTTCCATATCAGTCATGTTGTAAAAGAAAACATAGACCAACCTTTTTTTTAAAGCAAGAAAAATAAGAAGGTTAAAAACAAGTATGCTTCTGTCTATATTCAGACTTTTTTAGTTTTTTCTCCAGGGATGGAACACATTTTTCATCATAAGTCCTTCAGAGTTGTCTTGGATCATTGTATTGCTGAGAATAACTAAGTCATTCACAGTGATCTGATCCTTTCTTGATAGACAGCCTAGGGCTTATGACCATGTCCCTTACCTTGAATACCACTCCTAGGCACAGATACCCTATTCAGTCCATCATGGATCTGTGATCTGAAACTTGGTAGGTCGTAACAAAGCTGCTAGTTTGCTGCTGTCCCTATATCCTGCTCGATGTCAGAGTGCCCCTGTATGGGTACGGGATCTCTTTTCGACCTGGTGAAACCCTCTCTTTACTAGACCACAGACATCTCTATCTGTCTCCCTAAGCCTACCTGGGCTGTGACGTCTCACTGTGACTTTTTCTTGGATTTCCTCATCAGGATATGGTCTGGCACATTTTCTAGATGTTAGGAGGTGTTTAAGAGTTAAGTATAAGAGGTATTTAAGGTTACTTCCTGCTACTCCACCATCTTGGCTCCACCACTTTGCTAGTCATCATTCTATTTGGTAATTTACAACTGTTAATCTTGCTCCAGATGTGCCAGCATTCCACAGAATTCTTTTATGACAAGTTTATTTTAAGCCAATTCTGAACCATTCAAATATAACATCACAGCCTCCCTAATTTCCAACTGTCACACATAGAAGTATGGTGAAGTAAATAGGCAGCATGATTTCATTGTAAAAAAGAGATTCTCGATTCACAAGGAAGTCTTCTAAATGGGTTAAGGGGCAAGTCCTGGTAAGTGGATAAGACCTAATACAACCTGCAAACCATATAGAACTAAAGAGAAGTTCCCCTCTATAGAACTGATAGAGAAGTTCCCCAAGAAACCAAGATCTCAGTCAGGGGTGGTAGGGAACCTACAGCCTTGAGGCCACATGTGGCCCTCTAGGTCCTCAGGTGCAGCCTTTTGACTGAGTCCATGTTTTACAGAACAAGTCCTTTTATTAAGAGGATTTGTTCTTTGAAGTTTAGATTCAGTCAAAGGGCTGCACTTGAGGACCTAGAGGGCCACATGTGGCCTTGAAGTCACTGGTTCCCCACTCCTGCCCCAGATCCTGAAGAGGTAACCTAGAGGGAAGAAGTTTTTTTTATTATTATTATTTTTAGGCAATTGGGGTTAAGTGACTTGCCCAGGGTCACACAACTAGTAAGTGTCAAGTGTTTGGTCTGAGGTCATATTTGAACTCAGGTCCTCCTGACTTCAGGGCCGATGCTCTTTCCACTGCACCACCTAGTTGCCGCGGGAAGAAGTTTTTGCCAACTGGGTCATCACTGCTGCTGAGCAATTCCACTCTACCTCCCTCATCAACACAACATCCACTTAACACAGAGGTTCTCCCAAACCTTTTTATCCAGGAGACGTCTTAAACTCAACATGTTCCAAACAGAACTCATCTTTTGCCCTAAACCTTCCCTGCTCCTACATTCTTTATCATTGTAGAGGGCAACATCATCCTCTTGGTCCCTCAGGCCCAAAACCTAGGTGCCATCTCCAACTCCTCAGTCTCTCTCATCCCCTCTTCCCCCATCCACATCTAATTTGTTGCCAGGGCCTGTCGATTTCACCTTTAAATATCTTTCATATTCACTCCCTTCTCTCTTTTGACACTGCCAGCACTCTGGTGTTGGTTGTCATCACCTCACTGATGGGTCTGCCTGCCTCAAGTCTCTTCCCCCAACCTCTCTTGAGGTTAGTGCCTTGTCTCCTTTAAATATTTACTATTTATCCTATAAATAGTTTGTTTGTACCTATCTGAACACACTGAGGCAGCTAAGTGGCACAGTAGATAGAGTGCTAGGTCTGAAGTCAGGAAGACCTGAGTTCAAATGTGACCTCAGGCACTTACTAGCTACTTAACCTTGGGCGAGTCACTTAATCCTGTTTACCTCAATTTGTTCATCAGTAAAATGAGCTGGTAAAGGAAATCCTTGCTAAGAAAACTCCAAATAGGGCCACAAAGAGATGGACATGACTGAAAACAACAGCAAAACACAACATATTTGCTTGTTATTTCTCCCTCACTAGACTGACTCCCGTGTGGGCAAGGACTGACTTTTGCCTCTTTTTGTATTCCTAGCACTTAGCATAATGCTTGAAACATAGCAGGTGCCTAATAAATGTTTATTAACTAACCAACACCTATATTAGCATCTCTATTGGACTAAGGTGAGTTTGTATGCTGTGTTCATTTTATTTAATTTATTTATTTATTTTGCTGTTCTTATTTTGGAGCTTATTTATTTTTGGTAAGGGGAGGTGGTGAGTGGCATATTCACAACAAAAATAAATTCTCCTCATGCAATCAACAGCTGAACAAGTCATATTGCCCAACTCAGTCCTTTAAAAATAGGTTACATATCTTCCTAATAGTAACCTATAACTTTGCATTTGGACTCCAATTTAGCTTAGCCCTCGTCAATGTTCTTAAGTCATTTAGAGAATAAATAAGAAATGCTTAAAAGAGAAAAGTCAATGTGACTTAGCGAGATACTCTCCACTCACACATTGGATGAGCCTGGCCCTGTGCTTTGACCAGTGATCAGTTGTTTCCCCTGGTGCTGCAGCGTGATGAAGTGAGAATATCGATGGATTTGGAGTTAGAATAACTGAATGTGAATTTCTGCTTTAGTACTTAATTATAATCTTTGGACAAGTCACTTTGGGTCTTCACAATTTTGTGAAGTGAGTTCTACAGGTATTATTGACCCCATTTTATAGCTGATAAAATTAAGTCTGGAAACAATTAAATGACATCTCCAGGGTCACACAGCTAGTGAATGTCAGAAATGGGTCTTCCTTACTCCAAATGTATTTATCTAGCACTCTGACACACCACCTTAGTTATCTCATCTGTAAAATGAGAGAGTTGGTGGGGGGGATGGGTTAACAGGGAACTAACTACATGATATTTAAGTTTTCTTCTAACTCAAAATCATATTTTCCATATCTCCCCTCATATACTATGGGCTTCCCTTCCCTAGAGTAATTTTCTTTGTTTACTAGGCCTGAACCTGAGCTTAGCCCCTGGTAAGAACAAGAGGGAAAAGGAAGATGTGAAGAAAATGAGATATTCTAATGAATTTAGAACGCCATGTCAATGTGTTTACAGACAGCTAAAAGACATGAGGATATAATGGAAGAGAGGGCCAAACTGCGCAACTGTAAACTGGGCTTATGTAAATGTAAGCAAGTTCCTTAACCTCATTGAATCTGTTTCCTTGTCTGAGAAATGTGCAAAAAGTAAACCTGAAGTACCTACCTTAGGGTGATGGTACAAGCTTCATAGCAGAATATAAACATTAATAGATTAATAGATAATTGGTGATTTCTATCCTTAAACATACAGAATGCGTAATAGTCCTTTTGATGAGGTTTGGGCAAGCTGCCTTGTAAGAGGGAACTAAGTTGTTAAAGACTTTGTAAATTCTATTTGCTCTCAAATCTAGAAGAAAGGAAGTTAATATAACATCAAGATCGAAAGGCAGAGTTTTTTTATCCTATCGCTAGAGCTTTAAGGATCTCTTAAATAGGACCTACAGAGAAGAGGGAGATGGCAGAACACCCCCATATACACACATACACACAAACACACAAACATGGATCAGCAGCAATGCAACCCTTGGTGGTGGCAAAGACAGCAGCAGCATTGGCAGCTCCCCTCATCAAATCCACATGTCTAAGGGAAACTTTGAGAGACCAAGTCCAAAGAGGCAAGAAGCAAAGGTATAAAATTGTCATTTTTTAAAAATTTTTATTTTGTGTTGGTTGTTGTTGTTTTTATTGACTAAATGAAAGACCCTCGCTTAAGAGGCTGAAATGCTGAGGGGAAAAAACAGGAAAGAAATAAAGGTTATCTCCTTCTCTGTCTTACTTCAGCTGAGTAATATCTTTAACATCTATAGTTGACCCTGTCCTTTTTATTTCCTTGTACCTTTTTTTTTTTTTTTTTGCTTTTGTGATAGCTTTGGAAACCACAGAAAAGAAAATTATCTTTTGTGGACCAGGGCTGGTATCCTAACACCCCAGTGCATTGTTAGAAAGAGTTTTCCCTCTCTAACTTGGAGCACAATCACAAGCCATTCATATGTTTCATAACCACACTACCAGTGGCAGAATTGTGACAAACTTGGAGCCTTTTAATCTGTCCCATAGGAACAAAACCTACACTTGTGATTTCCTAGTAGTCATAAATGTTTCATTGGTCTTGACACTTTTTAATTGTTATAACGATTATATTCCTTTAAAAAGAAGATAAAAAGTGTTTGAAATATAAATTTTCTCACTAATTGAGACCTAACCATATCTTTCTACTTCTGACCAAGGCATTTAGCAGTGTGGCTTCTACTGAAATAATGTCTGTGATAAGAATATAGTAAATGCTTTATGATCAAAGGAGATTAGTGTAAAAAGACAACAACAAAATGGAAATGGATGATTGCATTCATTCACTTGGCAAAAATGCCAAATGCATGCAGAGTGCTGTGCTACATGTGGATTCTTTCCCACCTCTTTCACATACTTGCAAAACAGTTGGAGCTCTTCAAATGATTCTATAATAGGCTTATAGAACCTTAAAGCAGGAAAAGTCATTTAATCCAATTGACTCATTTTGCAGATGGTTGAGGAAATTGAGAGGGCAAAAAAAAGTAGTGCCATACTACCTTACCTAAGTAGGACAGTAATGGCGGGGTTTTAATGTAGTAAAAAAAGGGTAGGCTTGGTCTGTTATTCAGCAGAGGGCAATCATTCTTCTGAATTGGCTCTAGGACGATAGCCTGTTGCAGTTCTATTAAGCGCTCAAATGCTAGAGAAGCTCTGTTTCAGATAAAGCATACTGCAGAGGCTACCCAGGTCAGGTATCCTTCACCCAATTAATTGTAGCACATCAAAGACCTAGTCAAACTTCATTTCAGTTACTTTTATTGTGCTTAGCTAACCTCCTTCTGCAGTTGCAATGTATAATGACTTGTATATAGCATGATGTGAGGCTTGTACCCAGTGTACCCAAATCATTTGTGTTCTGCATAATACATGGATAGAAGTGAGCATGTCTGTATAAATCAATAATAATAAGGCCGAGGAAATCTGCTCCTCTAGGGCCGCTACATAAATTTTAAAATGAAAAATAAAAAAATTATGATTTGGAGAATGTTTATTAAGTGAGATAATAAATTTTAAGGGATATGGATAATTATCATCCTGAAAAAGACATGCACAACAAAATATCAGATAGCCAGAAATCAAGTCACCCGGAGTGCTAACCAGATAATTTTCACCTTTGTTACTCCATTTTTAGAAAAGGAGAAATGATAACTGAAAGTATAATAGCATGAATTTTATAAGACAACATAAGATGACCAAGAAGATTTTGTAGGATGGTATTGAATTAGTAAAAACCTCTGTATTTTCCACATTCTCAGTCTTATACGATAAATATTATTGTTTACAGTATCAGCTCTGAGGCACTGGAGTTCTTCAATCAGAGGAACATTATATTGCGTTTGTTATAATGTATTTGCTGAGGCAGAAAAGCATAATGCATTTTACAAATATTTTCAACATGTGTTGTTGATCTAAAGAAGAAGCAATAAATTCTCAGTTGTATAAGACTTTAAGGTTTGCAAGTCAAGGCCATTCCACCAATTAGCTGAATGACATTCATCTAGTCATTTAACCTCTCTGATTTTTTTGAATAAGCAAATTTAGTTAGGCTTAATTTTGCTCATTACAAAATGATGTGGTTGAACTAGCTGCTCTATAAGGTATCTTTCATCTCCGAAATTCTATTCTATTGATTAGATTAAAAGGAGGCTTTTGGTTAGCTAGAAATTCAGTTAATGAGATTTCATTTTTCTTAAAGATAAAAACAACTCACATTTATGTAGTTCTTTACAAACAAGCTAGTTAGCATCAGAGCTTTTGATATGATGGGGATTAAAGATGATCAAGGACAAGAATAAAGATAGCTAATATATATGTATATATACATACGTATATACATATGCATATATATGTATATATGTGTGTGTGTAGGGGTGTGTGTGTGTATACATATATATATATATATATATACACACATTCTTGTTGTTGAGTGGTTTCAGTCATGTCGACTCTTCATGATCTCATTTGGGCTTTTCTTAGAAAAGATACTAGAGTGGTTTGCCATTTCCTTCTCCAGCTTGTTTTACAGATGAGGAAACTGAGGCAAATAGGATTAAATTACTTGCCTAGTGTCACGCAGCTACCAAGTGTCTGAGGCCAAATTTGAACCCGTGAAGATGAGTCTCTCTGACTCCAGACCAGGTACTCTACCCACTGCACCACCTAGCTGCCCTATATTATATACATTATATATGTGTGTACATATATATATATATGATTACATATGCATATATGTGTGTATAATATACACACAAAATGCTTTCTAAAGTACTTTCCCCACAAAATCCCTGTGAGGTAGGTGGAAGTCAAGAAGCATTTATTAAGCATCTACTAGGCAGTGTGCTAAGCACTGTTTGCACAAGAGTCAAAAGACAGTCCCTGATCTTATGTAGCTTATAATATAACATGTAACAACATGCAAACAACTAGGTACAAACAGGATGCATACAGGATAAATTGGAAATAACAGAGGAAGGCAGTAGAATAAAGGAATAGGAAAGGCTTCCTGTAGAAGATGGAATTGTAGGGAAATCAGGAGGAGGGATGAGCAGATAATACTATGCATGGGGGCCAGCAAATGAAAATGCTCAGCCAGGAGATGGAATGTCTAGCACTAGGAACAGCAAGGGGGCCAATGTCACTGGTTTATGAAATACGTTGGTGAGAATGTAAAGCATAAGAAAACTGGAAAGGTAGAAAAAGACCAGGTTTTGAGGGCCTTTAAAAACTAAACAGAGGATTTTACACTTGATCCTGCAGGGCCACTGAGAGTCCCTTGAGCTAATTGAATAGGGGAGTGATATGAGGTTTCCATGGTCAGATTTTCACTTTAGAAATATTAAGCTGACAGCTAACAGGATGATGGACTGGAGGCAAGGAGACAAACCAGTAAGCCATTGCAATAGTCTAAGCATGAGGTGACAAGGGCTTGCACCCAAACCAAAATAGTTGCAGTATTAGAGGATAGAGGGGGTTATATTACTATGTTCATTTTCCAGATGAAGAAACTGAAATTCACAAATTTGCTTAGCATAACAAAGCTAGTAAATGTAAGAGCAGCAATTGAACCCTGTCTTGTGATGTGACTGATAACAGTGTTCTTCAAAGCTTCACCACTGTCGATAACAATAAGTGTAATAAGAAGTGATGTGTAGTTTATGGTTTTTCAAATGCTTCCCATAAAGATTTCATTTGATTGTCACAACAACCCTGTAAGTTAGGTAGTACAGGCATTCATGTGCCCCTTTTACAGATGAGTCACAGAAAGGGAAAGTGGCTTTCTCAGAGTCATGATAGCACACAGAAAAAGAGCTGGAACTGGAACCCACTTATCCTACCTCTACCCCCAGTGTTTACTTGACTACACCACAGTCACCTCTAGCTTTCTGATTAATTGAGGAATCACTGTGCTAACGACCAAACTGCTCATCCAGCTCTGCTAAACACAGGCAAAAATGACCTAGACACAATTCCTGCCCTTAAGGATGCAGCATGTTACTATGGTGATACTTTCCATGTCCTTGTTTGCCATCTGAGCACATTGCACAATATGTAATGAATTACTTCAATCCCAGCAGGGCTGCAGCAAAGATAGTTGCACTGACAGCAAGGTTTGGATTGAAATCATAGTGGATATGCTTGGATCTTGATACAACGAGCTTTTCCAAACTGTATTATCTAGCTGTTGCTTTCCATTCACCTTCTTTTTTCCCCCTCAAAATTGGAATTTTTAAATTTATTTTTAATTTATGAAATAAAATAAGCATTTCTATAACACAATAGAATTATAAGGTGTATACATGAAGAAATGACTCTATAGCTGTTTCTTAGCATTTTTCTGTTCATTGTGTTCAGTTGTGCCTAAAATGATGAAAAAAAAAATAATGACCTTTTAGAAATCTCAGGCCGGATGCAGTTTTGGGGGAAAGGTAAGGAGAAAAACTTAATGAGAAACACCGAGCTCGTTAAAGGATCTATTCTGAACTAAATAAAATTTTCACCAAAGGCAAGAATAACAGGGAAGAAACAATGAATAGTCACTAAGATGTTAAGGCAAACTTTTTTTCTCTGATGGAGGTGGGGGGGGCGGAGAATGGAATGAAAAGATAATCAAAGGCAAAAACCAGGAGAACTGAACTTTATATAATGCTTTGTGGTCGCTTTTTCCCCCCTTACAATAACATTGAAAGGAATACTGTGACTCCTCTTGCCCTTGCCCTTATTTTACAGATAAAGACATTTGGGTCGATGTAGGTTAAATGACCTGCCTGTAAGCAAGCTGCTAGTCATTAGAGGAGCCAAGAAGCGAAGTCAGGACCTTGGAATTTAGGTCCTCTGTTCTCAACATGCCACCTGGCACTTTCATGTATTGATATTCATAGTGCTACAGCCAGGCAGCCAGGTGACATAGTGAATAAAGAGTTGGACTTGGAGCCAAAATGTTCTGAGTTCAAGTCCTACCTCACTTTACTCAAAATGTGACCCTTATCAAGTCACTTAAACTCTCAGTCTCAGTTTCCTCATTTGTACAGTGTGGATAATAGTAGCACATAGCTCACAGGTTTGTTATGAGGATAAAATAACATGACATATAAAGGGATTTGCAAGCCTTAAAGTGCTATATAAATGTTAGATTTTTAAAGTTCCTTTTGTTTAACCCTTAGGGAAAGCATTTAGTGTCTTGGCACAAATAAAGTATGTAGCAGGGGGAAAAATTTCATAGAACAAAAAATAAAATCTAGGAGAGGCAACTAAAGGAAAAAATTCTTCAGAGAGAAGTGAGGATGTTGCAAAGACAATGTAAACAGAACCCATCTCCTGATGGAGAGATAACAGACTCAAAACGCAGAACAAAGTAGTTTTGTTTATTTGTTTGTTTGTTTTGATATGGCTAAGGCATGAATTTGCTTTTATTGACTATGCATATTTGATGTGAGGATTTTATTTATTTTTTTCTTTTTGTTGCTGTAGAATGGGAGGAGGAAGAGAACAGTGGAGAAAAAGAGAGAAGATAAATACTAATATTTTAAAAAGATAATTGTAAACAGATGTTTAAAAGTACTTCTAATGTTGAATTAGTAGATGAGACAGACTCACTCATCCACATTCACATATACTTCACTAACTCTACTAATTAACCTGAATTTGGTTCTATTGACCTTTTCTTGGATATATTTTACTCCTAGGGAATCAAAATTGTGCCAGTCAACCAGAAGTTCTCTGTTGGCTATTACCCATAACAAGAATGCACTTGTTCCTTACCTTATGGAATACCTGGCTTCCTTAGATACTCAACTTAGTTATCACCTTTTATAGGAAGCTTACCCCTTTTCTCCCAGGTGCTACTAAATGATACCATGAAATTATCTCGTACTTACCCTGTTTTAACTTTTCTGTATATGTATTCTTCTCTCCCTAAAAGAATTCAAGCTTCTGGAGGGCAGGGACTGATTTTTCTTTGCATCTCTGGTACCAAGCACAGTGTTTGGAACATAGAAGATATTTAATAAATATGTATTAAGTAATGCATACGTAAATGAATCAAGTATGCATCTATGCAACATTTCTAAGGGCTTCCATATCACAGGTTCCAAATTCTGGTATCACTCTGAGGAAGAGTAGTAGGACCCAGGGCCATCATCCTCTCTGGCCAGATACTAAGGCAAGAGAAATCCTACCCCTACCTTTTCCTAGAAACCAAATGTAATTACAGATGAATATTTAATCACTTAACATTGAATATAGAATTGGTGCTCCAAACTCAACTTGCCTAACTTTACTCTCACTCATTCAGAACAAAAAATTGAGCCAATGGTAGAACACATCTATTCTATAATTGCTCTCTAAACACATTCATTAGAAAATTGAAACTCCTTTTTCTTGCTTCTATTTCATTCACTTAACTTCAACACAAACCAATCCAATGACTGGTTATTAGAGGGACTATTTATTTGGTAATTCACTGGCAATACTCCACAAGCATTCACTGATCAGATTTTTTCAATGCTGCTTTAAAACAAACAAAAAAATGAACCCTAAAATAAGCTAAGGAATGTTCTAAATGAATATTTATCAAAGTCAGGCATGGGTGAGGTACAGGGCATAAATTCAAGAATGTAAAGAAAAGTACTAGAATAAGCAGCAATAGAAAAAATTGATAAACTGGGTGCACATCAATTGAAAATGACTAAAAATATATTGTATGTGAATGTAATGAAATAATATTTTTCAGAAAAATAATGGATATTAGAAATTCAGAGAAACATGAGAATAGTTATATGATAAGTCAAAGAGTAACAAGTAGTCAAGAAAAAAAGTTATATATTATAGAAATAAAGTTATATATTATAGATGTTATAAAGTAATATATTATAGAAATATATAAAAATAAATGTATGTGTTGCATATAGAATTTATATATAATATATATACACATATCTGTATAACATGCATACATATGTGAGAAAGAAAAAATAAATGGAACTATGGAACTATTAAAATGAAAAGATTCACCAAAAAGAAGTTCAAAACTTTCAATGAAATGGAGAAACCAATGATGACAAGAGAGAAGAAGCTAATGATGAAATAATGCAACATATTTCCTCAGCCTTAGCAGAAAAAAATGAGAGCCTCCTAGGAAAGATTAATGTTTCCATACACAATATCTACATTTGGATGTTTCTGCTTAATTATTCTTCTTTGTCATCAGGGAAGATTCAGTCTGGAAGATAATCATTTCACATCAAAATTATTTTGATGAGGATAAAAATATCATGAAAACATTTTAAAAAAGAAAGCTGGTGTTTTGTGGAAATAGGTACTAAACTTGTAACCACCTATAAGCATTCCTTTTAAAAGTACCTGTGACTAATTCTCTACGCATGTTATTAATCAGTGAGCTGATATCAATTTGTTATTATTTTAGTAAATAAATATATATTTTAGATAAAATACACCATTTTGAATCATGAACTTTACTTCTTATTTCCTTCATTTCCTGGGCATACTTCCAATGAAGCATGAATCATATGGACCAGGGCTTCTTAAACTTTTTCTACTCGTGACCCTTTCATTGCTTCTTAAATTGTGGGTCACACCCTCATATGGGGACTCTATTATAGACAATGATAGCAAATTAGATGAATCACACATAAAGAGACTTTATCAATACAAACATCTTGGACTGAAAATGAACAATGAGCTCAGAACTCAACAGCAGGAAAATGTATTCTTTTGGTGAATGACTGAACATTTTCTGCCTGAAACAAAAGTGTCTCTGTGTGTGTGAGTGTGTGTGTGTGTATCTGTGTGATGATATGTACAAACATTTCTCTCCAATACCTCAGAAGCACACTGTCTTTTATATCACCTCCAGTCTCTGCAGAGTGTACATTTAGCACAATTTTGGTACAGCATGGTCCAACAAAGTTCACATCCAAAAGCAGTATCAATGATGAATGAGTCCTCCTCTTGCCTACCACTGGGCTGGATCTTGAAGGGTCACTTCTCCTCACTTTGTGCATTGGTGATGTGCTAGTTGCAAACCCTATCCTGTAGTTCACTCCTTGATTTCTAGCCCTCAGGTGGAAAAGCATGTCTTCAATTTTAGTATTCCTCTGGTGATACTTTATGGCTCAGGTGTCATCGAATAATTTCTGAGGATAATTATATTGACATATACATGTACATGTAAATATATACACACATACATATATATGCATATATGTGTGTGTGTGTATATATATGTGTATATATGTATATATACATATATATATGTATATATATGTATAAAATGTTCACAAACTCTAGGTTAAGAATCCTTTACCTAGAGGAAGGTCCCCAATGTACAGGTGAACTCACTTCAATGTAGGATATATAGACCAACATGGACAAAAGTTGCAAATCTGGATGGCTTGCAGTCTTTATCACTGGAGAAAGTGCTTCCATTGATAAAATTGCAGGTCCATGAAAATATAAAAAATAAATATAACTGCAGCAAGTGTTCCAATTTAGCATTCCTAAAATATTTGCTGGGTAAATATTGTATGTTTAACATTGTGCAAGCCATTGTGTAGGGTAAAAAGATTAATAAAACAAAGCTCCTCCCCTCACATAGAAACTAATAAAATGCAGCAATGTATTATAATAGAAAGAACACTGATTAGACAAGTAGTCCAGAAACCTGAATTCTGGTTCAGTCTGTCACTAATTATATAATCTTAGGAAAGTCACAACTAGTCTGGACTATAGTTTTCATATTTAAAAAAATATTATGAATAACAAAATGACTCTTAAATTTCCCTCTCAATTCAGTAATTATGTAGGGGAGGTAAGAAATTTACAAAAATAATTATAATATAGTAAGGAATGTGATAAATGACATGAGAGATACAAAATCATGTAAGAGTTCCAATTTAAGGAATCAGGGAAAGAGACACAGAGTTGTTGTAATTCAATCAGAATCCTGAAGAATAAGTAGGATTTCAGTGAGCTCACATTTCCTTACTATAATGGAAGCAAAAAAAAAAATTAAAGAAAGAAAAATTCTGAGGAAGAACAAGTTTAAGCATAAGTCTAGTAGAGTCAACCCTATTTTACTAGTAGAAAATGTCAATTGCTTTGCAAAAAACGACTCTCCTTCCAAGATACTTCCAAGCATAATTTCATTGTCTCTGAAATGGATTAGTCTCTAAAGGTAATATGTGGAAATAGGGAAGGGACATAAAGGAATATGTATCAATCTGAAGAAAGCATCCTTTTGTAAATATATAAAAAATGTTCCCCAACCTGGAAGTACCAGAATCAGCATTTAATTAAACTGGATTATTTTGCCCTGAAAAGGAATAGTTTTTTTTTTTTTTTAATGCACCACCTTTCAATTGTAAGATGAAAAACTGTAAATATTTTTGCTAATATTTGTATATATAAATTCCCTGACAATTCATTATTATTTTAATTGATTATATCACCTAGGCCTCAATTTCTTCATCAGAAAAATGGAGCAGAAAGGAATCTTCCATGCAAAGTTTATTATTATAATCTCTGATTCTATGAAACCAGAAATATAATTCAGTAATGCAGCAATGACACATTTAATCTTTAAGGTAGAAATAAACCCTGTTTCCAAACCCATTTTTTTAAAGAGACTCCATAATGTTAAAAATACATATTGACCCTGACAAGGAAATAGTCATTTGATATCTATATGTTTGATGGATTTGTACTAGGCATATTCTTACCAAGTGGGGAAAATATAAGAAGTTGAGAGATGTGTGATGTAACAATACTGAAAATGTAGCATCAAATCCAGTGAGTTGACCTGAATAAGAATGCCACCTTTTTTCAGAAATATGGAAGGAAGGGTGAAACTTCAGATAATGGATGGGTTTTGCCATAGAGATATTAAGTGAAAAATTGACCTTGTGTGATATTTTTGCTGCAGCAGGTGTTGTCTTTGATAAATGATACTTGTAAATCAGTGTTAATGTGGTATAATCCCAACTGGCATGTAAAGTGTAAGTGCTCCTGATGAACTTTATAAATGCCAACTAGCAGATGCATTTGGTGACTATTAGCATTCAGAGATTTTTCTTATTAAACCAAAATGCAGAAATTGAGCCTAATGACCAAGGAGTAAAAATGAGCAAAGATGTTCATTCAAGTCTGTGCAGTGAGATGGTGTGTTCACTGAATAGAAGAGAAGCAAAAATCATGGCCTTCAACAAGTATAAATAAACAGGTAACTTGTGCTGCTCTTTTGTTGCATTGTTACATTGGTCTCGTCAACCTAAATACTCCTCTGGGATGTCATGACTGCAAGTACTGACAAATAGAATGCTTCCCCATTATAATATACATTGCCGAGTGGTCAAATAATGACTTATATCATCTTCTGCTTTCATTAGGCAACCTTTGGAAATATAGATTATTTCCATTTAGGTTCTAATGTTTAAATGTTTTAAAAAAACAGGTAAACTTTACAGTTTTTGGTGCAGGTCTATGAGGTTAGATATAACTCTGGAATCGGGACCACAAATAAATTTTAGGAAAAAAAAATAATTAAACCTTTTTTGTATTTGATTTAACTAAGTTCTAACCCAAAATTTATTTTTATTATATGTTACATCTATGCTTATGTTCAATTTTGCACATATGAATTATGTTTATTCCTCCATTTTTTTCTTATATTTCAATAAGCATTGTTTCCTTAGTTTAGGCATGCCCCCATACTAACACTGATCCAAATCCTCAGCAAGTTGGAAGATGATCTTTGAGAGTTATTGTAGTCCCTACATGCATCACTCTCTGGCCAAATTGATGATGAGCTTCTTCAAATTTAGGGATTCTGGTCTGTGGATGTTAGGCACATAATAAGTAACTGCTCTGTACTCAAATATCTCTAACTAATTGCCTTGGAAGATCTCAGGGCTATTCACATGTCTAGACATGGTATCAGAGCGAAAAATAATTTTCTTTAAGAAGAAATGTGATGTAATGGATTGATAGCAAGCCTTAGAATCAGGAAGACTTTGGTTCATTTCCCACCTGTGATCCAGATGGGTTCTGTGACTTTGGACAATAATTTAAGTTCTTAGGATACCAGCCAACTCTCTAGGACAATAAGGTTCAGAGAAGTTGATGTTTTGCATTGATAGAAGTAGTTTCTACATCAGGAATTTTCCTGATTGCTTCTAGGTTTTTTTTGAATCCCTAGCTTGGAATTCGAAGACCTCTACAATTTGTTTTCCATGTAGCTTTCCAGGCCTATTCTACATTATCCTCCACCACACATTCTCTTTTAATATTTTAGGAAATAGTGGTTGTATCATGGAACATCACAATCTCCAAAGAATTAAAGTCATGGATAATGCAAAGGATGATGGAAAAGTACATGTTGGACATGACTAGAATGAAATATATTACCAGCAAAGAAATGGACAGGTAAAGCATCAGGTAGTAATGGAGAAAGGGACAAGTCAATACTGTCACCTTCCTATGAGTTCATGACCCTGACTGCTAATGTCTGAGAATTGATTCTCCCTTCCTTTGTGTAAGCAAAGCTTCCACAGAAGCCAATTTCCTTTTGAGATACATTTTTTAAATCTATTCTGCAAAAATAAATATACAAAAATTTAAATTTAATCCCCCCCCAGGCTGCCACCACAATGGCTTAACCATACCCTTTGCTAGTGGCTCCAGTTTACTAGGGGTATCTAATTCTATGAATTATTGTTTGCTTAATGATTTCTCATCTTTATTAAATACATGATTTCTGAACTACCTTACAATTTGCACTAGACTAAAGAAGAAGAGTGAGTAGGGGATGAAAGTATCAGATGTTTATTCACCTCCCAGACTTCTGATCCTGACTGGTCCGTGGGAGGAGCGCTACAAGGATATCATTAGGGAGATAGATAACTAGGAAAGGAGCAGCCACATAGTATCAGCAGATTATAGGGAAGGACTCAAGAATATTAGATCTATCTCCATATGAAGGATTTCATTGTATAGGATTACAAGTACAGAGAGGTAGTAATCTGTAGTTTTGAAGGTATACCCACATTGATGAAATCACACATCAAAGTATTGACCCATATTTCAGGAAATAAAACAATAATTTGAAAAAACATTTTAATTAAGTGCCTACTATGTGCAAGGCATAACTATCCTGAGTGCTAGAAGTACAAAAACAAAAATTAAGTGGTCCTTGCTTTCAAGGGGCTTAAAACCTGCTAAAGGCATATGACATATACACAGACAATTAAACACAACATATGCACAAAACATTTTCAAGAGGGAAAGAGAATTAACAGCTGAGGTCATAGATCATGAAAAATCTTGTATTGTAGATGATACGTAGATTGTGATCTGAAGTTAGCTAAGACTTCTGTGTGGTGGACATGAGGCTGCAGTGCATTGCAGACATGGACATAGACACTTAGGTGGAACACTGATTGTCACATGCAGACAATTAGACCAGTATGGAAAACATGTGAAAGGGAGAAATGCAGGATAAGCTATGTGGGAACCAGATTGTAGTGGGCTTTGAATTCCAAGCTGAGGCTTGTTTTTTGTTTTGTTTTGGTTTTATTTTAGACTAGAGACATTAGGAGACAACTAAAGATTTTTGAAATATGTCATATATAGGTTCTAGGATTGCCGATTTGGGAACAATGTTGAGGGTGGATTAGAAAGAGAAATACTGGAACTAGGAAAAATTATGAGACAATTGAATCATCTTAAACAAATGATAAAGGGATGAATTAGGGAAGAGGCTATGTGAGAGGAAAAGAGAGAGTAGTGTTGGTAGAATCAATAAAAGTTGACAACTGATTGGATATGGTGAGAGAGAGAAGAGTCCAGGATGATTCCAAAATATTTGATCTGGGAGCCTGGAAGGATGGTAATGCTCCCAAAATAAAAAGCTAATTTTGAGGAAGGATAGATTTTGAGAAGGGAAAAGAAATCCTGTTTTATGTATGCTGAGTTTAAGACGCCTGGTGAACATCCAGGTGATGTTCAAAAGGCGGATGATATGGGAGTTCATGTGGGAGTTTGGGAGTTTCATTATGGTGTGATCTTTACTTTAGAGAGGCATCATAATAGGCGTTAATTAATGTTAGATGTTAATTAAATCATGGGAGCTCATGAGCACCAAGGCAAAGAGCATAGAGAGAGGAAATATGCCACAGATGAGCTATTGATCCATATTAGTGAAATGATTTTCCTTACTAGGAGTTGCAAACACAGATAAAATAACAGGTACAGACCTTACATTTCATCAGAGTAGGCTGCTGACTACAGGTTATAACAAGGTATACTGAAAACTCCCTTAACTAAAAATATTCTCCTTACTAGAGTATAATCTTGCTTATACTTCCTTAAACTTTTATCACTCTTTCAGGTCTCTTTAAGGAGAAGTCATTCATCACATTCCCTAACCATATAGGAAAATCTGATTAATAACTTGCTTCCACTCCTTGTCATTTAGCTACAGTGAAGTACAGGACAATGACGGTTACTTTCTCCCTCTGGCCTATTAAATGTATATATACCTATGACTCCTAAAGAGGTATATGTTAAAGTGTGTAGATTGATTCTAAATACTCTTACATTAGCCCTTCCTTTCTTAATCCCTCTTCACTATCAGTATTCTGACAGTGTAATTTCAAAGAATTCAAAGAATTTATTTTGTACTTTCTGTACTTACTTTTATGTACAATATTTGATATTAACTAATCTGTGCATGATGTAATATGTAACCTCTTTGAGGTCAGGAATAATTTCATTTTTTTTTCTTTTTAAGAATATTTATTATTATATCATTACATTATTGAATACTGTCCCTGCCATTATCTTTTTCAGAGTTCTACTTGTTAAAAAAATTCTTGTATTTCTAACCATCAATTTTTATTTTCAAATATATATTTTTAATTTTACTCCTTATTTCTTCCTTTAAAAATTTATTAAATTTGTCTAGCACAATGTGGTTTATTTTTTATTTTGATTAACTAATTTATTTTTAGTTTTCAACGTTCACTTCCATAAGCTTTTGAGTTTTCGATTTTCTCCCCTTTCCTGCCCTCCCCAAGACAGCATGCAATCTGATATAGGTTCTACATGTACATTTATATTAAACACATTTTCACATTAATCATGTTTTAAAAAAGTATTAGAACCAATTGGAGGAACCACAAGAAAGAAGGAAAAAACAAAACAACAAAAGAAAAAAGAGAACAAATAGTATGCTTCAATCTGCATTTAGACTCCATAGTTCTTTTCTGAATATGGATAGCATTTTCCATCATGAGTCTTTTGGAGTTGTCTTAGATCCTTCCATTGCTCATTGCTGAGAAGATCTAATTCTATCAAAGGTAGTCATCACACAACATGGCTGTTACTATGTACAACATTCTCCTGGTTTTGGTCACTTCATTCAGCATCAGTTTATATAAGTCTTTCCAAGTTTTTCTGAAGTCCACTTGCTCATCATTTCTTACAGCACAACAGTATTCCATTACATTCATATACCACAACTTGCTCAGCCATTCCCCAATTGATGGGCATCCTCTTAATTTCTCATTCTTGGCCACCACAAAAAGAGCTACCATAAATATTTTTGTACATGTGGGTCCTTTTCCCATTTTTATGATCTCTTTGATCCCAAAGTGCCTAAAAGTGGTATTGCTGGGTCAAAGAGTATGCACAGTTTTATAGCCCTTTGGGCATAGCTCCAAATTGCTCTCCACACAATGTGGTTTCTTTAAATTGTTTTAAGATCATTTTTAGGGATCTGAATATAAGTATTATAACATCAATCTCTATTTCTGGTGATTTCTCTTGGCAATCTTTTACTTTCTATTATTCCTTCATGATAGTATGAGACATTCTTTTATTTACTTATTTATTTAGACAGCTGTTTTTTTTTCCCTGTGGTGTTTTCCATTTGAGAATTTCTTTTGTTTTTATTGTTGTTTTACTTTATTGTTTTGAAACTTGCTGTTTTGAGGTAATGAAGATGAGTTGGATATAAGCATGAGCACTAATTCTGCCATACTGCCAGAACTCTTCCCAGATTCTTTTTTACACAACTGTTGTGTAGCTATGCTATACCCCATTTATAACCTGTATAGTTGATTTTTGAATTTAAGTGAGAATTTAGTTTTACTTGTTAATTTTGTCTTATTAGATTCAGAACATGAGCCTAGTTTATTGAGATATGTTTTGGATCTTGAAACCATCAGTTTCTTAAATATTCCTCCCAGATTAATGTCATCTTCAGTTTTGATGAGCATATCATCTATGTCTGCATCCAAGTAACTGATAAAAAATATTGAACAACTTTGCATAAAGAACAGATGGGCAATTCAGTTGAAACCTCTCTCCAAGAAAGTATCAACTTATTAATGACTATTCTTTTGGTATGGTCACTCAACCAGTCTTAAATCTACCAGCTGTACCATCATCTCTCCATCTTGCCCACAGGATGACATGACAGATTTGCCAAATGCTTTCCTGAAATTCAATATATGTGGCATTCTCCTGATGTGCCATTTAGAAAAAAAAAACATTTTAAAAATAACATTATTTTAGAATGATCTTTTATTAATGATACCAATTTTTTTGTGAATGACTACTATATAACATATCACTTTATTAAATACGTTCTTGAATATCTACCAAAATAAAAGGCAAGTTCACAGGACTACAGTTTAAATATTTCATCCTCTTTTCCTTTTTCAGAAACTGGGACATTTGCTTACCTCCAGGTCCTGAGTCGCAGCTCTATTCCCCATGCTTTTTCAAAGATCTCTGACAATGGTTCATCAAACACATCTGCCAGGTTTTTCAGTGCCCAGGGAAGTGATCCAAATGTAGTAAAATATTTCTTGGTGATTTGAGTTCAACTCTCTGTTAACCATTTTGGAGCTATGCTCCCCAATCTGAAAATGGTTTGCTTGATAGGCCAGGACTGTTAATTGGTCCTTTCTTTCCTACATGATACATTATTCTTGTCCAATCTACCCCACCAACAGCAATTTTGTCCTTTCTCTAATATTTCTTTGCAAAATTCAATTCAAGAAACATTTATAATCTACTATGTGCAAGGCATTGTTCTTCACGCAAGGGATAAAGACACAAATTGCAAAGCACTCTAGTATCTCTACTGAGAAAACCGCAAATGGGTTAATGAAGAGTAGACCTGACTAAAATATGACTGAACAACATTGGCATTGCCAACATTCCATTCATTCTATCTATTGATCTATCCACACACATGAATATATGTATATGTGTATATACGTTTATGTGTATAGTACATATACATATGTATGTATATATTAATCACAATTTATTCAGAGGTTCCCAAACTTATTTGGCCTACCACCCCCTTTAAAAAATTACTCAGTACCCCTGACTAATCTACTTTCTTTTAATTTTTTTTAATTTGCATTATTTCCAACTACTACCACCCCCTTGGATCATTCCAGCACCCCCAGGAGGTGATATTACCCACCTATTCTATATCCCAACCAATTGGAAGACATTATTTTATTTCAAGATTTTTCTCCTACTTAAAGCTATGGTATGAATATTTAACATAGGTGTTATAACCATAGCAAGGTAAAAAGAATGCTTAATAACTTCTCTTTCATAATTCCACTTTTTCCTTTAAACTGGGCCAAATAATGGCTCTGACAACAATGTACTAATTATTACTCCTGACTTCCCACAGTCCCATCAAACTTCAACTATTTCCACATTTTATCAGCAGCAGTGGTGGCGGCAGTGGCTGCTTCTGGAGCTCTCAGCCCACAGATACTATTAGTATCAAACAATTGTTCAGAAGGAAATTACAAGGTTCTCTTTGCTAGTACTAAGGCAGGACTCTGTTGCTTTGCCCATACTTGGATCTGGATTGTAGTCCTAGGTGGCAGTCCTGGGGTGAATAGGAGCACTGGCAGAGCAGAGCTTCTGGCAGCAGTGGAGAGGGAACCATCCTCACAGTTCCAGGTCAGAAAAGAGTGCTTCTGGTCAGTCACAGACCAGAGCACAGTCCAGGAGAGGAGTAAACATTTCTCTTTAGATCATATACCTTAGAAGAACGGGAAAATTACAGGTCCTTAGAAGTATCTCTGAAAACATCTGCACAAAACCCCTGAAGCTTGAGACAGTATACCCTCCACACTGGAAGCAGAGCCTATCTTAACAAAGAGTTAAGAGGTCAAGTAATTGACTGAGAAAATGAGCAAACAGTAGAAAAAAACTCAAACTATAGAATCTTTTTTTGGTGACAAGGAAGATCAAAATATAAAATGAAAAGAAGACAACAAAGTCAAAGTGCTTATATCCAAAGCCTTCAAGAAAAATATGAATTGGTCTCAGGCCATGGAAGAGCTCAAAAAGGATTTTGAAAACCAAGAAGAGAAGTGGAGGAAAAACTGGATAGAGAAATGAGAGTGATGCAAGAAAATAATAAAAAAACAAGTCAATGGCTTGCTAAGGAGACCCCTCAAAAATACTAAAGAAAATAACAACTTAAAAATAGACTAGACCAAATGGCAAAGGAGATCCAAAAAGCCAATGAAGAAAAGAATGTCTTAAAAAGCAGAATTGGGGGGGGGGGGCATAGTCAAGATGGCAGAGTAAAAGCAGTGACTTGCTTGAGCTCTCCCCTAAACCCCTCCAAATACCTGTAAAATGGCTCTAAACAAATTCTAGAGCAGCAGAACCCACAAAAAGACAGAGTGTAACAAATTTCTAGCCCAAGACAACCTGGATGGTTGATTGGAAAGGTTGATTTATCCAGGCTGGGAGAGGAGCACAGTACAGCATGGGCCACACAGGCCAAGATGGGACCTCAGCGAACCTGGAACAGGCATCAGGGGACTGAATCAAGGGGAGCTATGGTGGTTTCCAGACTTCTCAACCCACAAACACCAAAGACAGCTTAGAAGGTCGGTAGGAAAAGTCTATGACTGTGAGGAGAGAGAAACTTGATCCCAGCCCCAGTCCTGGTGCATCCCCGGGGCAGTGGCTGTTTCTGGACCTTTGGGCCCACAGACTGTGGGGGAATTGAGTGGCTCATCAGAGAGGGATTTCAGGGATCTCTTTGTTGGTGCTGAGGCAGGATTCTCTTGCTTTGCCTGTGGTTGGATCTGGGTTGCAGTCCTGGGTGGCAGTCCTGGGGCAAGAAAGAGTGTTGGCATGGCGGAGCTTGTGGTGGCAGTAGAGAATGAATTGTTCTCACAGTTCCAAGGCAGAAAAGAGTGCTTGGGGGTCACTCATGGACCAGAGCCCAGGCCAGGAAAGGAGTAAGCACTTCACCTTAGATCATACCACCTTGGAAGAACTAAAAATTTTATAGGTCCCTGGAAGTATCTCTGAAAACAACTGCACAAAACCCCCGAAGCTTGGGACAATACATATTCCTCACTGGAAACAGACCCCTACTTTAACAAAGAGTTTAATAGTCAAGTAATTGACTGGGATCATGAGCAAACATCATAAAAAAAGTAAGACTGTAGAGTATTTCTTTGGTGACAAACAAGATCAAAACATACACTCAGAAGAAGACAACAAAGTCAAAGCTCCTATTTTCAAAGCCTCCAAGAAAAATAAGAATTGGTCCCAGGCCATGGAAGAACTCAAAAGGGATTTTGAGAGGTAAGTATGAAAAGTAGAGGAAAAACTGGATAGAGAAATGAGAGTGATGCAAGAAAATCATGAAAAACAAGGCAACAGCTTGCTAAAGGAGACCCAAAAAAATACTGAAGAAAATATCATCTTAAAAAATAACCTAATCCAAATGGCAAAAGAGGTCCAAAAAGCCAATGAGAAGAATGTCTTAAGAAACAGAATTGGCCAAATGGAAAAGGAAGTCTGAAAGCTCACTGAAGAAAATAAGTTCTCAAAAATAAGAATGGAGCAAATGGAAGCTAATGACTTTATAAGAAATCAAGACATTATAAAACAAAACCAAAAGAATGAAAAAATAGAAGACAATGTGAAATATCTCATTGGAAAAACAACTGGCCTAGAAAATAGATCCAGGAGAGATAACTTAAAAATTATTGGACTACCTGAAAGCCATGATAAAAAAAAAGAGCTTAGACATTTTTCTTCAAGAAATTATCAAGGAAAACTGCCTTTATACTCTAGAACCAGTGGGTAAAATAGAAATTGAAAGAATCCACTGATCACCTCCTTAAAGAGATCCCCAAAGGAAAACTCCTGAGAATATGACAGCCAAATTCCAGAGTTCCCAGGTCAAGTAGGAAATATTGCAAGCAGCCAGAAAAAAAAAAAAAAAGAATTCAAGTATTGTGGAAACACAATCAGGATAACACAAGATTTAGTAGCTTCTATATTAAGAGATTGGAGGGCTTCGAATATGATATTCCAGAGGCCAAAGGAACTAGTATTACAACCAAGAATCACCTAAGCAGCAAAATTGAGTATAATCCTTTAGGGGGGAAAATGGGCATTCAATGAAATAGAGGACTTTCAAGCATTCTTGATGAAAAGACCAGAGTTGAATAGAAAATTTGACTTTCAAATACAAGACTCAAGAGATGCATGAAAAGGTAAACAGGAAAGAGAAATCATAAGGGACTTATTAAGGTTGAACTGTTTACATTCCTACATCAGATCTTTCTCAATATTAGGGTGGTAGGAGAGAATACACACACACACACACACACACACACACACAGAGGGCACAGGGTGAGTCCAATATGAAGGGATGATATCTAAAAAATAAAATTAAGAGGTGAGAGAGGATTGTACAGAAAGAAGGAGGAAGGGAGAGTTGGAATGGGAAAAATTATCTCACATAAAAGAGGAAAGGAAAAGCTTTTACCATGGAGGAGAGGAGGGGAGAGGTGAGAGGGAATGAATGAATCTTACTGTCATTGGATTTGGCTTCAGGAGGGAATAACATACACACTCAATTGGGTATGGAAATCTGTCTTACCCTACAGGAAAATAGGAGGGAAGGGGATAAAAGAGGGGGATGATAGAAGGGAGGGCAGATTGAGGGAGGAGGTAATCAGAAGCAAACATTTTTGAGGATGGACAGGGTCAAAGGAGAGAATAGAATAAGTGGGGATGTGGGATTGGATGAAGGGAAATGTAGTTAGTTTTTTCACAACATGGCTCTTATGGAGGTGTTTTGCATGACTACACATGTATAACCTATATTGAGTTGCTTGCCTTCTCAATGAGGGTGGGTGGGAAGGGAGGAAGGGACAGAATTTGGAACCCAAAGTTTTGAAAACAAATACTAAAAATTGTTTTTATGTGCAACTAGGAAATAAGAAATATAGGGAATGGGGTATAGAAATCTATCCTGCCATATAGAAAAATGTAAAGGGGAAGGGATAAGAGAGGGGAGTTGATAGAAGGGAGGGCAGATCAGGGGAAGGGGTATTCAGAATGCATGCCACTTTGGGGTGGAGGGAGGGGAAAGATGGGGAGAAAATTTGAAACTCTATATCTCATGGAAGTGAATGTTGAAAACTAAAATAAATAAAGAAGGGGGGGGGGAGCAGAATTGGCCAAATGGAAAAGGATGGCCAAAAGCTCACCGAGGAAAATAATTCCTTAAAAATTAGAATGGAGCAAATGGAAGCTAATGATGCTATGTGAAATCAAAAAATAATAAAATAAAACCAAAAGAGTGAAATAAAAAGAAGCCAATGTGAAATATCTCATTGGAAAAACAACTGACCTGGAAAATAGATTCAGGAGAGGTAATTTTAAAATTATTGGACTACCTGAAAGCCATGATCAAAAAAGAGCCTAGACATCATCTTTCAAGAAATTATCAAGGAAAACTGACCTGTTTTCTCAAACAGGGTAATTCTCCAACCAGAGGGTAGAATAGAAATTGAAAGAATCCACCAATCACCTCCTGAAAAAGATTTCAAAATGAAAACTCTCAGTAATATTACAGACAAGTTCCAGAGTCCCCATATCAAGAAGAAAATATTGAAAGCAGCCAGAAAGAAACAATTCAAGTATTGTGGAACCACAATCAGGATATCACACAAAATTTAGCAGCTTCTACATTAAGGGATCAGAGAGCTTGTAATATGATATTCTGGAGGTCAAAGAAGCTAGGATTAAAACCCAGAATCACCTACCTAGCAAAACTGAGTGTAATTATTGATGGGGGGTGGGGGGAGAATTGATATCCAATGACATAGAGGAATTTAATACATCCTTGAGAAATCAGAGCTGAATAGAAAATTTGACTTTCAAATACAAGACTCAAGAGAATCATGAAAAGGTCAACAGGAAAGATAAATTATAAGTGACTTATTAAAGTTTTATATATATATATGTATATATGTGTGTGTGTGTGTATATACATATATATATTATATATATATATATATAGACAGAGGGCACAAGGTGAGTTGAAGATGAAGGGATGATATCTAAAAAATAAAATTAAGTGGTAAGAGAGAAATGTACTGGGAGAACAAGAAAGGGAGAGGTTGAATGAGGTAAATTATCTCACATAAAAGAGGCAAGAAAAAGCTTTTACAGTGGAGGGGAAAAGGGAGGAGAAAGAGGAAATGAGTGAACTTTACTCTCACTGGATTAGGCTTAAGAAAGGAATAACATATACACTCAATTGGGTATAGAAATATATCTTACCCTACAGGAATGTAGCAAGGAAGGTAATAAGGGAGGGAGGAGTGATAGAAGGGAGGGCAGATTGGAGGAGGGGGTAATCAAAAGCAAACACTTTTGAGGAGGGACAGGGACAAAGGAGAGAATAGAATGAATGGGGGGCAGAGTAGGATGGGATGGAGGGAAATATAGTTAGTCTTTTACAACATGACTATTATGAAGGTGTTTTGCATGACTACAGATGCATATCTTGTATCAAGTCACCTACCTTCTCAGTGAGGGTGGGTAGGGAGAGAATTTGGAACTCAAGGTGTTGAAGGCGAATATTGAGAGTTGTTTCTACATGCAACTGGGAAATAAGATACAGGCAATGGGGTATAGAACTCTATCTTACCCTACATGAAAATAGAAGGGGAAGGGGAAGGGGATAACAGAAGGGGGTGATAGAAGGGTGAGCAGATTGGGGGAAGGAGTAATCATAATGCATGCCATCATGTGGTAGGGGAAGAGGACAGATAGAGTGAAAATTTAGAATTCAAAATCTTGTGGAAATGAATGTTGAAGACTAAAAATAAATAAGTAAATTGGAAAAAAATTCTGTAATGTTTAAAAACCATCTCATTTATCCAATTGAAACTAAGTATGGTATGTAATATAAGACCTTGGCTTATTTTCTGACAAATGGTTTTTTGATTTTCCAAGCAATTCTCTTCACTAAGACAGTTTTTCCCTAATAAATAATTTCTTGGGTTTATTAAATACTGGAAAACTGTATTTATTTGCTTTTGGTTTATTCTTGTCTAATTTATTAGCTCAATATTCCATTGACCTAATTTCTTATTTTTGAGCAATGTGAAATAGTTTTGATAAGGGACAATATGGAATAGTGGAAAAATCAGTGACTGTGGAGTCAGATAAATTCCAGGTTCAAAATCTGCCTCTCTTACATACTACGTATTTAAACTTGAATAAGCAGCTAAACATTAGTTCCTGATTTCCAAAACAACAAGTTTTGACTAGATGATGTCCAAGATCCTTACTAATGATAAATCTATGATCCAATCACTATTATTACTTTATGATTTGAAATCTAACATGTCTTTAAGTCTTACAATGTTTTTTAATGTTCCCCACAAATGTGTGATCTGTTGATTTCTCCAATGTGATTTACAATTTGATCTTGTTCCAAAAAATGTCTAGATAGTTGAATCAGTATAGTACTGTCTTTAAGTCAATTTGAGTGGCACTGTAATTTTTGTTGAATTGATATAATCAAATAATAAAAATTAATAGCTTTCCACTTATTTAAGTCATTATGTTTTACAAAAAAAATGTTTCTATTTATTTTATTTGTAAAAACCTTGAGTATATCTTGGCTGTTTAACATCTAAATATTTTTTGTATTTTAGCTATTTCATATGAAAGGCCGCTTTCTATCTCCCCCTCATTCTCTTCTTTTATCTTTTCATGTATTTGGTGGAAGGATGATGATTTTTGAGGGTTTATTGTTTATCCTACTACTTTACCGAACACTTTAATTCACAATTTTAAAAAATCTATAGCATTCTCTAAGTAAGCCATCATATTAATTGCAAATAGATAAAATTATATGACCTCTTCACTTATTTTTATCCCCTAAAATTTTTCCACCATTGATACAGCTATCATCTCAACAATTATATTAAATAATAATTGGGACATTGACATCATTGCTTTACACCTCATTTTATGGAGAAATTTGCTATTGGTTCTGTTACAAATAATCGAACAATTGGTTTTAGGTTAATTATTTTGATCATATTAAGAAAAAAGACTTTTATTGTTATGGATATCAGTGGTTTCCTTTTTAACACAGAAGATTATATATACATATATATATATATATGTATTTTAAAGGTTTGTTTTCTGTATCCGTTTATATGATTATGTGCTTTTATTATTATGTTTACAGTTTTCCTAATGTTAAACCATCCTTGCATTCCTAGTTTAAATCTAAACTTATTATAATGAATAATGGTTTAAAAATACTGATAGAGCCTTTTGCTAATTATTCATTTAAGATTGTTGCATAAATATTCACTAATGCCATTATGCTAGAGTTATTTCATCTGCTTTGTCTCTCCCTGTTTGAGGTTTCAAGATCATATTTAACTAACACATAGATAGTGTTTAGGCAGGTGCCTTTTCCTCTGTTTTTGAGAAAAAAGATTATGCAGTGAAAGGAATTCTTTGGATATTTTATATAATTCACTTTGTATCTATATGTTCTCATTTTAAAAATTAGGGAGGCTCTTGGTTCCTTTCTAAATTTTGTTTTATTATATGGATTTTCAAAATTCTTTATTTCCAGTTCTATTAATTTGCTTGTTTCATATTTATCATTATTGGATGTCTTTAAAATTCATTTTAATCTGGTTTAGAACTAAAAATAATGTGTAATGGCAATTTATTTTTACTTTATGGCTGTGAATTACCCTTTCACTTAAAAAATAAATTATTTGGTTTTCCTCTACCCTTAAAAATCATTAATAACTTGTTTCTCTATATTATTGGTCTTAGTTTTATTTATCATAGGCATTCCAATGACTTAAATTAGCACTCCTTTATCTATTATCCAGGGCAGCTTTTAAATTGTAAATAGTTCTTATTTTCTTTTATTAAAATATTTCATTTTAATATTTCTTATTGTCTCATTTGTCTGGTGCATTCAAATTTTAAAGGATTTTTGCTTAGAAAAGTTTTGTATATCTTGTGCTAAGCTGATAATTCTCCTTTTAAGTCTTCTGTAAATATTGATGACATATTTTCCAATTCTATTCTACAGCACTCTCATTTCATTTATAATATTTTTAGGCTCTTAAATAAACAACCTCTGGCTTATTTTCTTTCTCTCTAGGAATTCTAATTGACTTTTTTTTTCCCCACACACACATACACACAAGCCTGAATATAATCCTCCTCAAGTGGGGTGAGGATAGACTTGTAGTGAAATAGAGAACTAATAAATATTCCTGATGAAAACACCAAAGCCAAGGAGAAAATGTGAAATACAAAAACAAGAGTCAAAAGTAACATAAAAAGGTAAATACAAGTGAGAAATCATATGGAAGTGGAAAAGGATGAAGTGTTTATTTTCAAATAGGGAGATATAATATACATGTCCCATTGGAAAGCTAATGTCATTAGGATTTATAGACACATGCAGAAACTATAGGAATAAAACTGCAAAACATTTTTAATGAAAATAAAGATAGAACTAAATAATTGGAGAAATATTAATTGCTTGTGGATAGGCTAAACCAATATATAAAAAGATAGTACTACTAAAATTACTTTATTTATTTATTATATCAAAGTACCAAAATATTGCTTTATTGAACTAGAAAACAGTCACAAAATTGATAGATACTGAGGGGAAAAAAGATCAAGAATCTCAAGGAAAATAATGCAAAACAGAGGGAAGGAAGATAACAAAGCAAAACCAGATCTCATTTAACTGAAAAATTCCTGCTAGTTGGGTGAGAACTCAATATTTGAAAATTGCTTAGAAAATTGGTAAGCAGTATGACAGGAATTACATTTAGACAAAATATTTCACACCATAAAACAAGATAAGTTCCAAATGGATGTATGACATATGTGTGTGTGTGTGTTAGTGTGTATAAGACTAATCATTAAAAGCATTAAAAAAAAAGAAACAAGGAAGAAATTTTCTTTCAGATCTGTGCATGTAAGAAGAGCTCATAACCAAACAAGGGATAGAGAGGGTTGCAAAAGACAAAATCAACAATTTTGATTAAATAAATTTTTAAAATTTTGTAAAAAAAAATTACCAAATAGTATAAAGATTAGAAGATAAATAGTTACCTGGTGGGAAATATTTGCATCAAGTTTCTCAGATAAAGTATTCATTTCCAGAATAGCACCACTAGACCTAAACCCTCAAAGAGATTGAAAGTAAAAAAAGCTTATACATAATACATAGGTAGACAGGTAGATAGATAGAAGGATAGATAAATGGATGGATGGATAGACAGACAGACAGATATGTATACATAGTTTTTTTAAGTTATGGCAGCACTCATATTGGTAGAACAAAAATACGGTGCATGATTATAATGAGATATTATTCTGCCATAGGAAATGACAAACATGAAAGTTTTAGAGAATCTGCTCAGACTTGTATCAACTGATGCAGAGTAGAATCAAGAGAACAATTTATAAAATAAGAACAATCTGGCAAAACTTTGAAAGATATAAGAACTCTAAGCCACTCAGGGACAAACCATGATTCCAGAGTAATGATAATGAAGAATGCTATCCACCTCCCAATAGAGAAGTAATATGCAAAATGAGAAAAAAAATTCAGGAAATGTTAAATGTGAAAATGTTTTTTGTTGGCTACCCATATTTGTTTTAAATTTATATCTCTCTTTTTTTCCATTGGGTGGAAAGTTAGAAGAGAAAATAATTGCTTATTTTTTTTTTACTTGATTTCTTCATATCTCAACACAAAATCCTATCTTCTTCAAGAAGTCTTTCCTGAAATTGGAACACTAATACATTGTTGGTAGAGTTGTGAAATAATCCACCTATTTTGGAGAGCAATTTGGAACTATGCCCAAAGGGCTGTAAAAATGTGCATGCTCTTTGACCCAGCAATAGCACTTCTGAGGCTGTATCCCAAAGAGATCATAAAAATGGGAAAAGGACACACATGTACAAAATTATTTATAGCAGCTCTTTTTTGTGGTGGCAAAGAATTGGAAATTGAGAGGATGCCCATCAATTGGGGAATGGATGAACAAGTTGTGATATATGAATGTAATGGAATACTGTTGTGCTACAAGAAATGATGAGCAGGAGGGCTTCAGAAAAAAAAAAAACCTGGAAAGACTTGTTTGGACTGATGCTGAGTGAAGTGAGCAGAACCAGGAGAATGTTGAACACAGTAACAGCCACATTGTGCAATGACTAACTTTGATATACTTAGCCCTTCTTAACAATGCAAGGATCTAGGACATCTCCAAAAATCTCATAATGGAAAATGCTATCCACATCCAGAGAAAGAACTATGGAGTTTAAATGTAGATTGAAGCATAATATTTGCTCTTTTTTTTTTTACTTCTGTTTTGTTTTGTGTCCTCTTTCTTGTGGTTTCTCCTATTGGTTCTAATTCTTCCTTCAACATGACTAATGTGAAAATATGTTTAATACGAATGTATATGTATAGCCTATATCAGATTGCACACCGTCTTGGGGAGGAGAGTAGGGAAGGAGGGAGAGAAAAATTTAAAACTCAAAAGTTTATGGAAGTGATTGTTTACAAATCAAAACAAAATAATAGAATATGAAAAGAAAGAAAAAAAAGTCAAAAAAGTCTTTCCTGGTCCCTCTCAATGCTAATGATTTCTTTGTTAATTCTTTCCAAGTTATCCTATACACAATTGTTTGTGTTGTGTCTCCCTCATTAAGTTGTAAGCTCCTTGAAGGCAGGGTCTCTTTTTGCTTTCTTTTTTATCGTCAGAGCATATGGCATAGATGAAATGCTTAATCAATGTTTAACTTGCTCAATCACTGCCAAGGTAGAGTACAGTATCAGGTAGTAGGTGAATAGAACATAGGAAGAATAGGTTGCCTACAGAAAAAAAAAGGGAAGGCACTTAGTAGGGATCCACTAGCTTGTTAGTTTCAGCTTTCTTCTTTTTCCTAGCAACCACACCCAAAACCAAAATGAGTACATAGTGCTGGGCCTGAAGGAGAAACAAAGAGCCATAGAATCATGGGATTTTAAAGTCAAGTTGGAAGTGAACTTGTAAATAATCTACTCAAACTTATACTCAAAATGTAATCCCCACTGTAACATACTTTACCAGTGTTCTAGATGCAAGCAGGAGACTTTCCAGCACTCTTTGAGGCAGCATATCCTAGTCATAGATAGTTCTAGTTATTAAGAAGTTTTTTTTTTCCTGAAATCTAACTTACATTTACTATCTTGAAACTTTCCCTCATTACTCCAAGTTCTGCTCTCTGTAACCAAACAGAACAAGAATAATCCTTCTTCACAAAATAAGCCTCAAACATGTATTTTATGTTGATTTCCCCCCATCACCAAATTTCTTCTTCAAGAAGAACAAATTCAGTTCCTTCAACTACTCTTTCTACAACATGGACATAAAACCTTTCATCAACTTTGTTGCACTGCTCTTTAACTCCCTACCTCATCAAAGTCCTTCCTAAAATGTGACACCAAAAACTGAAGGTAATTTTTGAGATAAAGTCTGACCAGGACAGAGTACTGGTGGCCTATTGCCCACTTATTCCTGGAATTAGTGCCTTTCAGTGCAGCTCAAGATGACATTACATCTTTTGGCTGCCATATTACATGATGACTCATATTGAGTTTGTATATACTAAAATCCCTGGGATTTTTTTTTCAGAACTTCAGTTCAACATTCCTCTTCTCCCCTACTTTATGTTTAGAAATTTTATTTTTTTTGGGCCCCAGTATAATTTTTATTGAATCTCATCTCATTAGATTCAGCACAGAGCTGTAACTTCCAAAGATATTTTTGGATCCAAATTTTAATGCAATAGTTTAGCTATCTTTCCCAGCTTTGTGCCATGTATAAAAATTGCTAAACATGTCATCCACACCTTTACCCAAGTCTCTCATAAAAATGTTCAACAGCACTGAGCCAATCATAAATCCCTCAGGTACTCCAATAGAAACCTGCTTCCAAGTATTCGTGACTCATTAACAATGAATTTTATTTCTGACCATTCAACCACTGCCAAATCCATTCATTTATAATATCATCTGGCCCACATCTCCCCACCTTTATCACAAGAACAGTATGATATATTTAATAAAATTATTTTCAAAAGTTTAAGAAAACTAAAAACAGCATTCCCCTTTTCTCCCAGTTTTGTAATCCAAGTTAAAAAGGATGTAAGATGAGTCTGGCATGACCTGCTTGCAATCACTGCTTCCTATTTTCTATGTACACTAACCACTTCATTAATGAACCATTACAGAATTTTCCCAGGAATGAATGAACTCATTTCTCTGTACATTACAGACTCTATTCTCTTCCCTTTTTTGGAAAATAGGAACAAGATTTATATTTCTCCAGTCCCTTGGTAGCTCTGCTATTTTCTACAATTTTTCATATACCACTGAGTGGCATAGCAATCAATCACATCTGTGAGTTCTTTCAGCTGCCAAAATTATAGTTCATCTGGGCCAGGTGACTTAAATTCATCAAGACCTGCTTGGTGCTCTTTTATTATCTCACTAATCTTGGCTATCAACTACCCATTAACTTTTTTTGTGAGTGTTTCATTTCCATAACAGAGGGCATTATCCTTGGCAGAGAAAATAGAAGCAAAAATAAAAATTAAAAAGAAGCATGGTTTAATGGATAAGGCACTGGACTCAGAGTTAGGAAAACCTGGGTTCAAATCCAGCCTCAGACACTTATTAACTCGGCAACATTATACAGGCCACTTAATCTCTCTTAAGCTCAGATTCCTTATCTGTTAAAAATAAAAAAGAATAATGGTAACATGACAGCATGGAGTAGTGGAGAAAGGATAGCCTTAGAGCCAAGAGAAACTTGCTTAGAGTCTGGCTTCTTATGGATAGTGGCTATGTCACCTTGAGCAAGTAAGAATCTCTTAGTGCCTTAGACAACTCCCAAAGTTGCAGAATGTAAGTTTCAGAGAAGGAACTCACCTGCAGTGGTAGGAGTTCCTCCCTGGGAGGTCCCTGTGCTCAATGTAATCACAAACCCTATCCCCATCTCTATCCCTAAGAGCACATACATCACAGTGTTGCTGGGAAGATCAGATGAATAAGATCTACAAAGCGCTTTGCAAATTCAGTGCCTTGAGTTCATATCTAGCCTCAGATACTTACTAGCTGTGTGACCCTGGGCAAGTCATTTAACCCTGTTTGTCTCAGTTTCCTCATCTATAAAATGAGCTGAAGAAGGAAATGGCAAAACACTCTAGTATCTTTGCCAAGAAAACCCCAAATAAAGTCACAAAAAGTTAGGCATGACTGAAATGACTAAACAACAATGAATTTTTCTCACTAGCCTCAGCTCTTTCTGAGCTTTAGTACTCCTGATACCATTTTCCCCCAGGATTGTCAGACTCTTAAATTTAACATTTATTACCCATCCTTCCATCTTCTGTGTATATCTTTTCTTTTTTAAAACTAAGTGGTTTTGTTGGTTCACTGTATACTCAAATAGGTCTCTTCAAATAATTCCCTTTTCCTTCTTCACCAAAATTGCTTCCCTTTGTGTCCTCTGAATCTCATTCTTGAGTGTTTTACTTACTTCCCTGGCTAAGTTTCTCTGTAGAATTTTAGTCCAAGAATTCCAGTTGTTCCTGTTTGCCTCTAGGATCAAATATAAACTCCTCTATTTGACATTTTAAAAATCTTTACAATCTAGACCCTTCCTATTTCTCCAATCTTCCTGCACATTAATCCCTTGAACTCTGAATTCCATGCCTACTGATCTGCTTGCCAGGCAGTACACATTATGTCAATATCTTTGGACTCATGACTGCATCACATTCCCTCCTCTTCTCTGACTCTTGAAATCTTTTCTTTAAGACTGAGATCAAATGACTCCTTCTTCATGAAAATTTTTTCTTGGGCCCCCCAGGTCTGAGGATAGCTTCAGCTGGGGAGTTTGACTGGGGTGGTATACCTGTCAAACCATAAGGCAATTGTCCTAAAGCAAGTTCAGGGAATGCAGACAACTCCCACAGAGTAGAAGAGAAAAAGCTCCCTTGATCTTGATTTTCAGTATGAATACAGATGATGGAAGCAGATTTGGGGGACTTTCAATAGGAGTATCAGAAAAGTTCCACCTCCCCAAATTACTTTGTGTTAATTTTATATTCTGTATGTATTCATATGTGTACTTACTCTCCCACATTGGAACATTAACTCTTTGAAGCAGGGACTCTTTTACTCTTTTCCCCAGTACTTAGCACAATGCCCTGTCTAGAAAAAGCATTCAATACATGCTTTTTGATTAATTAATTGGCATTTAAAAATTACTCAAAACTAAGTTTGGTTTATTTGAATTCAATTTAGATTAGATTGAACCAATCAAAACTATTAAGTGTTTTAAGTGTCAGTGTGAAAATGATCTAATAAACTATGTACATAAAGCACTTTGCAAACCTTAAAGCATTATACAGATACTAATCATTTTTACATTATTAGTTATAATATCAAAAAAGATAAGGTTTGAGATGATCTGCTCCAAAGAAATGTGCAATACAGGCAACAATTTTGTGAAAATTAATAATAACCAGTGGCTTAGTTGTTTCATTATTCTATTCCTGACTATGCCACATGAAATACAAGCAAAATTTGACAAAATGAATTCTATCTATCCCTGCTTTCACATTTGCAATCATATTCATATTTTCGTAGTCACCACTAAATACACTATGACACTAAGAAAAACAGGAACACACAAAAGAAAATAGAAAACAGGGAGTCAAATTATTTCAAAGTTACTTAATCCTAATCATTCTGGCCAAAGATAAGACTTGTGAAAGTTTCAGTTAAGTGAAGCAATTTTCCTTGACACTTCACAGAAGAGATCTAACCAATCTGGGTTACATACTTCCAATTTCCAAATATTTTTTTTTGGAAGTGTTGGTATTTATTTCAGACATACATAATAAGAATGAAAATTATAATCCATTTTAAAGAATTGTGAACTACAACCTTTCAAAAACTGTTATTCTTTGAGCTGCTTGGAAGAAAAATAATCTATACTGTGTTTTCATATTACATGTCATTGTTATGCTAAATTAATACTCAACCTTCCTCATTTACAAGAGAATTTAAAAATAAATCTTGATTTGAAAAGCTTAGGAATATTATCCATCTTACAGATAAAAATATTTTCACTTTAAATTCACTACAATTTTTGGATGAGTGACCAAAGTCTGAAATAGTTTCATTAAACAAATAGATTAGAAGATAAGGAGTATGCATATTGAGGGCATATAATACCAGTTAGGAAAGATACAAAAGTTCTCTCATCCACAGGCATGAAATTTTACCTCTACTTCCAAGCTAAAAATAGATAATTATATTTATTGTAAATATAGCATCCAAGTGATTTAGCCAGTATTTCTTTACCTAAGTAAATATGAGCTCCTAGTTTATAGATAAGAAAAAAGAAAATGTTTCTTTTGCTAAATATTCTTTACTGTAAACCAACTTTGAACAAGAAAGGGGAAGGGTTAATGAATATGCATACATATTTCTGACAGAAGATATAGAAAATAATACTATATTATGATTATTTCTATGTAGTTTTAAAATTCAATAAACATTTAGCAGTCACCAATTATATGCCAGTCATATATGTCTACTCTGAGAGGCAATGGATATGATAGATATAGAGTTTTCTTGAGCCACAATGTTAGACAATATTTTAAGAGATCTATGTCCAACAGTTTTTTTTTACTTATTTCAAGCAGTTGAAATAAGTTGTACAAAAAATATATAGTTTAAAATAGCATTCCAAAATCAATAATGATTCACTGTCAAGCTATCATTACTTGTTCTATCTTGATGATGACTTAATAATACAAAGGGAAATTTCATTTCTATTAGTTTTCTATAAGTAAAAAAATTCCATCTAGCTTTATATTTATTTTACCTAGGCCAGTGCAATAATGAAAACCAACTGGCAAAGTCATTAATCAGAGACCTATTAATACTTTAGCTAAATTTTATAAAATGGCTGTATTACCTAAAAATTTTTTACCTTCATTGCAGTCCTCTATAACTATGAGTGTTTACATGCATCAGTATTTTATTTAAATATCACAGATATTAGGAGTTTCATATAGTTCACTTTTCATGGTTTCAGGCTAAATCCATTATTTTATCATCAACATACTTGGAATTAAAGACACAGATTTACATAATGAATGATTGTGTTTCATGATAAAATAATAAATAAAAATTCAGGGAAGTGCAGGGGAAAAATTGCCAGACAAGAAATCAGAAAACCTTGATTTGTGGATTATCTTAAAACAAGTCTCAGAGAGAGGTATTTAGAGCATTGAGAGGTTAAGGTTCTTGGCTGTGGCCCCAGAGATAATATGGGATGGTCAGAACTTTAAAGCAGGACTTCTGCCTCCACATCTGCTATGCTACACTGTGTCTCACCTAAATGTAGAGACAAGAGTTAATTGGAATGGCCAACTTTTTTCAGTTATAGCATTCATATACCTATGTTTCATGGCAGTATGGTCACAAAATCTGAACTAAAAAACAATAAATTCTGTACTAAACATGAATTCAATACATTACAGCCATAAACTAATCTACTTCAAACCAATTCTGAGGAAAAGAATGACTGGAGCTGATTTTCTAAGATATGCTATAGTATGAAATATCAAAAGATGTCAGAACTAGATGTTGAGTTTCATGGAAAGCAAATCAATATTCAAAACCTTAGTCATCTGTTATGCTAATAAATTGTATGCTAATAAGTTGCCTAAACAATAACAAAATTCATGTTTCCAATACATAGACAGAGGACAGTGTAAAGACCTTAATGTGAATTCCCTTTTCAAACTACAATGGAAATAAGACTGCAGAAAAATTGAGTGACAATGTTCTATGTTGCATAATTCTATGACTTCTTTTTAAATTATGGATAGAATTTTTTTTTTGTCTTTTTAGGCAATTGGGGTTAAGTGACTTGCCCAGGATCACACAGCTAGTAAGTGTCAAGTGTTTGCTCTGAGGCCAGATTTGAACTCAGGTCCTCCTGACTTTAGGGCTGGTACTTTATCCACTGGGCCACTTAGCTGCACCTAAATTATGGGCAGATTTTGACACATTTAACACTTCCCAGCAAAGATTCAATAAAGTATATCCTACAAAGTACATTCTCTCAAAACTGTTAGGCAGAATTTCCTAATAGCCTTATTAGAACTGGTAGCACATATGACATGTCAATTTTCTATTCTTTTATTCTAACTATTTTTGATTTCTCTGACTTAGGAAATTTGTATTTTTGCATGTATTTTGAGTTTATTAATTTGTTGATTATTTCAGAGCCCTTTTTAGTTGTATGTTCAATTCATTATTCTTTATCTCTTTTGTTAATAAAATGCTAAGAGATACATAAATTATCTTCCCACCAAAGCTTTAACTCTGTAATTTTGTTATGTAGCCTCATTGTTACAATTTTCTTCAATAGATTTGTTCTTTTAATGATTTATCATTTGATTTTACCATTAGCTAAGGTAATGCTATTTAGTCTCCATCTAAGTCTACTTTTCATTTTTTGTTAATTGATTACAACTTTGAGAATGTGGGTTATGGTCTCTAAATGATGTGTTTAACATGTTTGTTTTGTGGCATTTATGTTTCTCATAAATTGCTTCCTCTAGAAAGTAATCATTTTTGGTAAAGGTACTATGGGATGCTGAAAGCAGATGCATGCTTTGTTATTCTCATTTAACAGTCACCATGGGTTGATGATTAGTGAATTCTATTCCGAACTTCCATTTCACAAGAAGCCTCAGTCATGTTAAATGCTTATGGACTGACTGACAATGTTGCTCACAACTTTCAACTCAACTTCTGATTTTCTCAAACTCCACCCTACCTGTTTGGCCCCCATGTGGATGTTTCCCATCCTCACATTCCAACTTCCCTCTATCTGTTTTCTGTCCCCATTGGAATGGAAGATCTCTTAGAATAGAGACCATCAGGGAGGAGCCACGATGGCAGAGAGAAAGCAGGGACTCACTTGTGCCCTCCACATACCCTTCCAAAGGTCTTTAAATAATGCCCTAAAACAAATCCTGGAGTGGCAGAACCCACAAAAGCATGCGGTGAAACATTTTCCATGCCAAAGATAACTTAAAAGTTTGGCAGGAAAAGTCTGTCACACCAGGGTGAGAGTGGAATGCAGTCCAGTGCTGGCTGAGCCAGAGCAGAACAGGCCCCAGCTAAGCAGGAGTAGGCCTTGTGAATGAATGGATCAGCACTTGCATAGGCTGTTTCCAGACCTCTTAGTCCATAGACTGTAAGGGAGTCGAATAACAGCTGGTCAGAAGGAGATTACAGGGGTCTCTTTGCTGGCACTGGGGGCAGGATTTTCCCATACTCAGATCCAGGTTGCAGTCCTGGGTGGCAGTCCCAGGGTGAGGAGGAACGCTAGCACACCAATACTTGCTGGCCTCAGTGGAGCAGGGGATCCTCATCACAGTTTCAGGGCATAAAAAAGTGCTTGTGAGCACTCACAAACCAGAGCACAGGCCAGGACAGTAGTAAACACATCTCTAGGAGTATCTCTGAAAATATCTGAGCCCCGTTTAGGAAAGTTAAAAGTCAAGAAATAGGGGGCAGCTAGGTGGCTCAGTGGATAGAGCACTGGCCTTACAGTCAGGAACACCTGAGTTCAAATCCAGCCTCAGACACATAACACTCACTAGCTGTGTGACTCCGGGCAAGTCACTTAACCCCAATTGCCTCACCAAAAAAAAAAAATTTAAAAAGGCAAGATAATAGGCTGGAAAATGAGCAAATAACAAAAAAAACAACAAAAAATAACTGACCATAGAAACTTACTATGGTGACAAGGAAGATCAAAACATATATTCAGAAGACAGCAGAGTAAAAATTCCTATGTCCAAAGACTCCAAGAAAAATATGAATTGGGCTTAGGCCATGGAAGAGTTCAAAAGGGGTTTTAAAAATCAAATAAGAGAGGTTGAGGAAAAATTGAGAAGACAAATGACAATGATGCAAGAAAATCATAAAAGAGTCAACAGTTTGGTAAAGGAAGCATAAAAAAGAAATACTGAAGAAAGAAACAACATAAAAAACAGAATAGGCCAAATGGCAAAAGAGGTACAAAAATCCAATGAGGCGAAGGATGCCTTATAAAGCAGAACTGGCCAATGGCAAAAGAGGAACAAAAATTCACTGAAGAAAAGAACTCATTAAAGAACAGAATTGGCCAAATGGAAAAGGAAATTTGTCCAAGGACACATAATAGTAGGAGAATATTCACAACATAGATATTTCTATTATACTATGATGCCACTTTCTTCTTCCTTCTCTCCCATTTAAGACATTAACCATTGGTTCTTTCTCCATTTTGTGCTGAGAGTTGAGTTTTTGCTGTTGTTATTTGTTTGTTTGTTTATTTGTTGTTAGTCCATACTATGCTAAACACTATTTCCTCCCAAGGTTGACCCTCAGACACAATTGTTTTTCTTTTCCTATCCTTGCCAATTCCAGCCTCTTGCTCAATTTATACTATTTTTAATACATTCTTTCTCTAGTTCAGCTATGAATGTGATTAATGAGTCCTGCTCTGCCCTCTAGCCTTTTTTTTCCTTTGAACCTTCACCTGTGACATTCTAATATCAAGAAATGTTTCTTCTAATATCAATGTCTACCTAATATCGAGAAATATCTCTATGTCTCTCCAACTCTCTTCTCTTTTTCTAGTTTTTTTTCAATATCTAAGTTCACATTCAGTCTCAATTTCTCCCTTAATGACCTTTAAAAATGTGCAACTCCAAGGGGAAAACAGTTTTGACTCTCCATTTGGGTATATAATCTCTTATCAGTTATCTAAATTTGTTTAACTTTCTGAAGTTTCTTTTGTATTCTGAATTAACTTAGGTTTCTTTAATATATTTCATTTGAATTCAAAAGACTTTTAAAGTCAATTGTTGGATACTTGAAAAGACATGCTTAGAAGATTTTTTTTCCTTTGTTCTGTTAAAAATCAATTTTACCCCATAAGATTATACTTAAATTTGAAATATTAAGTCATCCTTGGCTGCAAGTCATTTTTCTTTAGTTTTTGGTTTATCATGTTCCAACTTTCCTTTCATTTCTTATTGCTGATGAGTGATTTTAGAAGATTCAGAATGACCTGAAAATTAGAGCATGCCAATTTAATTTATGGGTGAGTAAAACCTGGGTTACCTCTCAATATTTCTGGACACTTTCATGATTCCCCAAAATATAGTATTCAAGTTCTTTTTGTTTGTTTGTTTCATCAAGCAAACCAATAATTTAGATTTTTCTCAAGGTCAGTCTTCCACATCCATTATTTTAGCTTGTAGAGACCTAACATGTTCTTCCAAGTTTGCTTTCTTTTTATTTTGCTATTATATTTTTCTTTCTTTCTGTTTTTTTTCTTTTAGGAATCTAATGTTCCTCATTATCTTTTCCTTCAATTTTTTGTTTAGTTTTTCATTCAAAAGTTTTATATCAATCAACTTTTTTTCCCTAAGAATCTAGCTGTAATTAGTTAAGAATTACTATTTTATTCTGGAGATATTTCTTTGAATATTTAAATTTTAATTCATTTTAAGGCATTATACCAATAAAAACTTTTAGTTTTTACACCTTAGTCTTACCACAACAACCACTTTTTGAACTTTCCTGTAATAAAAAAATAAGAAAAATGTATTTCCAAAGTGAGCATTGCATTTTGCCCCACATTATTTTTTGCATTCTCTTAAGTTTTTAAAATGAATTTGCTTCGCAATTTTTTTCCAGTTCTCTTTTGTCCCATCCACCTCCCAATCCTCCCTGATGTCCCCCCCCTCCTTTTTTGTTTGTTCTTTTATGTAATATGGTACTTTTCTTGCTGTTTGAGGGTTATGAATGGGGGTCTAGGTTTAGACTCAAACTTTCATTTAAACATCTTTTGAAAAGTTCTGAGTTACATGGATATTTATTGTGCTTTGTTTTGATTTGTGAGACATTAAAAAATCCATTTCTGATTCAAAGATGAGATGAAATGTTTCAAGTGTTGAAATTATATCCAGTTCTGGTCCCCCTGACCACCATCACCACTTCTAGTGAGGATAGTAAGTTTATAAGTAGCTAGAATAAGATAACAAAGTAGTAGGAAATAATATTGCAAAAGGGAATCTAGAAATCACTTAGAAACTGTTCCATAAATTAAGGGAGCATAACAGTTATTTGCAAACTGTCTCAATAATTAGGAGAACATAGAAGCCACTTAGTAGAATCTGTCTCATAAATTAACAAATTAATTAAGGCTACATTCTGAGACTATGTGCTAAATTAGGGAAACCTAGATTGCCTTACTTTAAGGGCTGCTCAGTCTTGCTGACTGCCCATGGTTTGTAAGCCTCAGACAAGCACCAGACATGCTGAGTAAGACCAGTAGAACACCAGCAAACATTATGCTAATGAACTAACCCTAAGGTGTGGCTGATAACTTTGAGATAATAATATGAATACTTTAATAAACCAATCCTGAGATGGTATGGATAAGAGTTAGCCTGTACCCCACCATCACCACCACCCCCAAAAACCTATAAAATGAGACACACCTACTTGCCCTCTGAGTATTACTCCATCTGCTATGGGTCCATGTTGCAGAGTGTGCCCAACTCCAATTCAGCTACGTAAGTGTCTCCCTGTATGCTCCTCCTCCCCATTTTCTTCCCCATGTACTTGCCTCCTTCCACCATCCCATTGCCCATCTGCCTTTGTACTTCCTGTGTCATTTTCCTCTGTACTTTCTGTGCCTTATTAAAGTGTTATTTAAACATTACTCCCTACTTCCTGCCATGATGGTCTTTCTCACTGAGTATCCAAAAACACGGGTTTGTCTTCCTACCTTGGCCCGGAGAGACCCCCTAAAGGCCCCATTCTTTTAGTCATAAACCAGGAGCATCAAGACTGAGGTTGTAAGCTATTCACAAGCTGGGAGTAATTAATTAAGGTGCTGGAAAGCAAGGATGAATAGCTAAACCTCGTGTTCCCTTTGAGGAATTTTTTTCCCCTTTTTCTAGGGTGACAACAAATCAATTAATAATGCCACAAATCAATAGGCATTTTGTTGTGTCACCCTCTCCTTCTCATTAGACTTTCCTGACCCTAATACTATTAAACCCATGCCGGTCTACCATTGCAGCCTTATATATCAAAACACCACCCCCAAACCCACCCCTACTCACACGCTTTATGCTTTAACCAAAGTATAGAATTTCTTATAGGGTTCCATGAACACATTTTATACTTTCTCACCTCTATGATTTAACTTACAGCATTCTTTATGCCTGGTATTGATTTCCTATCCACGTGAGAGTCAGCATGACATGGTGGATAGAATACTGGACTTTAGGTGAAGACTGAACACTCAAATTCCACCTTTCTTACTAGTAATGTGAGTAAGGCAAGTCATTTAACCTCTGTGAATTTGTTTCCTCATCTGTAAAATGACAGTAGTATCCATATTAACATCTTCACAATGAGGTTGTAAGGCTCAAATGAGACAATGTATGTCAGTTCAGCTATTATTATTTCCACCTGATGAAAGTCCTAGACACATAATAGGTGCTTAAAAATGCTTGTTATTTAACTCTTTCAAATCCCAAATCATGTCATCCTTTTTATGAAGACTTTTACCAACCACTACCATCCCAATCAAAACTAATATTACTTCCTCAAAATTTTCACAGTACTTTGTACCATTGATTATATTCCTTTTTGTATCAAATAATGTGTGAACATGACTTCTCTTTCTTGTTCAGTTCTAAACCCCTTGAGGTTCAGGACCTTGCCTTATACATCTTTGATTCTTGAGTAAAGAACATTCTAACTTTCAGTGACAGCAAGCTGAAAGCCATGTTTTCTTTCTCTAGCTCTTTGTTGGTCCATTGAAAAGAAGTGGTGGAAAAAGTAGAGACTTATGGGGATAGGTTTAGGGACTTTCCTGTGATAAGTTTAAGTGTACAGTTAAACTTTCCTTTCGAGTTAAAAGTCTATGGTATTTTCTCCAAGACTGGACAAAACCATTAAGCAGAAACCAGATCCCTGAGTTTTATGTATATACATTATACCTACAAAATAACAGCAAACATGTTGATTGTTCTTTCCCTTCTAACTTCTTTTAGTAAAATTGTTAGCAGACAGTAAAATAATCCCAAGGCTAAAGAGAAGTGAATAAGTGTCACATGGATCATTATTTCCTAATTATCCTAGGGGAATGGCAATGAAAATAAACATTTGTATAGTGGTTACTATGTGCCAAACTTTACAAATACTATCTCTTTTGATTTTCACAACAACTCTATGAGGTAGTTACTGCTATCTACATTTTGCAGTTGAGGAAACTGAGGAAAACAAAGGTTAAGGGACTTTTTTAGGGTCACAGAGATATCAGTAACTGAAGACAGATTTGAACTCATGTCTTATGATACAACACAATAAACATTTATTAAGTGCCTCCTATATGCCAGGCACTATGTTAAGCACTGGGAATACAAATAAGAAAAAGAAAGATATTGTCTTCAAGGATCTTACAATCTAATAAGGGAAGATAATACATAGAACATTGAAAAAGGTGGGGTGGGGGATAACAGAGGGTAGTGGGCACTGGAGCATGATCATGATGGTGTATTTGAAAGCAAGTAGAACAGCTAGTGACAAATAAAGAGATAAATGGGATTTTATGTCCTCTATAAAGGTAGGTTATGGAAAGAGTGTTTTGTTCGATCCCCAAACCCTTCAATGAGAGAGGCAGAAGCAACTTGGGGTACTGAGGAGGTGTGAGCAACAAAGCTGAAGCAATTTCCAGGCTGATGAGTTTTCTAGTGTTGAGTTTATCTGAGATAGAGGGAATAGGAAGGAAATTATGATGGCGGCGGTGGTAGTATTGAAACCAAGCAAAGCAGCTGGTGGCAAATGAGGCTTTCCTGACTCCAGACCCTGAGCTCTATCGACTGAGCAAGCTATGTGCCAACAAATGAGAACTGATTTATACATCAGTTTGATACTTAATTTATCAAAGTCAAGGACCTGAATGTTGGTTTTCCAATCTATAGAAAATGAAAGGAAGCAATTAATTGGATAGAAATATTCCTTATATGTGCATCTTTCATTAAATTGCTAGTGCTGGTACTTGAACTAGAACTTTATTATAATATTCTCTTTCATTCAAATTTGTAAACAGAAAGAAGGAAAGTATTCATTCCAGATATTTTCCCCAGTCTTTAGAGGATTGTAGAGGCATAAAGGAAGACATCTATGGTTTTCTTCCCAATGGAATTGCATGAACTCTTCTTGCCCCTTTTCATATTCTGCATTGTTCAGGAAAAGCATATATAGAACATGAGGGCACCATTCCAACATCATAAATACTCTTAGACTTTAAAAAAAAAGTAAATGTTAGCTCCTTCAATTACATTAAATTCATGAATTACAGAGAACAGGATTGGGGAGAATTGGCTTAATAGCTTTTATGAGGGATTATAAAACCTAGAGGTTTGAGGTGAACACAGGTCAGTGTGAATTGACCCTACTGCCATTCTAAAATTCTCATTATTACCTGTTGGTATCCTACCCATCCTTCAACATCAAATTTAAATTCTTTCTCATGAAGTACTTGTTTATTCCCCCAGCTTGGACTAATTTCCTACTAATGTGATCACATACTACTTTATAAATCAAACAGCTAAGCATCCAAGCACTATGCTGGAATGCATACAAAAGCAAGACAATTCCTGGGCTTTAAGAGCTGACATTTTACCTGAAGGAATACAACATGTTAATAGATAAGTAAATATAAGAAAAATACAAAACAAATTAGAAGCAGTGAAGGAAGATGGATAGAGAGATTGCCTCAAAGTGAGGAATATTTAGGTTCACACCTCATGCAGACTGCCTGTGTGACCCTAGGCAATTTGGTTAACCTCTTGGTTCCCCAGACAACTTTCTAAGACTAGAAATTGCATATAAAGTGCAGACTTGTCCTAGGAAGAGAGAGATACCATGACCAAGAGTTCCTTATACCAATGAAAACACAGGTCTTGGTCCTATTCCTATATAAAACAAATACAAAGTTATAGGGGCAGTGGCAGAGGCACTAAAAACTAAAAGAATTAGGAAAGAATCTTTGAAAAGACTGAAACATCAGCTGAGTCTGGAAAGGGAGATAGGAGTTCCAAAGTACAGAGACAAGGAAGAAGAGCTTAACAGACTTAGGGATCACAGCTTCTATGTAATAGGGTTTACTACCCCCCTTCCCCATCATGAGTCTGAGAAGCATGAGATTACAAGAGAGCAGGGAATAAAAAGGGAGGAGAAGGTAGAGAAAAGGGTTGGTTTTTGAGCCAAGTTCTACATACATTAGCTGTTTGGTGAAGGATGCCCATGTCATTGATTCCACTAGATTACTTTCAAGCAACTGGACTACAGTGCCTAGGCATCCCAGTCCTAAAATTCAGGTCAGTGTTTCTAGGCATCTGAGAACATAGGAGTTTCTGAAAGACAGTAATCCCTCTAAGGTGAGACAGGATTGTCTTTTGTTACAGCTCTAGCTGAGTAGATCAAAGGAAGACCCAGGATCATCCTGAGAACTGTGGAGTTGAGCTAGAAGCAAGAACAGATATAATCAAGTGCTTTGGTTGCAGAGCTGATGAAGATAGACTAGGAGCTGCCAAGGATGCCTGCCATGTTTGAAGTTAGCAGGAGAGATGTTGACAGAGAGTATCACTTTCTATGTCCTCTCTCCTTGCAAAACAAAACCAAACCCTGCCCAACACTTTCCTTTCCTTTTTTCCCCCTTCTTTACCTTGCATTGGCAAGAAGAATATGTGTTTTGGGGAAGCAGATCTCATTGGAGCAAAATATGCAACTTGCTTCTCAAAAGTTCCATTTTTTCCAGTCTTTTTTTTTTCCCCTATGTCTCAATAAAGTACATCGCTATTAATAGTGATTTGTAGAATTGTGTGAATGGAAGATCCGGAGTGTGAAGGGATGTATCTAAACATGATATGGGGGCTCAAAGAGTAGAGATAAGAAAGATTTCCCATTTTAGTCATTTGGGGGCATATGCTAGAACCATATCTCTAGACTTTTGTAGTATGATGGGCCAGTTGTGCCCACTTTGGCTCCAAAAAGAGAAAAGGAGTTGAAATAGAAATTTAATTGCATATAGTTGGAGTACCATCTGTTGTATACTTTATATACTATATGCTCCCAGCTGCTTAATTAAATATATGACAGCCTGCTGTGCTTCTTCAAGAGCATAAAAAAAATAAACAGGGAAATGAGTGAGGTGTGGGTGGCTATAGCTCTAGCAGCATCACTATGTGTATGTATCACACCCATTACACACACCCTCTAGTTTCATGTTTAAAGGTACAGAGGTGGAATGTGATATCATCTTTAGGGGATAGAAAGTAGGGCAATTTGAGTGGCTTACAGAATGCTTCAGGGGGAAACAATAAGTAATAAGCCTAGAAAAATAGACTTGAACCAAACTATGAACAGTTTTAAATGTCAAACATATAAGTTTATATTTCACCCTAGAGGCAATACAGAAATACAGAGACCTTTTGAGTTAAGGCAGTGATATGGTCAGGCTTGAGCTTCAGGAATATCAGTCTTGCAGTTCTGCATTTGATGAATTTTCTAAGGAAGAGGCTAAATAAAAGGAGAACAGTTAGGAGGCTATTGCAGTAGTCTTATTTTCACCTCTGAGAGTTGTTAGCTTCTTTCAAGGTCCAATTCAGGTACCATCTAGTTCAGGAACTTTTTCCTGACTGTAGCACAGGACTCTGGGGCTACTTCTCCAACTCACATTCCTATTCACAAACTGAGTCTTCAGTGGCAACTGTACTTGGGATTTCCATGAAAGTTTAGCAGGGTTTCACATAAAGTTTCCAATATGTAAATCTGTTTGAACATAGAGTGTTGGATTCACATGTAGGCTAGTTGCCTGGTTGTAACAAATACAGGAGATACAGAATGGCTTCCCATGACATGATATGTAAAGTATATAAAGAGAAACAAAGAAATGTATCCCTTGGTGTAATATTTTGCCAGCAGATGGGTGTCCTGGTAGCAGGTTAATAGGAAGAAGACCATTTGTAAATCACCAGTAAAAAATTAGAAGGAGGACCCAACTACAAGGTATACACATGGAGTAAAAGGTGACTTGCAACTCCAGGCACTTTGTTGTCTAGGGGTTCTGTCCTGAGTCCATAGCTATACTCGTGTTTGAAGCTGCTTCCTCCCTTACATCACTATTTTTGCATCAGTTTGTCCTTGGTGTGTTTCTCTGTTCCCAATATAGATGCTTCCTATGTCGTCATCCACTGACACCCCAGGGATACCTCTTCTTGCAGGGATACTATAGTGTTGCAGGCTTCCTAAGCTTCCCAGGACACTAGGACTTTCCAAACCTTGATTAATAGGATTCCGCCCCAACTTGCTGATCTGGATATTGCTGTGCTGTGACTTACTTATAGAAGGAAACAGATAAGAAGTAACCCAAACAGAGGCATGGCCTTGCTAGGTAGAATATGATGTGCTCAATAGTGTGGGGCCAGAAGTAGGGAAGCTGCCCTTCTTCTGCGAGACCATCTTGATGAAGCTTAGAATAGCTTTTAAAAGCCAAAAGAAAAAGAGGTGATGGTGTAAGTCACCTCTATTGTATATCTACTGAGTTCTGACTCACTACTCAATTAGGGGACACTTCCATATATGGCATTGCAAAACCTGAGTCTTCAGCTCTTCTGGCTCAGAAGTTAATTAAGGAATTCTTTATCATAACACAGTAAAAGGTCCTACACAAGAGCAGAAGTAGGCTCCACCCAAGCTTCTTTGTGGTAGACTGGAAACAAACAGAGAATAGCTGTGCATGTTCTATAGGTCCCACAAAGAAGGGCAAATCTAAATATCTTTTTTAATGGACTTCTTACATTAGTGCTCTATCTCTCCTCAAATTATATTATATTTACTTACCTATGTATATGTTTCATCTTCCAACCACCACCTCCTCCCCAATTGTAAGCTACTTAAGGCCAGGTACGTTTTTTTCTCTTGTTGTTTTGTTTTGCTTTTGTCTCTCTATTGCTTAGACCTAGGACAGTACCTCACACATAATGATTACTTAATAAATATATAAATGTGCATTGAAAGGGGGACAGGGTGAAGAAAGAAATATTAGCTCATACAAGCATGCTAAAAATTTTTAATATAATCTAGAGTTTAAATATGGAAACATATAATCGTGTATTATATCTCATGATTAGTATATATGTATAGCTTTCAACTGCCCATATGAAGACTAAGCATACATTTTTAAAGCTACTTTTAAAAACTAGTACACCCCAGAGTTGTCTTCTCTCCTTTTGTGTTTATAATGTCCATAAAATTTCTGACAGCTAAAGTAAAGAAATAGAGAGAAGGAAAACAGGAAATAAAAAAATCATAAATTTTACCTAGAAATGATAATCTACTAAGCATTTCTTATCTCAATACTTCATGCAATGATTAGATAAAATATAAAGATTATGCATAGTGTCAGGACACATATTTCCTTGTACAGACATTCATAATCAGAAGAAAAAAATCAGTAATTGTCTAAATTTTATAGTCATTTCGTTGTACAAAAATATATTTTTAAACAAGAAGACATAAAATGAGTTGAAATTAATATAGACATATGAAATGAGGTAAAATGGAAAGATGACTGATTTTTATTTCAGAGGATCCAACTTCAAATCCTATTTCTTCTATTTACTTTCTATGTGACTTTGAGGAAGTCACCTAACATCTTTCAACTTTAATTTCTTGAACTGTAAAATTAAAGAGGTCACAACCTAGATAGTTTCAAAGATCTGTGCCTTCTCTCAATCCTACAATATCATGTAATAAATATGCTCACAAATCAACATAATACTAAGTTTGTTAATAGTGTGAGGGTTTCACGTTGCATTTGAAGTTAATAGAAACTCAAATTATAAGCAAGTTGCATAGAGTAATTAAATTCCACTCAAAAATAAAATAAACTCAGGGTAATAAAACGCTGTCTATATGTGATCTCTGGCTCAAACAGATTCTAAAATATGATGGGGGAGGGGCAGTTTCCTACCACTTAATCATTAGAGTGGACAACAAAGCATGTTATAGGTCGATCCTTCCCCATGCTGAAAAAAATTGATTCACAGGCTCCCAGTAAACTATAAAATGTACTAGGATTACTTAAGCACACATTTGTTAGTAAAATTTGCAAAGTCCTCAATCCCTTTGCAGTCATTTGTCATACAGAACTTTAATAATTTTCAGCTAGCAGTTAACATGGGTATAGGTGGGAGCAGAGGATAGCAGTCAAATATGTTCAGATGAAACTTTCCATTGGTACCTAAAATTTGCAAAGAAAAATTTGTTTTGATAAAAACATATTGAATAAATTTGTCAAGGAACATTCAACCTTAGCATAAAATAGACCAAGCCAACAAGCAAAAGTCATCTTTTCAAAGGCAAACTAAAAGAAACTACACAAATACAAAGTATAGGAATGGCAGTTAAGAGAACAGAAAAGCCTAGGAAGGATATTGTGAAAATAACTGTCCATACACCAGAAAATCAAAATTGCAAGTTATTCAATGGGTAATTTTGTTCTTCCATTATTTCTAGCCATGAAACACCACCAAAAAAAAAGTACCGATGCTTTGGAATTTGGATTTTCATTCAGGAAGACGTTTGGGGGTCATTAAAAGTACAATACAAAATCTCTAATGTAACCTAGTCTGTTCTCTTCCCTCTGTTCAGTTCTGGCTCCTTTTCCATTGTCCAGCTGCAGTGTCTATTCGAGGTATAGGTACTGATCAACCACTCCTATAGGCCCTCTATTAAATGGTATAAGATAGTTTGGACAACATACATTCATCCACCTGATTTTGCCAGGTTGAAAAGCTAGCTAAAACTCTTTAAAGCAATTATAGATCTCATTTAGGAACTTCTGCAATGTTCATAATCAGCACAATATCATCTGTAAACTGGAATATCAAGAGGACTTCACCATTTTCCATTTCAACTCTGTTCTCAACAGCCATCGTGAAAGTGACAAACATATGCGTCTCCATATAATGGTTTGCCTAATACTAATAACCAGAAGATTATTGAATAAAGTTATTTTTATTTTCATGTATTTCATTAGATTCTGTATGAATTTAACCTATGTGCCGACAAGACTTTGTTGGAAGAGAGCCTTTAATGAGGAAATTTGTCCTGTGAAAACATTTTTTTCAATCAACAAACAATAATTTCAGTAGCATTTTGCATGTTCTATACTTCTCAATCATGTCATGATAAAGGTATACACATCAGTACAAAATTATTTGCCAAAACCTCCCTGCTCCTTTATCATACTTTCCTCAAGGGCTTTAAGATTTAGCAAAAGAAAAGGGAAGAGAGATACAAGATGAGCGCCTGAAGGGAGGGGAGGATCAAATGAAAGATGTATGTGTAAGTGTGTGTGTGTGTGTGTGTGTGTGTGTGTGTGTGTGTGTGTGTTAGCATAGAGGACATAAAGGCAAGTTTGTGAGCAATAAGGAAAGAGCTAATGAACAAGGAATTTGAAAAACAGGAAATGATTAGGGATAGTCAAGGAACAAGTTTCCAGAGGAGAGAGGAGGAAATGATATTGAGGGCAAAAGCAGATGAATAGTATTTCCAAAAAGATAAGCTACCTTTGAAATCTAGAACTGATTCTATGTTCTCCAAAGATGGTTGGATCCTAAGAATCTTGATGGATTCATGATGAATATGCCCAGAGCCTTATTTAGCTCATTTATGTTTTCAGTTTTTATTTCCTCTTAGGAAAATAAATTTCAGTTTTCTGCTCATTACTGTAAATTTATACTTAATATAACTACCTCACTACCTCTTTCAATATTAACACACACACATATTTTAGTTCCGGGATTCTAGGATTTGGTAAACAACTTTTTGTCCTTTGTTTCTTACCTTTAGTCATTTTATAAATGCCAACACTTCCCTTCTTCCTTGTCCTTCATCTCTCCAGCTAAAGAATTTTAATTCATTTTAGGCTATCCTCAAATGCTCTTCTATCCCTTGACCCTTTGGTCAATTTGTACTATTTTACACACAAGACCATTCACACAGAGCAAATACAATCTAATAATGATGCTATTCACAAACATTAATAACTCACCTAAAAATAGATTTATAAATATGCTACAGTGTGGACAAGGGATTGGAAATATAGGTGACAGGTAAATAAAACTCCAAGATCTGCTTTGAATTGATGGGACACAAATACAACTCCTAAACAATTTGATTTTAAAGAATATTGATAAGAACACACATCAGCATAATTCATGTTTCCTTGTAAAGTACAAATTATTGCTATAAAATTAGATCTTATATGTTGTATTGGGAAAAAAAACAACATTTCCCCATATCATTTTTAATTTGGAAAAGTCTTGCATCTGTTACAGCTTTTGGTTTTGTGATAGCAAATAAATGATCCCCTTCTTAAAATGAGATTATGAAGTGTAGAAGATCGCCACAGGTCCATAATAAAACTAGCTGGCAAAAGAAATGGAAAGCGTACCAGGAAGTTAGGGAAGTTATATTTACTTCCCTTGCTCTCATACAGAGATGTCTACCAGCTTGTAATAATGTAGCTTTGTTTTGTTTTGTTTTGTTTTTGAATAAGACAATTCTAAGCTCTTTTCAACCATAGAATGGATTGGGAAGAGTCAAGCATCAATTCTCTAAATCAATTTCTCTCCCACTGTTTGTATGAATAAAAAATGCTACTTTAAGTACCTTCTTTTTTTTTCCTTAGTGGAATCAACATTGTTTGTTGAAGATAAAATTCAATCTGCCCAAATAATTTCAATTTAAGGAAAAATCCTGTACAGAACTGATAACTTTTGACTTCACAAACTGCAAAATTAATGTCGAATTTGGTAAGGCACTTCTCCATAAATTAAACATGAGAAAACATTAAAACATCATCCGGTGATTTGATTAAATGCCTACTAGGTGCTTGACAGTCTGCTAATAATATCTATACTTCTCTTATCAGTAGGGCTTTCATGGTAAAAGACTGATTCCATCTGTAGGGGAAATCTGATACAACAGGTAATATGCAGAGTCAGTGACATAAACATATAATGAGCTGGTCAAATTGGTGAATAAATATGGTTTTTTTATAGTATATTTTAAAGAAATCTAATCCAGTTCTCTAGAAACCCATCTACAAATGGCAATTCTCATAAAATGCATAAGAACTAATTGATTCACCTAATATTTCCAACCAAGTAAATGATATTTTTCTAAAACCTGAACTTTGTTGTTCTGGTCTTAGTGAATGCTGATAAGGGTCAAGTTGGGAATCATATATAATTATCAGATTTACAATTACTAATTTATTACTTATTTCTTAGTAGTAGTTGTTCAGTCATTTTCAGTCATGTCCTACTCTTCATGACCCCATTTGCAGTTTTCTTGGCAGAGATACTAGAGTTGTTTGCCTTTTACTTCTTTAGCTCATTTTACAAATGAGGAAACTGAGGCAAACCAGGTAAAGTGACTTGTCCAGAGTCACACAGCTAGTCAGTGTCTGAGGCTAGATTTGAACTCAAGACTCATATGAGTCTTCCTGACTCCAGGTCTAACACTCTACCCACTTTACCACCTAGTTGTCCTCCTTAGTAGTTAGGTAATAACAAATAAATGGTCTTTGAGAGGATATCAAATTTGATAGATATATGATCCAGTTGATGTAAGTTCTCTTCCTAGTCACACAGATCCCAACCCATCCATGCCTACTCACCTTGTGTGATTCTCGTCCCCACTCTCCCATGAATCTTCCACTAGTGGTTCATTTAGTATTCCGGGGCCTTCCTCTTTATCTCTTGACATTGCATGGAAACCAATGTGGCATGAGGACTATCCTTTGGTTATCTATACTTCCTGTTCAATGAACAGCCCACTTTCTTTTCCTGTAAAACAACTCTTGATGATATCTTATTGTTGGTTGCTCCATACAATTCTAAATAGGTAATACATTGTAAACTATTTTCTCTACCAAACACCTCTCATTGCCTTTTCAGTGACCCTAAACATCTAGTAGCTGAATCTCATCCTGAATATGATGTTATCTAGTCTATCTATATCAAATGAGAAAATACATGTGAAGCACTCTGCAAACACAAATACTTTACAAATCTTAACTATCATCATCATCCATCATTGTGATCATTATTCCCTTGGAAGAGTTTTAATTTTACTTGATAAATCCATGGAGAAATACATACAATCCCAGTGGACTAACTGTTTAGTTAGTCAGTAAGAGTTAAGTACCTACTGTGTGCCAGAAGCTGTGCTAAGTGGTAGGCATACAAAAGCAGCCAAAAGACAGTACCTGCCTTGAAGATGTAACAATTTAATGTGAGAGAAAATAAGTGAACAAATATGAAAAATCAAGCTATATATAGGATAAATAAGAAATAATTAATACAGGGAAGGCACTAAAATTAAGGATTGGTGAAGGCTTCCTTTAGAAGGTAAGATTTTAGCTGGAACTTGAAGGAAGTCAGGAAAACCAGGAGGCAGAGATGAGAAGGGAAAATATTCCAGTTATGAATTACAGTAAGAGAAAATATCTGGAACCAAGAAATGGAGTGTCTTATTTGTGAACAGCAAGGCAGCCAGTATCACTGGATTGGAGAATATGTAGAGTGTGTAAGGTTTAAGAAGACTGAAAAGGTGTCAGGGGAGGAAACAAGTTTTGAAGGGCTTTGATTAGAGGATTTTGTATTTTATCCATTAGCTGATTGGTAACCACTGGAATTTACCAAGTATGGGAGTAACAAGGTTGGATCAGTGCTTTCGGAAAACAGCTTTAGCAGCTAAATGGAAAATGGACTGGAGTAAGGAGAGACTTGTTGCAGGCAGACCCGTCAGCAGAATATTTCAATGATCTGTGTGTGAAGTGATGATGGTTTGCACCAGGGTAGTGACAGTATCAGAGGTGAAAAAGAGGAATATTTGAGATACGTTGCAAAGTTGAAATCAAAAATCCTTGGCAACAGTGTGAATATGGGAGAGGGGTATGGTGGTGGATTGTAATCTGCGCCACGGAGCCCAGGAATGACTTGTGGTGCCATATCATAGAATGTTCACAGTGCTGAGCCTGTTGCCCTGGAAACCACTAGAGAGACATATGCTTTGGCCACTTAAACATGTGTAACCCAAGGCTTCTGGTTTGTCCTCATATATCTTTGTATCACTCCTTCTCCCTATGATGAGGGTCTGAATGAAAGGGAATGGCTAATAAGCAACAAAATCTGCTCACCCAGTAGACTTTCTTGCTCTTGTTTTCTTCTTCCTCCCTTCTGAATTTGTGGCTTGGGACTAAGGGCAACTCACTCAAGATTCATGTGTTTTGTCCATCCCAACATACATGGCTTATTTTCTAATTGTTGGTCATCATCTCCTCCAAGAAATTATAGAGTAGTAGTGGAGAGAACCTTTCACAGGGCAGCAAGGACCTACTGAATAATCCAGAAACTCCCAAACTCTGCCATTAGACTTTAAAAATCTACCTTTTGTGATTTCTATTTAGTAACTTATGCTTAAAGAAATATACATAAGACAGACAAGTCCATTAGAACAATGAGACCCAGGTTCAGACTCACCTAGGGTAAATATGTGAACTTATAACCATGTGTGAACAGCAACTATAGCTCCTAAACATGCAAGGTGGAAGAAATTCCTTCTACTCTCTCACAGGAATTCTGAGGAAAAAGCTGCTAGAGTCCTATGCCACAAATTCAAAAGAGAGGAAAAAGAGAAAGAATGCCAAAGGTATATATCCCTTTAAATGTACGCACACATACCCAATGTCCCAAAAGTCTTAGTGCACACTAAGCCTTTTGGGACATCCTGTGTATCAATTATTCTAGAATATTTTCTTTTTTCTTTTTAAGTTGGGAGACTTAGGTATGGCATAGTGAATGGAATGCTGGATTTTGAGTTAAGACAACTCAATCCTGTCTCAGATATTTTATTATGTTACTCTGTTCAAATCACTTAAATATGTAGGCTTCCTCACCCTTCAAATGCTAACAACTACCTTTTGGGATTGTTGTGAGTACATGTAAAGTACTTTACAAAACTGAAAACACTAGATAAACATTACTATTATTAGGGCTAGCAACTAGACTTATTAACTCATTGGTACAGGGCAATCCCAAGTGAGGAAACACTCTTTATCAATTCAGGATTTCACCTTCTCTGCAACTTGGAGTCTTGGAAAGATGCCTAGAATTCTGAGAAACTGTGATTTAGCCAGGATCACAAAGCTAATATGTGTCAAGATTGAGTTTGAACCCATTCTTTCTAACCTCAAGACTAGTTCTCTATCCTTTATACCATGTTTACTTCCAGCTATTATTGTTAAATATTCGCATGCAACTGTTAAGTAATAGCTATTTTTTAAACTTTATTTCACAACTTTTTTTGTCATCACAGTGGTCTGGAGATTAGGGATCAAAAACATTTCTGCCATGATTCCACTTTGGATCCAAGAAATCTTAAGAGACAGCTCATGAAATTAGGGTTCCTTGCAACATAACTTAAAAATGACTGGATTTGATTATTTCTAGAGCCCTTCTGTTCAATGTGCCTATAATTCTATACAGTATTCTTTTATTGTGCTTCATAAACTGGGAAAGAGCCAATTCCTTCAATAATAAAACAGATTTTTTTCTATTTGCAATTAACAGCAATTGTGTGTGTGTGTGTGTGAAATATTTTAAATGAAAGTATTTGTTGAAAGTATCACTCCATAGGGTAGGCTCTATGGTGTAATGAAAATATCTCATTACATTAAAAAAACATACCACCACATTTTAAATGCCTAACACTGAAATGATAAAATGATAAATGTCCAACTGTATTCATGAGGACTTAGTGTAAGGCATACATTCTTCAAGGACCTTGGCTTTTGGCTAGAGGGATATTACCTCTGCTAAGAACATCACAATTCACTTGCAAATTAGAAGAAAGGTGATGAGAGTTGTCACGGCTAAAGAAGTCACCAATTTGAAGCTAATATGATGATGAACCTCTTTGGACTTAACTAGGCTGGTCCTCTGACGACTGACATAACAGTTCCTCACTAAACCCATTCTCAAAGCTTTTCCAGCTTGGTGAGGTAATACTAGTCAAAGTCCGAAGAAGTATTCCCAGATTCACTAATGAAATCATAATTAGAACACAATGTAAAATCCATTTACATATATATAAATATAAGGATCCTCAAAGGGTTAGATTAAGTAATTGGGAATTCAAACAAGTAACAAACTGATAATGCACCCATGCTGCTAGGGAGTTTCTTAAGGAAAATTAGCATCAGTAACATCAACTAATCGTATTCCTGTTGCACCTCTCAATTAATTCACAAACTATATCTATCTATATACATATATATGTGTGTGCATTGTATACATATATATACACACATAAGCATACACATATATGTATATACACATAAATATGTATACACGTATGCATTTACACACAGAAGTATATACAAACATAGGTGTGCATACATATATATACACACATATGCAAAATTTATGTGTCAACTGGTCGACTAGTACTTAACATGACTATTTCATCTCTTTTAGATGTGGATAAACTGAAGCCAAATGACTTGAAGTAACTGGTTTCAAGCCACATGATGTATCAGTGAGTGATTCAGCTGAGGTTAAAGTCCAATGTTCTAATCCTTTTCTCACAGCATTCAAAAATTACTCAACAATCAATGCAGAAACCCAATCATTTTATTCTTTTTTAATAAGGATCTAGTCAATCTGGGAATATGCTAAATGAGGAGATGCTGCTCAGGGAAATTAGATTAATTCATATCTCAACATACACTTCTGTTTTACAAGTTTTTACAGATATGTGCAAGATTAGAAATCAAGCCTGAAGGTGATAATGATAATAAAAGAAAACAGCACCTATATATTGCTTTATAGTTTCCAAAGAACTTTACATATATTAACTCATTTGATCCTCACAACAACCCTGTGAGGTAGGTGCTATCATTAGTCCTCTTTAGTTTACTAAAACATTTAAGTGACCTGCCACTGCTATACAACTAATAAACATTTCAGGCAAGATACATACTCAGGTCTTCCTGACTCCAAATCCAGGAAACTGCCCCTGAGCCACCTAGCTTCCTTTTTAAGCCATGGAATAAAGATGTGACCTACGAATGAAACATAGACGATCAACCACTTTGAGACATTAAATCTAATTTCAAGCTGCCCAACAGACTCAGGGAAAGAGTATTGGATTTACAGGCAGACAGAAGGAAACCAAATACTGGCCCAGTTACTTATAAGTACCTGTGTACTTATGCAACTCATTTAACCTTTTCAAGTCTAGGCTTCCTTATTTGTAAAATGAAGTGGTTGGAACAAATGACTCCCTAAGCCTCTGTCAGTTCTAGATCCTATGACTTAAGAAATTTTCAGAAATAAGTGACACTTTGCTGAATAGGCTGTTAAGTGAGATTATCTGAATTAGAATACAACTCCTGGTACTTTTAGTAAGACAATAGTCATGATGAGGATGATAGCTAACATATATATATATATATATATATATATATATAGTGCTTACTATGTGCCAAGGACTGTGCTATGAGCTTTATAATTATTATCTCATTTGATCCTATTATTCCCCTTCTACAGATGCAGAAACTGAAGCAAACAGTGGTTAATTGACTTGCTCAGGGTCACAGAGGTAATAAGTGTCTGAGGCCACATTTGAACTTTGGTCTTCCTAACCATAGGCCCAGTAATCTATGTACTGTACCAACTCACTGACGCATTATTATTATTAGATAGTGTATGTAATATATTATATAACATGCTAATATTAATAACAATTTATTCCTATAATTACTCTGTGAGGTAAGTGTTATTATTATGCCAATTTTACAGATAAAGACATTGAGACTCAAAAAGGTTAAGTCACTTAGTCATATTCATACAGTCAGCAAAAATCTGAAGCTAGATTCAAACTAAAGTCTTCCTGGGTATCCTTCTAGCACTTTCTTCATTAGCTTAGCAACATCAAAGTATGAACAAAGCACTTAACATTCCTGAATGCTGTTTCTTTATCTCTAAAATGAGGTTGATAATTGCACTATTTATATCTCAGTGATTGAAGATTCAGTGAAACAGCATGTGCAACATGTTTTATAGCTGCATACACTACATAAATGTGAAGTGCCACTATCAGTGTTATCAAGATAATAATAGTGTTATTGCTGCTACTGATAATGATGACAATGATGATGATGATGATGATGATGATGATGATGATGATGATGATAATGATGATGATGATGATGGGGGCAATGGTTGTATAACCCTGCTTCAGTCACTTAACCTATCAGATTCTCAAATTCCTCATCTGCAAAACAAAAGAATTGTACCAGATGATTTCTAAGGTATCTTTCCACTTTGGGTCTTTGTTGGGGGCCACATATAGTCTTCTAGCTTCTTGGGTGCAGCCTTTTGACTGAGTTCAAGTTTTACAGAAGGAATACTTTTATTAAAGGGATTTGTTCTGTGAAGTTTGGATTCAGTCAAAGGGCCTCACTTGAGGACCTGGATGGCCACATGTGGCCTTGAGGCCACAGGTTCCCCACCCCTGCCCTAGTCAGTAAGACAAAAGGCAGTTATTAAGCCCTTACTATGTGATAGGCACTATGCTACTAGTGTTTCCTGTTTTAGTTATCATGTATTTATTTTATAAATTTTTCTATATGTATATGTTTACATTTCTCTAGTAGAATGGAAGCACCTTGAGGACACAATGTTTTTTTTATTTTTTTATCTTATTATACTTAACACTTAGCATATTACATTATTCATTAAAAAAAATGCTTGTTGTCTGACTGGTCAATTAATTCAGTCTCCCCCTAGTGGGGCATATCTATTCATATTATCATAATTGATCATAATGGATTATTTTTTGCTTATCTTTAATCTTAAAACTTTCTAAGTCTTTTGTTAGTTATATACACAATTCTAAATGATAGAATTCTCAAGCAGCAAAATGCTGTATCTATATGGCACTAAAACAGTAAACTCATTGAAAATCACCTAGTCAAATGGGTTGCTCACTATCTTGAAAGGAAAAACATCCCCTGAGAATTGATTTGCTAAATGTTTTGTCTTGTTTTTTTAAATTCCTCTACTCTCTTTTTCAAATTTGCATAGATACTGCCTAAGGAAATTTTAGAGATGTGTTTTTTCTCCAATCAGGTTGAAGCAATGGTAATTATCTTGGTTGTTTTTATTTTGCCCAAGAACTGCATGGACAGAACTTTTTAAACAATTATTTTCATTTCTGGGAGGGTGAATCTTTCAAGTCACCCTTGCAATATGGCATGATAGTCTGCATCTGAGTGGGATTTCATTAAAATATGTTTGTTCAGCTGTATAGAGGGGAGAAAAGGAGGAATGTGCTTAAAAAACTTTCCTAAAGGAGTTAAGAAAAACATTTAATGAACAAAAAGAACTAATTAACCTAAACATATGCTTCATCTCAGTTTTGGGTAATAGCTAACTGTCCTTTTATGCATTCCAACTGTTAGAAGTTCTATGGTGGAGTTGATCATGTGAAAATAAACAAAAAGACCATTAAGAAATATTTAAGAATATAAGGCACATTATTTTTTCACTAACAATATTGTTTTCTTTCTAGCTACCATAATGAAAAGTGCTATTAGAATATTTGTACTACAGTGAAACCTCAGTTAATGAATGGGAAGTTATCTTCTGATATTAAGCTTCATATAAACTTTTAATATATTTAGTTAGAAATTTGAGATATTTAATTTGACAGTCATTTATTGCGTACTGTGTATAAGGCACTGTGCTAGGCTCAGAGGAATACAAAAATGAAAAACAATCTACCTGTAGACTACCTGTAATAGAGGCTGACTGGAAAATGGCCCCAGTCAGAATCAGCTTAAAAATTACTCCCTCTGTTCTCTCTTCCCCTCTCACAATCCCCAGCATATAAAGAATCAGTAATGATTATCTCTTAACACAGAAAATCAAGTGAATGGGCAAAGTTAGGAAAGTGGCCCCTGGGTGTTTGCAATGGGGAATGTCAAGAGCTATTGTAGGCATGGAAATCAATAGTGTGGGTATGAATGGAAAGAGTAAATCAAAGATGAGAATATGTGATTAGATTATACAGAGCATTTCTTATCTGTGATTATACCTGTAAGTAGAAAAAAATCAATTGATTAAGGACCGTTTTTTCCCCACTCTCAACCTTTATATCTCTCTTTTTCTCCCTCCCTCATGTCCAGATATTAATTTCTTAAGATCAAGATATTCACACTCATAGTCACTCTCTGAATTTGCTCATGCTCTGGGCTTTATATATTTTTGTTTGCCAGTATACCCTGGAAAAATCTTCTTTGTACACAAAGTCTACCTAGGCCTAGAACTTTGCCATTCATATACGACACATCATGGAACTTTTTTGTCGTCATTCCCAGGATGCTGAAGCCATTCTGTGGGAAGGGTATAAGGACCTAATGTCCTTTTTTTTTTCCTGATGATAACAATGATAGGATCACTCTCAGGTTTCCCACCTTCCTCACCTCCCACTCCAATCCCCTTAAACCCCCATGTAGGCTATTCCAGTTCTTTCTCTAAAACGTTAAGGGTCAACAGCAACTTCCTGGGGGCCTCTGGTTATCAAAGTCATAAAAAGTCCACTCTATTGGAGTCCCTTCAGATTTAGTAGTTGTCTTAAGACCTTAAGACTTACCATACCCCCTACTGACCACAGGCATTTCCTTATGTAGACTAGTTAGGGTGGGGGGGATGCAAAGAGAAAGGGTTTTTACCCAAACTAATTATTGCAGTATACCCTTGTTGAATATCATTTCCAATGTAGCTAAATAAAAATCCCATTAGTTACTGAATGCTCTATGAGTGTTTCCTTTCTTCACAATATCAAAATTAACTAATTAACTAACTCACTAACAAGAAACCAGTATGAACCAAGACTAAAACAGTTGTGTAGGTTAAGGACCAGGTAGGGGGAGTTCCCTAGCTACACATGCTACCCTAATCCTTACTTCTTATGTACCAATAACAAAAATACAAGATCGAATTTATTGAATACATATGAGAGAATCAAAATTCAATACATATGAGAGAATCAAAAAGAGTACATGTGAGATACAAGTAAGGAGAAGAATAACTTCTAAATGGAAGGATCTAGAAAGATTTTATGAAGGTGATAGTACTTGAATTGTATTTGTAGGAAGAAAAGGACTGCAACATTTCAAGCTGTGAGTAATGTACTTTTAGGTAGAGGGAATGGTTTGCAAAAATGTCTATGAAAGTCAGAGGAGCAAAATGAAATCAGAAAACAGTGAACAATCTAATGTATCTGAAATGTAGAATGCAAAAAAAAAAGACAAATAAGTTTGGTAAAGTCTGTTGGACTGAGATTATGAGGAACCTTGATTTCCAAGATTGAAAAAATATTGAATTTTATTCATTATTTTGTTAGGGTGCTCCTACAGGATTTTGTGGTGAAGCTTGATATAATAAGACCTATGAAATAGAAAGATTAAGTTGTCAGCAGAGTAGAGAATATGTGGGGAAAGTGAGAGAGTACATGGAGGGAGACCTTGTAATAAGGGTATGAACTAAGGCGGTGGCAGTGGAAATTGAAGGCTTTCAACAGTAGATGGGCAGGGCTTGGTAACTGATGAGGGAGATAAGAGTTGAGAAAGAGGAAAGAAGACTGACATTTCTGACTATTTCATCCCTACTTTAAAAAAAATGATGCTCTACTAGGAACAAACCACAAAATCCCAAACCTAACATTTAAAACCCTTCCCAAACTTTCTCCTAACTCCTTTTGCAATCTTAGCTCATATTATTTGTCATCATGTGCTCTCCATAAGAAAATAGGCCTATTTATTGTTCCATATACATCAGAAGTTCCCAAACTTATTTGGCCTACTGTCCCCTTTTCAAAAAAAAAAATACTCAGCACCCCCCTGGAAATCTACTTTCTTAAAACTTTTTTTTTTGCAATTTGCATAATTTCAAAAAATACATATAATTTCTTTTTTTAAATGATGCATCTTAAATTTAATTATTGTAAATTTTTGTTTCTTTTTCCTGCATTGAAATTTTGATGATGCAATATTGCATCATGTAACTGTATAGTATCATATTGTAAAGAAGCCATTACACGCACATATTCCTGCTGATGCATGCTGGACTTTCCAACAATGCATGACATGCTCACTGGCCAACATTTGCTTTTTAAGACCTGTCAGCAGACTTTACCACTGATCAGTTATAAATTGCATTTCGTGTGCTTATTTGGAAAATAATGCATTCACTATGACTTTAACTCTGTTACACAATAGATGAAACATGTATGAACGGTTTTTCAAAATGTTCTTCTCTTCTTTCCTTATGCTTCTATCACTCCCTTATTTTTATTCAATGCCCACCAACTGCATCCAAGGCTACTACTGACCTCCTGGATCAGTCCAATGCCCCCACAAGTGGCAATATCACCAACCTTGGGAACCTATGCTTACACAATGCTCCGTCTCCCACCTTCATTCTTTTGCACAAGTGATCCTTCATAACTAGAATGTATTCCTTCTTCATCTCTGATTTATATGGTACTTAGCGCTCATTCAAAATTACAGCTTAGGTGCCACCCCCTATGGGACTACTTTTCTAATGTTGCTGTTATTAGCACTTTCTCCTTCTTTTAATTACTTCATATCACTTCTTATATACATTGTATTTACTTAATTGAGTATGTATTTTATGGTAACCCACCACTCCCAAGAATGTTAGCTTCTTAAAGGTAAGAATTATAGATAGATTTATAGATAGATAGATAGATAGATAGATAGATAGATAGATAGATAGATATGAATAGATACATATATAGATAGATATAACCTTTAAATCCCTTGAATATACCATAGGATCTTGAAGAGATTACACTTTTAATAAATGCTTTATGAATTAAAAAGAGCTGGGAAAATAGTGGCACTAAAATTGTTTTACTTAAATATTCTAATGTTGTATAGGAAAACCATTGTTTTAATTGATGTTTAAAAATTGTTCTTATATCTTTAACCACAGTTTAGATAGCCCATCTCACAGAGACTTTGGTTGATGTTTCTGCCTTCTAAGAAAACACAAAGAATCTTGGCACCAACAGCTGACTGCCATCTTTGAAGGAATTTGTGTGACTCAGAGAAGAATCCAGAACTCTATTTCTAAAGAGCTTATGTAATTAATTGCCATAGAAAAATGAGTCAGAAAAAAAAAAGATTCAAAGAGTTAACTGTCATGGAAGAAAAAAATCTGTGAGAAGTACTCAAAGAGAACTAACACAATTTCTTTCCCAATGGATATTTGGACAATTGGAAAGAATCTTTGAGAGACATGGATAATTAACTATCATTAGAGAGCCTATGAGAGTTATGTATAGTTAAATGTCATAGAAGAACAAGTTTGTGAGGAATTTGAAGAATTAAGTATCATATTTGAAGTTGTCTGTGAGATACTTTAGGGCAGGACTTCTTGTATAGAGTTCAGCAGATCTGTAAACTTAGATGGGAAAAAAATACATATTTATTGACACTAACCTCTAATTGAAATTTAGCATTTCCTTCAAGTACGAATTTACAAACTAAAACATTATTATGGCAAAAAGTTCATAGGCTTCATCAAACAGCTAAAGAAATCCATGACACATAAAAGGTTAACATTTCTGAGACCTGAATTGTTGGACTGAAGATCCAGTGTTTTGGAGGAATGCTAACTCCAATTTTAGCTGTTGTTGAGAGAATTCTAATGTATAACTTCCTTTCCCTGCTTCTTTAAAACACAGAGGTGACCTTCTTCATAGTCAATACATTATCCAAATATTTATCTATGACTTGTAGTATTTGACTTTGTATATATTTGTTACCATTAACAAATTACATGGATAGTAATAATGTTTTCTTTAATCCTAAGATTTTGATTTGAGACAAATAATTAATGATTTTATATTCTATGTACATTTCAAGGTAATTTCAATTCAAACTTAGTACATTTTTTAGCCTAATAAAAGAATTAATAAGGTATGAAGCTAATAGAAATGTAAGGGGTGGTGATTAAGTATCTTTGTTGCTAAGAGTACCTGAGAGGTATTCTCACCAGCCTCCCATAAAGGTACCTAGATATAGATTCTCATCTCTGGGATTACTTTGTTATTGCTGTTCAGTCATTTTGTCATTGTATCTGACTCTTCCTGACCCCATTTGGGGTTTTCTTGGCAAAGATACTGGAGTGGTTTGTCATTTCCTTCTCCAACTCATTTTACAAATGAGGAAACTAAGTTAAGTGACTTGCCCTGTCACAGAGCTAGTAAGGATTTGAATTTATGAAGATGAGTCTTCCTGACTGTCTACAAGTGCCTTAACAAAACACCAGTATATATCTATCAGTGTATTATTGTCTTTTAAAGGATGATGTAGACAGCATAATATATATTCTCTTTGATAATTAACATGTAATTTTATTAATGAATAGACAGGTAGAACAGATATGGGAGGGGCAGCTAGGTGGCGCAGTGGATAGAGCACCGGCCCTGAAGTCAGGAGGACATGAGTTCAAATTTGGCCTCAGACCAATCACTTGACACTTACTAGCTGTGTGACTCTGGGCAAGTCACTTAACCCCAATTGCCTAAAAATGAAAAAAACAAAGAGAACAGATATGGGAAGCAAATATTGGATCATATATTTAGAGCTAGGAGGGAACTTTTCCTCTTCATTACAAAGATGAAGTTTTTTTGTTTCTTTTTCATTTTTTTCATTTTTTTTCTTTTTTACTGGTAGAGAAGGGGCACAAAGAGAAGTAATCCAAAAAATAAAGACTTTTTTTTAACTGTTGCAAGATTTTGTTGCTTTGTGTGAACTTTATTTTTAAAATCTGGGGGAAAAATTACAATTGATCATGGCATTGTGAATATGAAAAAGCACTGGATTAGGAGCCAGAAGGCTTATTTACTGGACCTCACCCTGTAACCAAGTAGCTGGTTGACTGGGCAAGAAACTTAACCACTTTGCAACTCAGTTTTCTCATATATCAGTTAAAAATGTTGGATTGAAGGATTTCCCAGTTCCTTTTAGCCCCAGGTTAAAGGCAGCCTGGTGTACTGAAGGAATTCTATCCATTTGCTCATTGTTCTCTCAGAAATGAATATAAAATGGACTTTAGGTAATATTTTTAGGTTTTTTTCCCCTTTTCTTAAAAATAGACATGCCATTTTTTTCTTTCATATTTTCATAATATCAAAAGTTATTCAATGATGTCTTATGTAATCCTCATAAACTAGCACAAGAACTTATCATCCCACACATATTTTATTTTTCATGAGACTGTCCTTTCCAGGAGGAGCACACTGGTAATGAAATGAAAAATGCTATCAAATTCCTTTAGTGAAGTCCATGGTAATTTTTAGTTGCATTAGGAGAGAAGGTGAGTGATCATGTCTATGTCAGCCTTATCATTATAAAACTTCATGGAAGAGTTCAAAGTCTCAATATGAACCAAATTAGTTTCATTGAAGAAAAGATAGGAGATTCTCCCACTGTTATTTTTTTTTCTATCTACCAAGTCTGCCCTATTCACAGTGATTATGAGGATGCATTGTAAGGACATAAAAAGAAGCCACAAGTATATGCTATGGAATATCCAGTATACACAAAACTGACTCTTTGGTACTCCTTTCCAGTTTTGCCCTTGCCTCTCCTAGAGACACATGAGTTGATATTCACAATTTCTATGGAACTATGTAGTATGGAAATACAGTTTGTTTTGTTTCATGCAAATTCAATATAAGAAAATGCAAAAAATACTCCAATAGAAAAAAAGTCTTTAGAAGATGATTATTCACTTGAAAAGAACATTTATGAGAAGGTAAAATAGACAGTTTTGATTATATGAAAGTAAAAAAAAAATTACAAAAGTAAATCACATGCAACTAACATTAGAAAGGAAAAAGTAAAGGTAAAAAAAAGGGAAAATATTTGCAGCAACTTTTCCTTCAGAAAGTCTCCTTTCCAAATTCCCTGATACATTAGAAGGCCACAAAACTCAAAATATATTGACTTTTCACAGATCTCCCTATTGGTTAAATGAATTAACAGAGATATGAGTCCCAGTCATAATGTAACCATGGAACAGACAAAGGCCACTTTAGTTTAGTTCTGCTGCTTTATTGATACTCCCAACCCTGTCATCTGAACACCATCACTAGTATTGGGAAAGTAATTCAACATCCATGGGTCTTGTAAATTACTAATCTATAATTGATTTATTCATGAGCATGCAGATCACACAGCCACTCCTGTTTTATTTATATGCCCCACATTTTGGTGTCTATAAAATCTGGCTAAAAGTAGGGTATAAGTACATTGGATCTTCTGTCCTTTATTACTCTTTTTTTTTTTTTGGCTAATGGTGGGTAGAAATAGTTTTGATTTTAGTACTCCAATTAGGTATCACAGAGTAGGATATCAATTTGGTCAGTGTGGTGTTATAGCTGAATCAGAAACATATGTTAAAACAGAATGAGTGTCCCATGTGTGCAAAATAATCTTGAAATAATGGTAACAGTTAAATAGATACATGCTATGACTTTCGTCTCCACTGAAATCTCATTATGTCACTTATTGTAATCTCATTTTTTTAGTATTTAATAACATCCTCCTGTGATTTGGTCCAGCAGAACTTAATTTTTAAATGTCTAAAGTATGCATATGGGGAAAATTTGGGAGGTGCTCCTTTGCCAACTAAGCTTTTCTCCAGTACTCTAAATAGTTATTGGGAAACATTTATTTTTGTTCTCAAAAAATGAAAGTAGTCAGAACGGCAAATTAACCACAACTAATGAGCTGCACAAAATTGGAGGGTGGTTTTTGTAATTGTCCACTGAAAGAAAAATGTACTTGGAGAAATATGCCTACAAATGAAATGCTTTTAATCTGTGAGGTTCCTGAGACAGGCCATTCTGCAGCAAACAAAAGAACAACTGTTTGTCTGTTTGGTGATTATTTTCCTGGTGGAAGGTGGAAGGTTTCCCATCCTGGAAATGAAACCATTCTTTCCATGAAACAATACGATGTGCATGTTGGTGCCTAATTAGCATTATTTGATTGTCGGAGCTGAAATTATAAAGGTAGTGCAACAATAGTGTAATACAGTATTGGTTTGCTTATAACCATAATAAATGTAAACTCACAAATTAATCTCATATAACCATTAGATACTGATTTAGTCTAAATCAAATCTATAGCAGTGCTAAGAATTAGGGCCAACCCTCAGGGGGAAAATACTAGGTATTGCATTTCAATTTAATTCAACTCTGACTATTTTGCCAGGCTCTGTACTAGGTACTTGAAACAAAAACAGAAATTAAATAGCCCCTATCCTAAGGAATCTTATGCTCTTTAGGGGGATATAACAAGAAAACAGATAAGTAAATACAGAGTAAATGCAAAGGAATTTGAGAGAGATATGTACTAGCAAATGTAAGCAAAGTGTGTGTCATTAGCATCTGTCTGCTCAGATCTTGATTTTATCTCATCAAACTTCACCAAAGTGTTTAATGCTCTTATTCAAATAGCCATTCATTGCCCTGCCACTACTGTGATTTTCAATTGAATGTAGGTAGCATTCCATGCTACTGACCTTCATCTCTCTTCTTTAAAATATACCCACTGTGAGTCCCATATCCTTAAAGTCTGGCTCTTAGTTATATGTCAGTGAGTCAATCCAATGCATGAATGACTATTTCTATATTATCTAGCTACCCATTTTCAGTTTTTGGTCAAAGGGGATTTCTATAATCCTCAAATCACACTGCATAGATGGCTAATTGTTACCATGAGTAAGGCTTGCTCTTCTAAGAGGTGTTTAGGTCCCTGAATCCCACTGCCACTGTTAAGGACTTTCCATTTCCACTGTTAGTCACCACAACACATAACTTGCACTGCCATCATCACTCCTATCAACTTCCTACTGTATCACTTGCTAGTAATATTCAATTGCCCAAAATACATCATAGATAGGATTTTATTAAGCCACAGAAATTTACGTGAAACACAAAAGGAGAAGGAAGAACCAATCTAGTTACACCTCTGCTTAGCACATAAAGGTCAACAAAATTGCCAAGAGTTCCTGTTGCCAGTTTAATGACTACCTGGTAAATCTAATTTTATAGTTTTTTTCCCAATTCTTCTGATTCTCAAATACAGAAGGACACAAAGTTCTTTTAAATTTCAGGACAAAATTTGATTTTATTTTCTCTCCTGAAATGCCTAACTAAATTTACAAAAATGTTCCAGGTAATTATTTGTTGACTTTTTTGTTATTTTTCTTCCTGAATTATCCAAAGTACAGGATTCAGTCCAGAATATTGTGCACATTTTGGTAAAATGCCAATGTGCTACTTTCAGGTGCCTCTTACACCTGGTGTTGATTCCTTAAACCACAATACCTAATAATACCATAAAGATTAAAGTGATAGTCACCCTCAGCTTTTACTCCAATTTGGAAACATTACTTTTTTTAGCCTTTGGGGAAGATGCCTAAGATGAACCACTGCCAAAAGAAATGGGTTCCATATGTTCTTTAGAACATATAGATATGTAGATCAGAGCAGATGGTAGGGTTCAGAATACACCAAGTAATAAGGAACATGCCTTTTTATGTAGATTCCAAAATCTGACCTTAAAGTTTTAGCACTGATAAGCTTGCCTCAGGCACATAAATGTAAAACAATTAGACCTCTCCTAAGAGATAAAGATAAGTTCTTCAGGTCTATTGATATTACATTAGGGAATTGCAAGCACCACTGAGAATCAGACAAATGTGCACAGGTCAAATCTGATGAGTGGATTTTAAAAAAGGAAAAGTCCAAGACCAAAGATAATCCTCAACATATTTTGCTTGCCTAGAGGGCTCTGCAGCCTTTTCATCATGTGTCTCCTTATTGTCTCTGTCCTTCCATCTGTTCCATCTGTCAAGGTCCAGTTAACACTGCATCACATATTTGAGAAAAGAAACATGAAACCACAACACAGTGTTTAAAAGAAAAATGAAAATTATGATAGCTGAGTTTAAGTCCTGCATAGCAAAAATAATGAGCAGAATAGAAAAAAAAAAAACTTAAATCTGCAATGGTGTGTCTCACCAAAGAAACAAAAGACAGAACAATAGGTTAGAAATTCAAATATACAGAAGTGAAGGATGACCTAGAAGAAGAGAATAAAAAAAAGAAAATTAAAAGAAAATGTGCTCACCATGCAAGCCAAAGATACAAATCTTGAAGACTGGATGCAAAGAGTCAACCTAAGCATAATAGGTCTCCCTGAAGAATGTGACAAAACAAACTATTTTCATATCATAATGAAAGAAATAGAACTGCCAAAAACTTCAGAACAAAGAAAAATAAATTCCAATTGAAAGAATCCACAGATAATCTTTAGAAAAGAAAAGAAAAACAAAACAAAACAAAACAAAACAAAACAAAACCCAAGGCTACACACTCCAAGACATAGAAGATAAATCTGACAATTAAAGACAAGACAAGAAGTTTCACAAAGCTTCAGGAGAAAGTTCTTCAAATACAAAGGAAAGGACATTTGAAGACGATTCCAAGACTATTCCACACTCACTAGACAAAGGAAGAGGGAATGGAATAATGCATTCTAAAGAACATTGGAACTTAGGATACAGACCAGGGTGATTTATCCTGCAAATCTCAGCTTAATTATATAGAACGAAAGATGAATGTTGAATAATAAGGAAGAGTTTGAAACATTTATTGAAAGAAAATTAAATCTGAAAAGATAATACGCTTCTCAAATACCTCAAATAATAGAAATGCAAGAGAAATCAATAAATGCAGACTGCAAGAGTAATAGAATGACGATAAATTAAATGTGTACAAAGAGACAGGGTTACAGGTAATAATGAAGAGGTAGACATGGGACATTGTAGATAGAACATGGGGATACCCTGCCTACAGTTTAATGCTTTCTTGTGGGTCTATATAACAGCATGGGAAGGGTACATGAAAGGATGAACAGGGGACAGAGAGGAGAGAATGATATCCCCCAATCAAATCAAGGGCTAACAAGGGGGGGAAAGATGACCTCTGTGGTCTCAGAAAGAAAAGAGCCTAAATAGAAGTGGGTGAGGAGAAGGGGAAAAAGACTAAAAAGGAGAGTAAAAGGAAGAAGGCCTTACTTTGGAGGTGAGATGGGGGTTTCACTGATGAATTCTCCAATGGGTTAAGAGAGATGAGAAATTTACAATTGATGGGGTCACAGGGATTTTGTGTCTGAAAAGTGTACTTGTACTGGGAATGTAAGTAGTTGGACTTCCTGGAGGCAACTGGCACCTGGAGGAGTAGGACAGCATATATGCAGGGAGGAGATTTCTGTACAAATGTAGAAATAAAAGTCAACAAGGGGCTGTGTAGATCAATGTGAGGGAGGGGAGGAGATCTACAATGGAGAAGCATCTTCTCTGACATCTGCAATAATAGACATTTTCTGAGAGCGAAGCACAATAAAACAGGAGAATACATTGGGGCAAGTCATACAAGGCCATGTCAGAAAGCACCTAGAGAGCAGAGATTAGAATGGATATCTTGGAAACTTTCATTGTATGAAAAATACAGAGAAAAGAGAGACCAGATGATTGTGGAGGTCATAAATCAGAGAATCAAAGTCCAGAATAAAAAGAAAGAGAAGATGGATAAAGAAGAGGGTGAGAGAAATACTTTTTTTTGGAAAGGCAAGCAAAAATAAAATTAAAAATATTAATGAACAGGACTAGCTGAAGGGGAGAAGAAGAAGGGACAATCTATTTGATTAATTGAGAAGAAATAAGAGGGGAAAGACATATAACCAGATAAAAGCAAGAGACAGGAATTAATTAATAAATAAAACACTAAAGGGAAAGGGATAACAAATGAGAAGAGGAGATAGTGGTAACAGAGAAACCTTAAAAATATTAAAGTAAAGTAAGTGAAGGAACACAATGTATTTAGAGTAGAAGAGGAATAATAATGATAATTTAGAAAAAACAATTTTTGAGCTAGAGAGAAGAAAATGGAAATATAACTCCTAAGAATATGAATGGATTAAACAATCCAATAAAAAAAGAATGACAGATTGGAAAATAAAAATATCTATAATTTGTTGCTTACAAGAAATATTTAAATACAAAGACATACATAAAATGATTAAATGAAAGCTCCTACATGGTATACTTCTACAAATTTATCAATATTATGTTTTAATTTTAAGAGTGCTCAATACATGGGTATTGAGCATCAATACCCATGATGCTCATATCAGCATATTTCAAGGGAGTATTGGAACTAGCTGCAAAGGACAGCCAATAGTTATATTTTTAGTGTAAGCAATATACCTTGGCAATCAGCAAATGCTACAAATCAAGACTCAATTAATTTTTTCTTTTTTTTTTGGAGACTGTCAAGATAGAAGAAAATGATGGAGAAGATATTAATAATGCAGATTAGACTTTAAACGAGAAAACAGCACATAAAGCCTCCTTTTTTAATGTTTTCATCAAAAAATCCTCACCAACTCTTTAAACCATTCTCACAAAGATTTTTATTCAGAAGGCAAAGTTGATAAATTACGTATACAGATAGAAAGTCACCAATATCTTCTCTGTTGTCTTTTGGGAAAGGTGCATAGGCAATAATGATAATATTTTCATTTGTTTTTTCTATTTGTTTGGAATTTTACCTCTTTGAGATATCTTGAAATTATATCTTAGAATATTTTATTAAATCATATCATGAAAAGCACAGATGTCTTCTGCATTTACTTGATCATATCCAGATAATTTCCCAATTTCATCTTCTTAAATTCTATTTCTACTTTCTAGTACAGCAGACTGGGTACTAAATTGAGTCTGGTGATTCCACTCCTATCAATGGTTAAAATGGATAATTGTAGAAACTTTGGCAAATCATTTCTCTTTTGGTCTATTTGCTGTCCACTTTTCATTTTTATTTATAAATGTTCTTGGGATCATATTTTTTTTCAAATTTTATATCAAATCATTTGTTTGAGAATAATGGTTTCACAAAAATCAAAGTCAAACAACCATCAATCAAACTAATATTTACAGAACTTAGAAACACAGAATTTGAAAACTAGAAGAAAACTGAAATAATCTAGTCTAATCTTTTCACTAACAAATGACAAAAATGAGTTCTAGGCAGGATAAGTGACTTGTCCAAAGTCATTCAATTACAGGCAAGGCTAGAATTAGACCCCTGTTAATTCAAAGAAGACCCCATGCTTTCCAAAAAAAAGCAAATGTTACATGGGAGTTTGGGGTGTGACTACTTTTTTTTGCTCTGAGATGAGAGTTAACAGGAGAAGATGCTCAACAAGACTTGTAGCAACTTGCATTGCCCATCAACTCTCTCAACCCATTTTCATAATCTCTGTAAATTGAAGGGCTAGTGTATCTTGGGGAGAAGGGTGTGCCTGGATGGGAACATTTTGTTATTCATAATATTGCTCTATATCTTCTTAGCAACTGTTTTCTGATTGGACTAAATATAAAGGTTCCCCCAACAAATGACCATCCAGATTTGTCCTGAAGATTTCAAATATAGCATCAATTCATTTTTTAAGATATCTCATAAAATTGCAAAGTTAAAAATAACTCTGAAAGTTTTGCCTAAGCAGAAAAAAATTAGTAGGAAAGTATTTTTTTCCCCTCCAGAACTTCAGAAATATTCTGCTTTCTAAATTTGGGAAGTTCTTATAAGATCACAAAATCAAAGCTGGAAGGGACCTAAGAGGTCATTGAGTTCATTCTCCTTATTTTACAGATGAGGAAACAAGGACACAGATAAGCTAAATGACTTGGATCTGGGTCACACAGCTTATTAGTGTCTGGGATAGGATTTAAACCCAGGTTTTCTGATTTCCAGTCCAACACTCTTATCTGAAAGTGGAGACAAAGAGTGTTCTTGGGACTGATGAGAAATAAAAGATAACTTTAAAATAAATTTTGATTTAAAAAGCAAGAAGCTGGATATGGTTATAAAAATTAAGGAAAAATTGAAAAAAGTATAAGATTAATCATATAAAAATCACAGCAAATATCAATGATAACATGCTTTTCCCAAATAGATCAAATATCTGGTTTTTATAGGGTGAATTGATAAATATAAAAAAGCAAAAAAAATTTCAGGAGTGTATCAAAAATGCTAATTAAATGAATGAAAAGTATGAATACTTTATAAGACCCATGATTTATCAGTGGATCCTTCATCATTTTTTTTTGTCCCAGGTCAAGTGTAGTTCTTTCCTTTCCAAGTTAGAAATCCAGAGGAAAATTCAGAAGTCCCTTTCAACTTTGTCTATACACTATGGCTTTATAGTATAATTCCCTGAATATAATGAAATTAAGGAAAATTCAATGAATGTTTTATAATTAGAGCCATCACTAGAAATTTTTGTTTCCCAGATTTTTTTTGAAGGTGGGGGCTGTAATGATACTAGAATACTGCCTCAAGTAGAAGTCATAAACCATGGGCCATTATGAAGCTGGTGGATGGAAAACTTCAACTCAAAGGGTTGAGGAGGGCACGGTAAGTCTAGGGGTTTACAGGGGCCTAGATACAATGGGAAGGGGACATCACATGTGTTATCCAGTTTAAACTAAATATGATTGGGTTTTTTTAATTGGATTGAATGATAAGATGTGTTAAGCTCAGTTATTTTTTGTTAATAACCTATATATTTTGATGCCTGTGGCCTGTTATCCCGCACTAGTTATGGTTCAACTTATGGTAAATCAAAAGGACCATTATTCTGGTGGGTTCTGGTGGTCTATCTCATTCTATCTCATGAACATATAATCTTGAGAACTTATTTGATTTTAATTCTTAAATAATAGGCATACACTTTAGATATAAAGGTAGCACAAAATGATAAAAATAAGAATGTGGTTGTAGCAGAAGATTTTGCTTTGGAATCTGGTTTTGCCATTTACTATTTGTATAACCCTAGATTCCAGGAGAATGCAAGGTCCTAGAAGGCATGATTTTTTCTTTTCATCTGGTGACAAGACTGGTGATACTCAAGTACTCAATAAATGTTTGGTTTGTTGAACTGAATTAAACAAGTCATTCCACCTCAATTTCCTTATTTTTAAAATGAGAGGTTTGGATGGTGATCCTTTTTAATTCTCATTTCCAGGCTGAGTGATTGACTTTTGAATTTTCCAACAATTTCAACTTATCCTTAGTGTCACTGGGAGGATAAATGTGGCTGAGGCTGCCTTTCTGATTTTAGAGTAAGACTCGTTCTTCTTCAGAGCTATGATGAGCAAATTAGAAGACACATCAAACTACCCCCATAGACTTCCATCATGAAGCTATACATTTCAACTCTTTGTCTTGGGAAAGAAAATGAATGTAAATGTGAGGAACCCTGAAACAATTTAGCTGTAGGCTGTTTAATATATCCTTTATACTTAAAGGAGGATGATAGAAGTAACTTGATGTTACAAATGAATCAATATGAAAGGATTCTGAGTTATTCCAGGATTTATTTCATATAAAGCTTGTCCTGTGCCCCATATGTCAAAATATTTTTACATAGGTATTAAATGATGTCCTTCTATGAATAAATACTTCTCCAAATATTTAAATAAATGTGCTATAAATTAAAAATATGCAAAAGGAATACATATAAAGATGTATACTATAATGTGTACAAAAGCTAACAGGAAGACACTTCTAAAAATAATTTATTATTATAATTGACCAGGTTTGATTGAAATCCATGCAGGTACACATTATTATAGTGCAGCTGTAGTGTATCTTCCTCTTCTGAAGCTAACTCATCTGTAAAGCTGATGGAGAATATAGATGATTATTATACCTAAAAGCACTATAGGGAATATAATGGGAAATATGACCCTGCCAGGGATGGACCCTATAACCTTACATCATGACAGTTGTTAATAGAGTAAACAACAGATTCATTATTATTGCCAGGTTTTAAAGGAGAATAAATCTCCAATGGTGTATAGTACAGCAATGCAAGAGAAATCAAGTATGCTAGCTTGGATAAGAGTTTTCTAATGAAACGTCTTGGATTGCATATCAATTATGCTGTAAATGCACTTAAAAGGTTAGTGACTACAGCTCCTCTGAGGAAAACATAGAAGGATGATTGCTATTTTCTTTTTAAAAGGGGAAGAGATTTGAAAGTTTAGGAGGAAAAAAGTCCTCCATCTCTTAATAAAATGGGTAGAGACTTTAACACATCACAAATGCCTTATAAACACAATAGTCTTACTGTGAACAGCAAGGTATTATTTATACAAGAATTACAATCAACTCTAAAAATGATAATGATGAAATGAATATTGGCACATGGTCCAGACCCCTACATTTAAGCATATAAATCTCTAAAACAAGCAGCATGAATGGTTTTCTGTTTTCTTCTTAATTTAGAGATTGTAACCTCTTCGAAATTAAGGACTAGGTTTTATACTTCACTGTGTTGCTTGGAACACATATTAGACATTTTATACAGAATGAATAAATAACTGCATAATCATTCTCAAAAGGTCATTTCAGTGTTATTTAATGCTAATGGTTTAATTTTTTTCTTCCTGATTTTTACTTAAGAATCATTCATACTTGACACTGAGGAGATTTTCTTGTTTTTAGTCCTTTAGACATTATATGAAACAACTGTTTAGCTCTTCCTCATGAAACATCATACACATGAACTGCTTTTGATTCCTTGAATGTTCTCATTGCTATCATAGAAGCAAAAACATATTGTTATAGTATTAGAAAATGATAAACACATTTGCTAGAATTGGAGAAGATGGTACCCATGTTTGTGATCTGACATGAAGATAGATGAATTAGAAATGTAGGGGGGGGAGGTTCCCTGATACACACATGACATATCAGTGTTTTTGGATTCTCAATGGTACACAATAAATAATTTTGTTTTCCAAAAAGAAAAAGAGATTCCATAACAATATATGATGGAAAACACATTGGTCTTCAAATCAGGATCCTTGGGTTCTAGGTCCTGCTATGTCACTAAGTCATTATATGACTCTGATCAGGTCATACGACCTCTTTCAGCCTCTTTCCCCACAAATAACAAGAAAGATATAACCAAATAATCTCTAAGGTCCCTGATATAATTATTCTATTTTAGAAACAACATTTTTTTACAGAGCTCTAAAACTTCCTATTATCTAAACAGCTCTTTAATTACAATAAAAATAACTCTCATCTAGCCATGTGAATCACTGGTTTCTAGAACAACTTTTGGTTTTCCTTTGCAATTGGCAAGCATGTAACTCCCAGTAATCTTTTGAACTTTCAGCTTCGTGTGGTTTGGGCATGGAGTTGCTCCATGTGTTTGCTATTTATCCCTCCAGACATGAGAAGCAAAAGATTTCTGAAAGCATTTTTTTTTTTTTTGGTACATGCTTTCATTAAGATTGAAAACCATGTTTTCTTTGTAAATTAAATTTTCCTGAAGAATAATGACTTCAATTACTGGGAAAATGCTGTGTAAAATTAAAAAAAAACCATTTTCAAGATCCCCAAACCTTAGGAAAACTCTGCTAGTAGCTTTATTAAATTCAGAGTCTATAGTTTATTCATTTCTATTATCTTAATCTCATTCTAGTCACAGAAATATCATCCAGAAGCTAGTTAGCTTTGTGTGTATATCTGCATGAACATACACAGATAAGTGATATGGAATAAAAATAGTCTATAAACTTTTTTCATTTGGTGTAATAACTTCTGAACACATTGCTTTGCCCAAGATAGCACATGACACCGTGTTCACCAAGTTACACTGCATTGCACACATTGTTGTATGATGATATAATTTGCACTGTAATTTTCAATTATTTTAAAAATTATTTTTAATTCACAAATTTTTACAACTATACACTTTCTATGGGGTCATGGAAAGAGCCGTAAACTAGAAATAGGAAATGTTCCCTAACTTCATGTTAATTCCAGGCAAAAGTGATGCAGATGGCCAACTACACTGAACCATGCTTATCATCTGCCATTTGAGATAGTAATATTGGGGGAATTGAGTCAGGAGAATCCTACCTCATCTCATATGGAATAGTCATTCTCCCAACCTTTCCCATGAGAACACCTTCTGCAGTTCATGGATGCAGTTCATAGGGTTGCTGGCATCATGGATAAGTGACTCAATAGCGTTCCTTGATAACCATACCTGGAGTGAGATTCAGAAAAATGTCAGTTAACTGAAAGTTCCAATAATCAGAATTTCAGGTATGTGACTATAATGTCACATTGGCAGGGAACATCTTTAAGGTGAGCCTTAAGTGGTTTACCTAAATTCCTACACATGTACTAGTTCCTGATTAAATAACAAACATAAGTAAAAATCAAATTTCCCATTAAGATAAGATGCTTTAAAATTAATCACTAGCCTTAAATATCTGATGCTGCTTCTACTGAGCTGCCAACTCTGTTTCTCTAAAAACACCCATTTAAGGCCAGTACAAGGACACAACAAATCTAGGAATGAAACTCAAAATTCACAATAGGTTTGGACATAATTATTATCAATACCAAATTATTACTACAATAAATTAGCTTGCAAATGGAAATTTAGTAGGCCTTCTAAAAATTACACAAAAGATTTTGCAAAATATTTCTTCATAAAAGTATTTCTTTTCCTTAAAAACAGCTTATAATTTATCCAGATGTTACTATAACAAACTAAATTCCTCTAAATTCTCTGGTCAAAAAAATGTTTGTAATGAGGACCCATTTACTCACTAAGAATTCCACAACACAAACCTCTTGCACTGGGTTGATAAGAATTACAAAGGAGGGGGCAGAGCCAAGATGGCAGGGTAAAAGTAGTGACTTACTTGAGTTCTCCCCCAAACCCCTCCAAATACCTGTAAAAATGGCTCTAAACAAATTCGAAAGCAGCAGAATCCACAAAAAGATGGAGTGAAATAAATTTCTAGCCCAAGAGAGCATATATGGTTGATCAGAAAGGTATATCACGCTGGGTGAGGAGAGGAGCACAGTTCAGCCTGGGTGTGCAGGCAAAACAGGCCTCAGTGAACCTGGAGCAGGCCTCAGGGAACTGAATCAAGGGCAGCTGTGGCTGTTTCCAGACCCATGAACACCAAAGACAACTTAGAAGGTTAGTGGGAAAGGTCTGTTACTGCTGTGAGAGAGGTGCAGTCCCAGACCTAGTCCCCGAGTACAGCCCCAGAGTGGTTGCTGCCTCCAGGGGTTCTGGCTCACAGACTAAGGGGGAATTTGTTGGCTAATCAGAGAGGGATTGCAGGGATCTCTTTGCCAGTGCTGAGGCAGGAATCTCTTGCTTTGCCTATGCTTTGTTCTGGGTCACAGTTGGGGGTGGCTGTCCTGGGGCAAAGAGGAGCACTGGTGTGGTGGAGCTTGATGTGGTCCTCCTCACAGTTCCAAGGCAGAAAAGAGTGCTAGTGGTCATTCATAGACCAGAGCACAAGCCAGAAAAGGCGTAAACATCTCATCCCTGATCATACCACCTTGGAAGAACTGAAAACTTAGAGGTCCCTAGAATTATCTTTGAAAACAGCTGCACAAAACCCCCAAAGCTTTGGACAATACATTCTCCACACTGGAAGCAGACCCCTACCTTAACAAAGAGTTTAAAACCCAAGTAATTGGCTGGGATCATGAGCAAACTGAGAAAAAAAAATCAGACCATAGAATCTTTCTTGGTAACAAAGAAGATCAAAACATACAACCAGAAGAAGACAACAAAGTCAAAGTTCCAACATCCAAAGCCTCCAAGAAAAGTATGAAGCAGTGTCAGGTCGTGGAAGAGCTCAGAAAGGATTTTGAGAAACAAGTAAGAGAAGGAGAGGAAAAACTGGGAAGAGAAATGAGAGTGATGCAAGAAAATCATGAAAAACAAGTCAACAGTTTGCTAAAGGAGACCCAAAAAAAAACTGAAGAAAGTAACACCTTAAAATTAGTCTAACCCAAATGGCAATAGAGGTCCAAAAAGCCAATGAGGAGAAGAATGCCCTAAAAAGCAAAATTGGCCAAATGGAAAAGGAAGTCCAAAAGATTACTGAAGAAAATACTTCCTTAAAAATTAGAAAGGAGGGGCAGCTAGGTGGCACAGTGGATAGAGCACCAACCCTGAAGTCAGGAGGACCTGAGTTCAAATCCAGCCTCAGACCAAACACTTGACACTTACTAGCTGTGTGATCCTGGGCAAGCCACTGAACCCCAATTGCCTAAAAAAAAAAAAAATAGAAAGGAGCAATTGGAAGCTAGTGGCTTTATGAGAAATCAAGACACTGTAAAACAAATCCAAAAGAATGAAAAAGTAGGAAACAACGTGAAATATTTCATTGGAAAAACAATCAGGAGAGAGCAATTAAAAACTATTGGACTATATGAAAGCCATGATCAAAAAAAGGGCCTAGACATCATCTTTCAAGAAATTATCAAGGAAAACTGCCCTGATATTTTAGAACCAGAATGCAAAATAGAAATTGAAAGAATCCACTGATCACCTCCTGAAAGAGATCCCCAAAGGGAAACTTCTAGGAATATTGTAGCCAAATTCCAGAGTTCCCAGGTCAAGGAGAAAATATTGCAAGCAGCTAGAAGGAAATAATTCAAGTATTGTGGAAACACAATCAGGATAGCACAAGATTTAGCAGCTTCTACATTAAAGGACCACAGAGCATGGAATATAATATTCTTGAGGTCAAAAGAAATAGGATTACAACCAAGAATCACCTACCCAGCAAAACTGAGTATAGTGCTTCAGGGGAAAATATGGTCATTCAGTGAAATAGAGGACTTTCAAGTATTCTTGATGAAAAGACCAGAGCTGAATAGAAAATTTGACTTTCAAATACAAGACTCAAGTGAAACATGAAGAGGTAAACAGGAAAGAGAAATCCTGAGAGACTTATTAAGGCTGAACTGTTTACATTCCTGCATGGAAAGATAATATTTGTAACTCATGAGACCTTTGTCAGTATTAGGGTAGTTGGAGAGAAAAAATTATGTATGTATATGGATAGACAGATAGGTAGAGAGCATAGGATGAGTTGAAGATGAAGAGGTGCTATCTGGAGAATAAAATTTAGGGGTGAGAGAATTATACTGGGAGAAAGAGAAAGGGAGAGGTAGAATGGGATAAATTATCTCACATAAAACAGACAGGAGGAGGCTTTTACAGTGAAGGGGAAGTAGGGGAAGGTGAGAGGGAATGAGTGAATCTTATTCTCATTGGATTTGACTTAAGGAGGGAATAACATACACACTCAATTGGATATGGAAATCTATCTTACCCTACAGGAAGAGGAGGGGAAGGGGACAAGAGAGTGGGGAGATGATAGAAGGGAGGGCAGATTGGGGGAAGGAGTAATCAGAAGAAAACATTTCTGAGATGGGACAGGGTCAAAACAGAGAATAGAATAAATGGGGGGTGGGATAGGATTAAGGGAAATACAGTTAGTTTTTCATAACATGACTACTATGGAAGTGTTTTCATAACTACACATGTATAACCAGTATTGAGTTGCTTGCCTTTTTTTTCTTTTTTTCCTCCCCATCTCATCCTTCCCTCCTCCCCAAGATGGCATGCATCCTGTATACCCTTTCCCCTAACTTGCCCTTCCTTCTATCACTCCCACCCTTCTCTTATCCCCTTCCTCTTCTATTTTCCTATAAGGCAGGATAGATTTCTATACCAAACAATTTTTTTAACATGTGTTTTTAAAACTTTGGGTTCCAAATTTTCTCCCTTCCTCCCTCCCCACCCACCCTCATTGAAAAAGCAAGCAACTTGATACAGGTTGTATATGTGTAGTCATGCAAAACACTTCCATAGTAGTCATGTTGGGAAAAACTAAGTATATTTCCCTTCATCCTATGCCTCCCCCCATTTATTCTATTCTCTCTTTTGACCCTGTCCCTCCTCAGAAGTGTCTACTTCTCATTACTCCTTCATTCAATATGCCCTCCCCTCTATCATCTCCCTGCTCTCTTGTTCCCTTCCCCCCTACTTTCCTATAAGTTAAGATAGATTTCCATACCCAACTGAGTATGTATGTTATTCCCTCCTTAAGTCAAATCCTATTAGAATAAGATTCACTCATTCCCTCTCACCTTCCCCTGTTTCCCCTCCACTGTAAAAGTCTTTTCTTGTCTGTTTTATGTGAGATAATTTACCCCATTCTACCTCTCCCTTTCTCCCTCTCCCAGTATAATCCTCTCTCACTTCTTAATTTTATTCTCCAGATATCACCTCTTCATCTTCAATTCACCCTGTGCCCTCTATATCTATCTATCTATCTATCTATCTATCTATCTATCTATCTATCTATCTATCTATCTATCTATCTACCTATCTATACATATGATTTTTACCCTCCAACTACCCTAATACTGACAAAGGTCTCATGAGTTACAAATATCATCTTTCCATGCAGAAATGTGAACAGTTCAACCTTAATAAGTCTCTTATGATTTCTCTTTCCTGTTTACCTCTTCATGCTTCTCTTAAGTCTTGTAACTGAAAGTCAAATTTTCTATTCAGCTCTGGTCTTTTCATCAAGAATACCTGAAAGTCCTCTATTTCACTGAATGTCAATTTTTCCCCCTAAAGGATTATACTCAGTTTTGCTGGGTAGGTGATTCTTGGTTGTAATGCTATCTCCTTTGCCCTCAAGAATATTATATTCCATGCTCTGTGGTCCTTTAATGTAGAAGCTGCTAAATCTTGTGCTATCCTGATTGTGTTTCCACAATACTTGAATTATTTCCTTCTGGCTGCTTGCAATATTTTCTCCTTGACCTGGGAACTCTGGAATTTGGCTACAATATTCCTAGGAGTTTCCCTTTGGGGATCTCTTTCAGGAGGTGATCAGTGGATTCTTTCAATTTCTATTTTGCATTCTGGTTCTAAAATATCAGGGCAGTTTTCCTTGATAATTTCTTGAAAGATGATGTCTAGGCTCTTTTTTTGATCATGGCTTTCAGATAGTCCAGTAATTTTTAAATTCTCTCTCCTGGATCTATTTTCCAAGTCAGTTGTTTTTCCAATGAGATATTTCACATTCTCTTCTATTTTTTCATTCTTTTTGGATTTGTTTTATAGTGTCTTGATTTCTCATAAAGTCACTAGCTTCCAATTGCTTCTTTCTAATTTTTCAGGAAGTATTTTCTTCAGTAATCTTTTGGACTTCCTTTTCCATTTGGCCAATTTTGCTTTTTAGGGCATTCTTCTTCTTATTGGCTTTTTGGATCTCTTTTGCCATTTGGGCTAAAGTATTTTTTTTTTTTAGTGAGGCAATTGGGATTAAGTGACTTGCCTAAGGTCACACAGCTAGTACGTGTCAAGTGTTTGGTCTGAGGCCGGATTTGAACTCAGGACCTCCTGACTTCAGGGCCGGTGCTCTATCCACTGCACCACCTAGCTGCCCTGAGCTAAACTGTTTTTTAAGGTGTTATTTTCTTCAATTTTTTTTGGGTCTCCTTTAGCATGCTGTTGACTTGTTTTTCATGATTTTCTTGCATTACTCTCAGTTTTTCCTCTACTTCTCTTACTTGTTTCTCAAAATCCTTTTTCAGCTCTTCCATGGCCTGGGACTAATTCATATTTTTCTTGGAGGCTTTGGATGTAGGAGCTTTGACTTTGTTGTCTTCTTCTGGTTGTATGTTTTGATCCTCTTTGTTACCAAAGAAAGATTCTATGGTCTGATTCTTTTTGAGCTGCTTGCTCATGATCCCAGCTAATTACTTGAGTTATAAACTTTTTGCTAAGATAGGAGTCTGGTTCCAATGTGGAGAATGTACTGTTCCAAGCTTGTACAGCTGTTTTCAGAGACACTTCTAGGGACCTGAAAATTTTCAGTTCTTCCAAGGTGGTATGATCAAGGGTGAGGTGTTTATTCCTTTCCTGGCCTGTGCTCTGGTCTATGAGTGACCACAAGCACTCTTTTCTATCTTGGAACTGTAAGGAGGATTTCCTCTCCACTACAACTACAAGCTCCACCACACCAGCACTCCTCATTGCCCCAGGACCTCCACCCAGAACTGTGACCCAGATCCAAGCACGGGCAAAATAAGAGAATCCTGCACCAGCAAAGAGATCCCTGCAATCTCCTACTGATCAACCTCTCAATTCCCCCTCAGTCTGTGGGCCCAGAAGCTCCAGAGGCAGCCCCTGGGCCATACTTGTGCCTGGGGCTGCTGCACTTCTCTCTCTCACCTCAGACAGACTTTTCTCACTGATCTTCTAAGTTATCAGTGGGGTTTATGGGTTGAGAAGTCTGGAAACAACTACAGCTGCCTGTGATTCAGTCCTCTGAGGCCTGCTCCAGGTTTGCTGTGGCCTATGTGCCCACACTGAACTTCGCTTCTCTCCCAGCCCAGTGCAATATACCTTTTTGATCAACTATCCAGGCTGTCTTAGATTGTAAGTTTGTTTCACTTTGTCTTTTTGTGGGTTCTGCTGCTTTTGAATTTGTTTAGAGCCATTTTTCATATGTATTTGGAGAGGTTTGGAGGAGAGCTCAACAAGTCACTGCTTTTACTGTGCCATCTTGGCTCCACCCCCGAGTTGCTTGCTTTTTCTATAAGGGTGAGTGAGGAAGGAGAAAGGGAGAAAATTTGGAACCCAAAGTTTTAAAAACACATGTTAAAAAAATTGTTTTCACATGCAACTGACAAATAAGGAATACAGGAAATGCTGTATAGAAATCTATCCTGCCCTATAGGACAATAGAAGGGGAAGGGGATAAGAAAAGAGAGGGAGAGATAAAAGGGAGGACTGATTAGGGGAAGGCTTATTCAGGATTTGTGCCATCTTGGGGTAGGGGTAGGGGCAAGATGGGGAGAAAATTTGGAACTCAAAATCTTGTGGAGTTGAAAAAAAAAGAATTACAAAGGAGATTTTACAAGGTCTTTTCTTTGCATATTTACCAACTTTCCCTTCACAAAAATACCTTTGTAAATACTTGATCTAAATACTAACTCCAAATAGCTTACTTAACAGGCTTAATTTGCATAAGTGAGAACCAAATAACTTTAGCTAAAACTTTCCTTTAAAATACAGACAAAACTTGGAAGTTTATGATTTCTTAAATTACAGTACTTCAGAATATTACAACACATAGTCAGATAGAATGACCTAATAGCTTCCTGACCCATTCATTTTCTCTTCTCTGACAGTACAATTCTTAATCTAACAACATCTAGATCATAAGGGAAATTGTTTTTCTAACCACATAGGTGATGCAATCGTTATCAAATTACACAATATAAAGAAATTTAGAAATCACAATACTGTAAGCACTTATTAAATTAAATGCAATTATCATGCATTTAAAACTTGAAACAAAGTCACTGAATTACCATTTAGGTGACCTTAATTTAGTTGGACATACTTCCAAATTACTTTACACAGAAAATCATTCATTTTATCATCATCGGCATAGTGATCATATCTAAGAAAATCCATATAAAGTTACCAAGTATGAAGCAATGATATTTTATTTAACAGTTAACATTGAGATAGCTTTTGTCCTATGCCAAAAACTTTTACACTTATGTAATCCTCACAATATTCCTGTGAAACAGGTTTCATATTATCCCATTATAGAACAGTAAACTGAGGTAAATAGAACTTTCTCAGGGTCATACAGTTAATAAAGTCCTTAATGCCAAATAATAATTTTTTTGCACTTAATCTTGATAGGCAGAACACTCTCAGCTACTGTTCTTATTACTTCAATACAGATTTTTACTTTAATCAAATCAAATCTGAATTTATAATTGCTAATTACAAACATTTTACTTTTTTAAAGTCCAATACTCTTGGCCCATTAAAAGGAAATATTATCCATAAATTCATATATTCCCTTAAAAAGACATGTGGTGACAATTCCCAGCTCTGAATATTTTTTTCCTCTACTTCCTTAAAAAAATGAAGTCCAGTCTCCTTTTGAGACTTACCTGGTAAAGAGCTGTCCTAAGCATTCCAACTCCCATTCCCATTCTCCTAGGAATTTTAGGAAATGCATATAAAGTTTTAAAAACAGTTTGAAATCACCTCTTTTAATCAGGTTAGCTAAAGGGTTTGGCCCAGGCAAAAAAAAAACATAAAAAGACCTAAGGAATTTGAATTAATTCTGATAGGGTGTGGTCAGTTTCCCCAAGCAGAAACCTTCAGAGCTTTCAGAGTTAACTTAATAATTAATTGAACAGTACAATGAAATATTTTAATATTTTATGTAAAATTGAAAATCACAATAACCAATATCTTTATTTATGTAATGGAAGATATAATAAGGCCTTCCTACAGATTTATCTTGGGAGGTGGGTAGACATAATTCATTCTAACCCTCTATAACTTTATCTATTAATTTTCAAATCAAGCTACAAATTTTTTCATTTCCAAATCCTTCTACTTAAAACAAAATCAAACTTCCTCATACCCTCTCAACATGCTTAAACCATCTGAAGCTGGCACAAGGGCACCCAGAACAACCATCTAAGGATTGGGGGGGGAGGAAACTTAGAGCACATGGGCTTACTGCTGCCCATGACCCTATGTCCCCAAACCGGTTTTTTCTCTACTTTTCACATTTTCACTCAAGTCTCTATTTCTTTTTCCTAATCTTTCAAACCCATTACTCAGACTGCGTCCACTTTCCTTTACATTTCAAATTAAAAATCATACTCAACCCAATTTTGTCCTGCTTCTCTGTATCTGTTAGAATCTGGAAGGAGTTAACCAATTAAAAATTAATTAAATTACAATTAAATTACAAATTAAGAGAGCTGTATTACTCTCACACCTTTCACAAACAGTTTTTAAAATGTTACTATATGTTCTAAACAAATCACTGAAATCCTGAAGTGATTCCCAAAAAAACAAAAATCAAACAGAAAAAGCCTTATTTTTGCACATTGCCCTGATATCAGATACATTGGTGGGAGGGGTACAAAGACAGTTCTTTAGATTCAATTTAAACATAATCTAAAAACTTTAGCTTTAGGATGGAATTAAACCTTGATTCAGACTCTCAGCTTTCTCTCTCTCAGCCCTTGCTATCTTGGACTGCCTGTTCTAGATCCCTATCAGTATAAGCTTCAGTTAGCTGATTCCACCCTCCAACTAACTTCTGGGAGAGTCTTACCCTGCTTTTAAAATTCCATTACTTGTTTTCTAACTTTATTCTTATATCCCAACTTGGCCAGTGTTGGGACCTCCCCCCTGAAAAAAAAAAGTCTAAATTTCCCAGCCAAAAGTGGGAGTTCTTTCCCAATATTCTCTCTAATTACAGACCTTAGAAGTTCCTTAAAAGTTTTTTCCTTTCTTTTTCTGGCTGATTTTAAATCTTTCAGCACAAACATAAGACAAGATAGTCACAGAGTTATGGACCAAATGATAACAATGATAAGACAGAATGAGCACAGATCTAATTTCCTTGTTGGCTTTTTTAGGCTTAGTTTGTTTATAAGGGAAAGGAATTTAGAATTAGAATTAGACTGGTCAAAATTCAGAGTTATCTTTTAGTTCCACATCCTTCCAAAAGCAACCAATTCAGATTACAATACAATTTATCACATGCCTATTTAATCTGATTGACCCATAGCCAAATTACAGAAGATATCCTTTCAGAGAAGACCTGTCTTGAGGCCTCAGTCACCAGAGCAGTTTGGAGAGAAAAATGGACTGCAAACTAATAAGGGAATCTGAATTTTGGAGATAAGATTCACCCACCCTGTGGGTGCTCAGTCCCTGAGCTGTTAGGGGGACCAGTCCAGCCTCCAAATCCAAATCCAAATCTGAGTCATAGCACCATTTAAATGTTAACCTTTCAGAGTTTGTTCTAAGAAAGAGACAAAAGAATTAGGCTGTGTGTCCACGTTTTAACATCTCTCAAGCTGGCAATATGCACTGCATGACAGTTATAGTCTAGAACTGAGCCCCCCCCAAGGGGGCCAGTCCAGAATTGACTCGCTTTGGGAGCTGAGGTGCCCAGCTTATATCCCTTTTCAACAGGGGCTGATATCACACCATCCCCCAACAGAGGAAATACCTCTTCTATCAGATCACCACCACCACCACCCCCCCAGACTCCAACCATACTGGAACACTCCCAACCTTGGGCTATCTAGGCAGAAGAATCTGTCTCCACCCAAGCCAGAGCAGAACACAATGGAACTTCAGTACCTTTTGATAAGGATGGAATCTAGACCCCCAAAAAAGAGAAACCCTGGACTTTCCCACGTGGCCACATCTCTGACTGTCCCCTGAGGCTATAATCCTATCAACTGGCCTTTCATTGTGGCAACACCCAATCTCCCAATTCTGTTACTTCCCTATGGTTCGAGGCCACTTCCCACCCTTAACCTTATCTAGGCTCCATTCTTCCTTGGCCTTATGGTTCAGGTCCTTGGAGTTCTATTCCCTCATAGATTACCTGGCCACTCCTAGATCTCTCTCATAGTCTCTCAGTATATAAGGTCCATCTTGTGTCCATTAAGGTGCTTAGATTCTTAAAATTTAGCCACTGCTCAGATTCTTACAATTTAGCCAATAGCTCACTAACATTCAGACTCCTTAAGAGTCTGTCCAGTATGACGAATGTTCTAATAAACTTTGTCTTTGGCTGAAAGAAGGCTTGGGTTGAATTCTTTTGGGCAGGATCTATGTGTTGTGATTTTGGGGTCCCAGGACCCCCAAACCCCTAAACCTCTCAATCCAGGCTTGGGTTTTGGGGTTTGACCAGGATAGGGATATTCAATGCAATCTCATCATCAGTAATGGCCTTTTAAAGGCAACACTGAATTTGGAAGGGGGAGGGGACTGGGAGGAAACTCTGAGTCTCCAAGATATTGATTACTAAGATTTAAAATCATTTTTCACATATTTCATCTAATTTTTAACCAGTCTCTGGATTTAGCAGCACAGTGCCAATCCAGGCACTTGGAAAGTATAGCATTCAATCACTCAATTGATTGTTTTGCCTATTTGATGCCAAACAAGCAGTTCGGCTGTTGTTTTCCTCTTCTGGGCTGAATAGCTGTTTTGGCATTGTGCAGACATGAAATGTAATTTCACATTTTTTGTTAAGGAAAGCTTTTTAATGATTTTTTTTTATTTTCATACTTCTACCAAGGCTTTCCAAAATCATGAAGGAAAACTGAAAAAGTAAACTTCATTTAGATTCTTTTAGGAGGAGGAAGAGCTCAGAGGGATCATTAAAATCACAAATATTCAGGCCAGGGAGATACTTACATGCTATATGTGTATGAAACTGGATTTTAATTCCACCAGCTAGATGACACATTGGCTTTGCTTGATCCATGTTCTAGGACAGTCAGAGTTACAGTCTTTTTGGAAATGAGTGACTTCATGAAAATTTAAAATCCACAGCAATCATGCAGTCATAAAAAGCCAATATCTCATTATCCCCAAGGGTAAAACAAAAGCCTAGATTTTTGGTGAGATAAAGAAAACAAAATTCTATAATTATTCATTATTCTATGTATAAAAGTAAGATAATGAATGAACCTAGGATTTCATTGTTATAGCAAACTCCCAGGTGAGGAAAAACCTCTACCAATATAGGTCAGCACCTCTTCTACATTTTATATTATTAGAGAGATGCCTAGGGAATTGAGAAGTTAAGTGACTCATTCATGTTAATTTAACTAGTGTGTATAAGAGATAGAACTTGAACCTAGAGCTTTGAGGAAAGCTCTCTATCCTCTATTACACTCCACTTATGAGTTCTGATAAATCCCTTACTGTACCCTCCATATAATCGGAAGGTCCAACCATATTGTTCATTTAATCACTCTTCACAATCAGTCTATCTTCTAACCTACCATACGTCAACAGTGGATGCCTGGCTCCCTGGGGATAATAATTTCTCTGATCTCACTCGGATTCTGAAATACAGGTTATAATTGTACAAACTCAATTATCGCCACCCCCACTACCCCCACAGTGTGCAATTCCTTCCTCCCTTCCTCCCATATGCCACAAATCAATCCTTACAACTACTCCACAACTCTGGTTCTACCCATTCTTTTACCTATGCTCTCTGGAATGTCTCCTTAATACTTAAGAATTTTGCTTTTATCTATATCTATATTGCTTTTATCTATATCTATGTTGCTTTTATCTATAACTTTCCATACAATGTCTCACACATAGTAATTGTTCTATAAACTACTTTTTCATTGATCAATATGATCCATTATAGTATTGAAGCACACCTAGTATAATACCCCCAACCTCCACATCTGTTAGCAAAATCTGACACTTCAAAGAGAATAGTATGATGTAAAAATCTATCATCAACTTTAAAAACAGGTAAAAAACTAAGACCATTTCACTTTTCTGGTATATATATAACCTTGGGAAAAATAATATAAACAAATCCACTCTTCCTTTTATTCCCACTCATTGGGATAGTCTGGGGATTTAAAAAAAAAATCAAGAAATTTACAATATCCCAGAAAACTAGGCAATATTTTTCAAGATGCTAAATTAATTCTATTTCCTTTTATCTACCCATTCAATTACACATGCACATAGACTTATTTGACTATATAGGCTTCAGGAGTCACTTTTTTCAGATGTATCTCATCCAGCATGAAGGTAATGTAGGGAAGGACTCTATAATTCCAATTCAATTCAATAAACATTTATTAAGTGCCTATTATGTGCCAGGCACTGTGCTAAGCATTGAGAATACAAATAGGAAAGAGAAAGACAATCCCTTCCCTCAAAAAACTTATGATCTAATGGAGAAAGACAACACACAAAAGAAAGTTGGAAAGTGGGAATATGGGGAGGTGGGGTTGTAACCAGAGAATATAATTTTTCCTGAAGTCAGAAACAAGCAGAGATACAAATGGAAAATGGAGAGTTACCCAAAAAGTTCTGGAAATTAAGAGTCCTCTATAAAGGAAGTCTTTGGGAGGAATTTACTGCTTCATCCTTAAGCCTTCCAGTCAGAGGGGAGACACAACTGAGGGAATTGACAATGTGTTGAATATCAAAACTTTTGATCCAGCTATATCACTACTAGGTCTGTATTCCAAAGAGATCACAAAAAAAGGGAAGGACTCACATGTACAAAAAATATTTATAGCAGCTCTTTTTGTGGTTGCCAAGAATTAGAAATTGAGGGGATGCCCATGAATTGGGGAATGGCTGAACAAGTTGTAGTATATGTATGTACTGGAATACTATTATGCTGTAAGAAATGATAAGCAGGCAGATTTCAGAAAAACCTAGAAAGATTTACATGAACTGATGCCAAGTGAAGTGAACAGAAGCAGGAAATCATTGTACACAGTAACAGCAACCTTGTGCCGTGATCAACTATGATAGACTTAGTTCTCAGCAATACAATGATCTGAGACAATTCTAAAAGATTCACAATGGAAAATCCTATCCACATACAGAGAAAGAACTATGGAATTTGAATGCAGATTGAAATGCACTATTCTCTCTCTCTCTCTCTCTCTCTCTCTCTCTCTCTCTCTCTCTCTCTCTCTCTCTCGATTTTTCCCTTTTGTTCTGATTCTTTTTTCACAACATGACTAATGTGCAAAGATGTTTAATATGATTATACATGTACAGTCTATATTAGATAGCTTGCCATCTTGGGAAGGAGATAGGGGAGGGAAGGAGAAAAAATTTTGAACTCAAAATCTTATAAAAGTGAATGTTGAAACTATCTATACATGTAATTGGAAAAAAATAAAATACTATTAAGTGGAGAGCAGGGAGCAATGAAGGGGAAAACAAGTATCTAGAAAAATTGATTTGAAATCCAGCTCAGCCAAATCATCTCAGTCACTATTCTAGATCAGACCAGGATGAAGCTAACAAATAGACATAAAATTGAATAATTTGTCATTATTTCTATTGTGATCTATCTTATGACAGTAAAACCACATTGGACTCTCACATCTAAGTAGCTAGCATTCTAAATGAAGGATTATAAGTGGCATTCTAAGAGATAATGTTTGGAAGAGAGGAAAAATAAACCAATTATCCACCAAAAAATTAAATCAAAATTTGGAAATTCAGGAAATACAGAAGATTATTTTTCATGCTATCTCAAATTGGGGAAAATTACCAAATGTATTGAAAATAAAATGGTAGTTTGTATTGCTAAAGGTCATTAATAGAATATTGTTTCCATTCAACTCATTGGCCAAGATACACAATTTTGTTCATGTCGACTAATTTAAAATGGCAATATTTGATTTATAAATTTAAAGCAATATGAATAGAACTACCAATGGGTTATTTAATCAAATTAAATATGTTAATATTTATTTGGAAGAAGGATCAGACAGGAACATCAAAATTAATTATAGAGGGGGGAAGGAAGAAGAGAAAAGGAAGGGATCTTACATTGCCAGATATCAAATTATACCATGACATGGTAATTATTAAACTATTTGGTACTAGGTTAAAAATAGAAAAATAAATCAATGGAACAGAATATATTATTCAGAATTAAAACTAATTGTATATAGCAAAAATATAGTTTAATAAAAATATGGTTACAAAGCATAGGAAAGGTAATCATTATTACCTATTACTATAAACTGTTGAAAAATTTGGATAACTACAGGGTTAAAAATGAGATCACACTCATATTTTCCACTGTATGCTACAAAAAAATTCCAAGCTGAATTATGACCTAAAAATAAATCAACCCATCCTAATAAAAAAATTGAATGCTGCATTTACTTCAGTCATGGATTTGGGGAAAATTATTTTCTATTGAACAAATGTATCAGACAAAATGCAGAAATTTGATTATGTCATATTAAAGGGTTTATATAGCCTAAAGCAATACATACAAAATAACAAGAAAAGAAATGAATTATTAAGATCCAGTATGATACATGAAAGGCAGTAAGAATTTTTATTTTCATTTATGTTGATGTTTTGTGCTCATCATGGCCAGCATTTTCTAACTCTCATTTTCAGGAAATTATATGTAATAAGGAGGACTATGCACCCAGTCAGTCTACATGCTTTTTGTCTATTATTTCTTAGTCCTGAGCTGATTACATATTCTAACATCATTTTTTCTATCTTCCTCTATGTCCATGTTCTCATTGGTATTGTCAAGTATCAATGTGTACATTGATTTGGTTTGGAGGATCTTGTCAGATTCCCAATATAATTTTTTCTAATTTTTCATTCATTGCAGATAGATGCTGATGTATAAGATACAATAATCTTCATGATGGCCTTCTTATATATGCTTATGATAAGTACTGAAAAGCACAATGACCAAGTATCCTTTGAAAAGATGTTTCTTACTGTCCTTGGGCACATGATGAAATTAACCTCAACAATACTTCTCTCTAAGGATAACTGGTAAACTGTAAGGATGACAACCAGATAAGTTTCAACTTCCTTCTTCTTTCATTTATAGTAATAATTTGAATTCTGATATGATTTATTACTTCCAGTATTGTGTCACTTCACTGGTCACCTTAAACATATATTTATAGCAGTTAAATTAATGTTTTGCCCCACCTTTTTCCATAACTTTGCCATTTTCCCTACAAAAGTGTAAGGATACTACAGAGGAGTAATGGATACTATTAGGTCCTGATTAGTGCCAATACTGAATGACACAAAGTAGGTGCATTATTTGAATTTATACTGCCTTTTTTCAGTAAGCTGGAACAAATTACAATATTTTAATAATTATAACTTTGGATACTGCAAATGTGAATGTATGAAACCATTTCACAGAATTCATTATTCATGGTAATCTGGACCTAACTGCATTGTTCTTTGTTTCATATGTAGTCATATGAAGAATTCAAATAACTCAGTATTGCTGGCCAATACGTAATAAGTCTTTTCAAGCATAGTTTGTCTGGTTCCCAGGTAGAAGCCAGTCTCTCACTAGAACTATACTTAAAGCCTTAAGAGCTTTTTGGAAGTATCTGGAGAAAACTGAATGAAAACAGAAAGGATATTATCTTTTTTCTCAGCTGCACATGACATCTTCACAAAAACTGACCATTTATTATGACATTAAAAAAACTCACAAAGAAATGCAGAAAAACAAATAATAGATGCACTCTTTTCAGACCATAATGCAATAAAAATTATACTCAATAAAGGGCCTTCAAAGCATAGATTAAAAATTATTTGAAAACTAAATAATCTAATTCTAAAAAATAAATGTGTCAAAGAACAAATCACAAAACAATCAATAATTTCATTAAAGAGAATGACAACGAGACATTTCAAAATTTGTGTGATGCAGCCAAAGCAATACTTAGAGGAAATATTATATCTCTAAACTTTTACATGGATAAAAGAGAGAAAGAGCAGATCAATGAATGAGCATGTAACTAGAAAAAACTAGGAAAAAAACAAATTAAAAATTTCCAATTAAACATCAAAACAATCCTAAACATCAAAGGAGAGATTAATAAAATTGAAAAGAAAAAACTGACTTAATAAATAAAACTTGGAGATGGTTTATTAAACTAACTGTAAAATAGATAAGCCATTGGTTAATTCAATTTTAAAAAGAAACAAAATTACCAAATGAAATAGAAATGATTAATGCACCACCAATGAAAATTAAATTAAGGAAGTTATTAAGAGCTATTTTGCCCAATTAAATGCCAGCAAAACAGGCAAACTAAATGAAATGGATAAATATCAACAAGAAATGTATATTGCCAAGATTAACAGAAGATAAATTAGAATACTTAAATAGTCCCATCTTAGAAAAAGTAATAGTACAAGCCATAAATGTGATCCCTAAGAAAAAATACCCAGGACCAAATGCATTTAAAATTGAATTCTCCTAAATAGTCTAAACAATTGCAGAAATATTGGGTAGAGTCAATAAAATAAAAATGACAACTCTATCTAAATCAATATGATTATTCAGTATCATACAAATTGAACTACCAAAGAATAATTTTATAGAGCTAGAAAAAATAATAAAAACTAATTTGGAAGAACAAGAAGTCAAGACCATCAGTAGATTCAATTTTTTAAAGAGGAAGGAAGGAGGGGCAGCTAGGTGGCACAGTGGATAGAGTACCGGCCTTGGAGTCAGGAGACTGGTCAGTCTCAGACCAGACAATTGACACTTACTAGCTGTGTGACCCTGGACAAGTCACTTAACTCCATTGTCTAGCCTCCTAAAATAAATGAAGGAAGGAGATTTCAAACTATACTATAAAACACTACTCATCAAAACAATCTGGTATTGGATAAGAATTAGGTGGTTAATTAGTGGAAGAGATTAGGTACATGATATACAATAGTAAATGACCATAGTTATCTAATGTTTATTAAACTCAAAGATCCAAGCTCTGGGGATAAGAACTCACTATTAAAAAAAAAAAAAAAAACTTGCTGGGAAAACCGGAAAGCAATCTGGCAGAAATTTGGCATAATATGACATCTTGCACTGTATACCAATAAATGCTTAAAATGAGTACATGATTTAGATATAAAGTTGATATCATAAGCAAATTAGGAAAGCACAGAAATAAATAACCTGTCAGATCTATGAATAAAGAAAGAGTTTATGATCAAACAAGATAAGAGTACCATGCGACATATAATAAAAAATTTTATTACATGAAATTAAAAAGGTTTTGTGCAAACAGAACCAATGCAGTCAAAATTAGAAGGAAATCAGCAAACAGAAAAAAAAATAGCTGGCTTCTCTTATAAAAGCCTCTTTTCACAAATACATAGGAAACTGAGTCATATTTAAAAAATAAGAGCTTTTGTCCAATTGATAAATGGTCACAGGATGTGAACAGGCATTTTTCAGAAGAAGAAAACAAAGTTACCATTCACTATGTGACAAAAAAATGCACTGAATCACTAATAAAGAAATTCAAATTAAAACAACTATGAGTTACCACCTTATACCCATCAGATTGGTTCACATGATAGAAAAGGAAAAGTACAAATGCCAAGGGGATATGGGAAAACAGGTATACTATTGCAGTATTGGTAGAGTTGATAACTGCTCCAATCATTCTAGAGAATGATTTGGAACAAAAGCTCTGCATACTCTTTGACCCATGTGTACCACTACTAATTCTATATCCCAAAGAGAAAAAAGAAAAATTACCAATATGTATGAAAATATTTATAGCAGCTCTGTTTGTTATGTCAAATAATTAGAAATTGAAGGGATGCCTATAAATTAGGGAATAACTGAATGTGTTGTGGTATGTGATTGTGATGGAATATTACTATGCTGTAAGAAATGAAGAAGGAGAGGGCAGCTAGGTGGCACAGTGGATAGAGCACCCGCTCTGGAGTCAGGAGGACCTGAGTTCCAATCTGGTCTCAGACCAGACACTTGACACTTACTAGCTGTATGACCCTGGGCAAGTCACTTAACCCCAATTGCCTTGAAAAAAAAAAGAATGAAAGAAATGAAGAAGGTGATGGTTTTAGAAAAATCTGTCTTATATGAATCAATGAAAAATGAAATGTGCAGAACCAAGACAACCTTGTACATAGTAACAGCAATATTCTGATGACCCATTGTGAAAGACTCAGACAATCGAAACCATAACTATTCCAAAGGACTCATGATGAAAATCATTATCTACCTCCAGAGAAAGAACTGATGATGTCTGACTTCATACTGAAGCATTTTTTTCACTTTTTTTTGTTCCATGGCTAATATGGAAATATATATTGGGTGACTTCACATGTATATCATAATATGTATATCATATGTATATGTATATCATATTGCTTGCTTTCTCAATGGGTGGGGGAGAGGAGAGAGGGAAGGAAATAATTTGGATCTCAAAATAAAGAAAATGTTAAAAAATAGAAATATGACAAAGTTAGACTAGCTCATCTCTAATTTCCTTCTAGGTTTCAAGTTTTATGAAACTATAGTCAATAAATACCCCTGAAAATTGAGTTTCAGAGAAGCAAAGTTTGAGGAATCCTCATTGTAGCTAACATTCTCAGTTTTTGGAGGAAGACTACACATTTGATTTTCTCTATTTATCACATTCTTTCATTTCACCAATGCCAGTAGTTTCCAGTGAGCCAACTCAAGAATGAAATAGTGTACCTATTCTTATATGAAAGAAAAACCCAAATCAGAATATTCACATTGACCCCAGAGATTATTTCTCTTTTTTAGTCCTCATATGAAATCAAAACCTATTGAAGCTAGAAAAATAAAACAAAATTCTGAAAATGATCATTTTCCTTCAATTAAACTGAAATAAAATTATGTTTTCTTCAGGGACAAAACTAGTGTTGATCAAGTAGTTGTGATATTTGTCCTTACATTTGACCCAAGACTAAATAATTTTAGACAAATAAACACTGAAGTCCTAAGTACTGTGCATTTTTAAATCATTTTCTGCACCTGTTCTCCATTAGTCTCTGCAACAATACTAAAATGAGACTGTTTGATGCTTATGTAATTTCAAGATACTAAATGTTAAGAATGACTGTTGATGTGCAAAGATCATAAGTTAAGGAGAGATTTTAAAAAAAGATTCACAAATAGTAAATAAGTATTTTTTAAAATTATCCAAGTAAGTCAAATTAAACCAATGTTAAGTTACTACCTCATTCCTTCCAATTTGGCAAACATTAATAGAAAATTACAAGACAATGTTAGTGATAAAACAGAGAAGCAGATATACTTATGTCTTCCTGGAACTCTTAAAAATTGTTGGAATATATCCAGAGATAAATCTGGTAGCACAGGATATGATTTATAAAAATAATCATATTATTTAAAATATAAATTTGACTCATTAATTTAAAAAATTATGGGTGCACTATTGGAAATAACAGAACTGGAAATAAACTAGATGTCCAATAATATGAAAATGGCTGGAAATATATTATATCAATTTTATAGTGAAATTAAATGCAAATAGGAGTCATACAAAGAAATACAAAATGACATAAAGAGCCTGGAGACCACTGGATTTGGATTCAGAAGATCTGAGCCCAAATCCAATCTCAGTCACGTTCTACCTGCATGGGTATTAAAAAGTAATATAACCTTTCTAGGTTGGATGTGTGAATCTCTGCAGCCCTAGAGGTGTCTAACCTTTGCCTATGGCAAAAATGAGCTCCATTATCCCCCATACCCAGCCACTTATGGCTGGACAGAATCAATGCCTATTGCTTATTACCACAAATTGGGAGAAGGCCAGTGATGAGCTGGACCTGCAGTTTCTGCAGTAGAGAGAGAAACCCTAGGTCATAATCCAAAGGTTAGGAATTGGTTTTTATGTTCTTCCAGAGCATGGAGGTTAATGGGTAAAGTATTATGAATGATGCTATTAAAGATTAGTGTTAATGTATAGTATAAGGCATTATCTTGTTGAGGTTCTCATTTTATTCTCCTGTTTATACAACTGTAATTATCCTACAAATGGCACATAATTCCTAATGGAAAGATTGAGAGGGAGGAGTTTGGGGGGGGGTGAGATTATTACTGAGGACTTTGGAAAATGTTCTGCCATTTTGTTGGTCACATGACATAATTCTTCTAAGCATAAGGGTAGAATTAGAATAACAACTTTTACAACAACTTTGAGGAGAATATAACTGTGATATAAAAATGGAGGGATAGGTGATTGGCCAAATATTGAAAAAAAAACCAAAAACACAGGTTATAAATGATTCTAACATCTTGCCATTCAAAATGTTTTTCAATCTAAAATTTTAATGTAAGTTTAATTAGTACTATTGTTTTAGTGGAACTTTTTTTAAGTGATTCTTTTAACCTCATACCATTTACTTTTAACCTCAAAATTATCTAATTAAGGGGCCCTGGGTATATCATTTCACCTTCTGGGGATTCAATTTCTTCATCTGTCAAGGGGCTGGACAAAATTGTTATGTTAACAAGCACTTATAAAATGCTTACTGTGTGCCAGTTCACTTTCTTTGTAATAGCTGCTGGGAGATTTAAGGTCAGAAATGAAATAGCCACTGAAGAGCTAACATGAAATCAGGGAAGACTGCTTACACATCTATCTATCTATCTATCTATCTATCTATCTATCTATCTATCTATCTA
>NW_020954608.1:17562113-17774886 GCF_900497805.2 Vombatus ursinus
TTTATCTGTTTATCTATCCATCCATCCATATCTATCTGTATGTATATATGTATATATTTATGTATATTTATGTACACATACATATATACATGAAGGTAATTTTTAGAGGGAAATCACTATGAGCTGGGGAAGAATAAAGAAAAACTTAATGAAAAGATACTGCTAAATTCCATAATTCTATGATCCCAAAACATGTCCACAATTTGCCTTCCTGGAAAAATTATGAGATGACATCTTACTTAGAGATACTGTTCTGTGAGTTAAATTGAAAAAGCTTACTTGGTTCCCTACATTCCATTTTCCCATCTTACTAGCTCAGAGTTAATCATGTGCTTCAGACTTCTGGTTCATGAAGTGAACATAAGGCAAATCAGGAAACTTTTTCAATCCAAGGGGGCTTTTTGCCAAGGTTAAAATCTCTAGCTAAGAGTTCCCTGCAGCTCCAACATTAACCATGGTAATCATTGCCATAGTAACGCTGAAGTGCCCTAATCTGTAGCAATTTCATGAAGCTGTTTATAACCTGGTTTGAAGTTGTTATTCTTCCATATAAACATGGGAAATGGTGTTAGCACTTTGTAAGCAAGAACTATGCATACGTATCTTTTATGTTAACCCAACTTCAGCTCTCATGTGGAAAGGTGATATGGAAGATCATTTTGAGAGAGAGAAAAAAAATAATCACATTATTGTCATCAATCAAAATATTCCTGAAAGCTCTCAGTAATTCATGAGTACAGCTCTCTGTAGCTAGATAGTTGGACATTTTTTTCTTTTGTAGAGAAACTAATAAAGAATACGTGCTTTTACTATGTGCTTCAATGTAAGAGAAAACAATCATTTCATTGGGTCATGCAAGGACTTTCTGAATTGAATTTAAAACAGTTTTATTTGAAGGATACCTGTATTCCCTGTTATGTTGGGGTAAGTTGAGGGAAGGTGTTAAAAGTCCTGCACAGCAAAGACAGCATTGTCAAATTACAGCTTTAAGTGGAACCCTGAGAGTTTCTAGACAGGACAACAACAAACCCACATGACAGTTATAAAAGTGTCCAGAAAATGGAATTTTACACTTCTTACTGGTAATGCTGCAGGATATCACAATAATTAAAGATAGGAAGTGATTCCTTATGTCTAATATTAATCCTCTTGAGTGACTATAATCACATTTCCTCTTGTTTTGCTTTTAGTGATAATGCATAGCAGCTGTTCATCATTCCCCATGCCAAGGATTTCAGTACTTAAATATTAAGACAATTCAAAACTCTTTGGGATAAACAATATTATTTTTCCATTTTCTTATTAAATTAAAACTTCTAATTCTTTAGTATTTTTAAAAATAATAGCTTATACAATAGCTATAATTTTATATAGCACTCTGTATCAGGCACTATGCTAAGCACTTTACCATTTTTATCTTATTTGATGCTCACAACAATCTGAGAGGTAGGTGTTATCATTATGTTAATTTTTTGGACGAAGAGACTGAGGGAAACAGAGCAAGTGACTTGCCTATGGTTACACAGCTAGTAAGTGTCTGAGGCTACATTTGAACTCAAGTCTTCCTGACTTGGGTCTTTCCTGATTCCCTTTTGGAAGGGAAAGGGAATAAGTATTTATATAGCATATACTATTGGCTAGCCATTGTGGCAAACACATTTACAAATATTATATATACAAATATACAGACACACACACATATACATATACATATATATACACACACACACATATACACACAATGCACATACACATTTATATATAATGCTTAAATGGAAACAATTCAAACATCTAAGATTTATAGTCTATTTCTTCTACACAGGGCCTTTAGCAATACTAGAATTCCTTAGCTATATAAACTTAGTCTCCATAAAATATATATGTCACAGGGTTGTCATGAAGATAAATTGAGATATTTGCAAGGCCCTTTGCAAACCTTAAAATGCTATATAAATGCTAGCTATTATTTCAAAAATTGCATGCATATACACCCACACATAATCTGTGGTGCTTAGCAAAGTGCTTGGCAGATAGTAGCTACTTAATAAATGTTGATTGAATAATTTTTTTTATCAAGTTGAATCACTGAATTAGAGTTATAGAAATGGAAGAGGCCTTCACCTTATATCTCTCCTCTTTCATTGTCAAATTCCAGAAAAAGTCACCTACACTCTTTGTCTCCATTACCTTACCTCTTCCTCTGTTCTCAATCCCTTACAATCAGGTTTCCAATTCCACTATTTGACTCAACTTGTTCATTCCAAAGTTGCTCTAAGGAAACACCATACTGCAAGGAACAATAAGTTTTTTAATTTAAAATTTAATAGCCTTTGATTAATCTTCATACTCCTTCACCTCTAGTCAGCTAGTAACTGGTTCCTAACCCCTCTTCCTAGAAATACTTTCCTTCTTTGCTTTCATGTTGTTACTCTCTTCTTGTCCCCTTGATGGATTATCATCCAATCTCCTCTCCAAAACAATGGCTGTCCTCCAAAGTTCTCCATTAGGTCTTCCCCTTTTCTTTATTCATTTTTTCTTTCTCATCTCATTAGCCTTTATATGTTAAATTTTTACTACCACCAGCGCTTGGATGGGGTTGGTATGGAAGTGGGCATGGGGGAAATTCACAATGACATTTCTTGCAAATGTTGAAAAAATTGAACTTTTAGACTATAACTTTCTTTGTATCATTATCTCATAGTGCCTAGGAAACAGTTAAGCACTTAATCAATGTTTTTTTTTTCCAACTGATCAATGGTCAAAGGATATGAACAGGCAGTTTTCAGATGAAGAAATTAAAGCTATCTATAGTCATATGAAAAGAAATGCTCTAAATCACTGTTGATTAGAGAAACGCAAATTAAAACAACTCTGAGGTACCGCCTCACACCTGTTAGGTGTGAAAAAAAGAAAAAAGAAAATGTTAATGTTGGATAAGATGTGGGAAAATTGGAACACTAATGCACCGCTGGTGGAGTTGTGAACTGATCTACCCATTCTAGAGAGCAATTTGGAACTATGCTCAAAGTGCTATAAAATTGTGCATACCCTTTGATCCAGAAAAGTGTAGGTCTGTATCCCAAAAAGATCAAAAATGGAAAAGGACCCACACATACAAAAATATTTATAGCAGCTCTTTTTATGGTGGCCAAGAATTAGAAATTGAGAGGATGCCCATCAAGTGGGGAATGGCTGAACAGAGTTGTGGTATATGAATGTATTGGAATACTATTGTTCTATAAAAAATGATGAACAGGTGGATTTCAGAAAAAAAACTTGAAAAGACTTATATAAACTGATGCTAAGTGAAGTGAGCAGAACCAGGAAAACAACGTACACAGTAACAGCAACACTGTGCAATGTTCAACTATGACAGACTTAGCTCTTCTCAGCAATACAATGATCTAAGACAATTCCAAAAGTCTCAACATGAAATATGATAGCCACATGCAGAGAAAGAATTACGGAGTCTGAATGCAGATTAAAGCACACTATTTTCTCTTTTTTTTTTCTTTCTTGTGGGTTTTCTCTTTTGTTCTGATTCTTCTTTCACAACATGAATAATGTGGAAATGTATTTAATATGACTGCACAAGTATAGCCTATATCATATTGCATGCCATCATGGGGAAGAGGGAGGGGAGGGAGGGAAAATAAAAACTGGAATTCAAAGTCTTATAAAAACTAATGTTGAAAACTAAAAAAAAAAATTACAACTAAAATAAATAAAATATACAAATAAAATAAAATAAAAAAATAAAATAAAAACAAAAATAAATTATTGTTGAAGGGGCAGAGCCAAGATAGCAGGATAAAAGCAGTGACTTGCTTGAGCTCTCCCCCAAACCCCTCAAATACCTGTAAAAATGACTCTAAACAAATTCTAGAGCAGCAGAACCCACAAAAAGACAGAGTGAAACAAATTTCCAGCCCAAGACAAGCTGGATGGTTAATTAGAAAGGTCTATCGTGCTGGGCTAAGAGAGAAACACAGTTCAGCATGGGCACGCAAGCAAAACAGACCTCAGTGAACCTGGTGCAGGTCTCAGAGGACCGAATCAAGGGCAGCAATGGTGGTTTCCAGAATTCTCAACCCATAAATGCCAAAGACAACTTATAAGGTCAGTAGGAAAAGTCTGTGACCAGGGGGACAGAGAAGCTAGGTCCCAGCCCCAGTCCTGGTGCATCCTTGGGGCAGTGGCTGCTTCTGGAGCTTCTGGCCCACAGACTGAGGGGGAATTGAGTGGCTTATCAGAGGGGGATTGCAGAGATCTCTGGTGCTGAGGCAGGATTCTCTTGCTTTGCCTGTGGTTGGATCTGAGTCACACCGCTGGTGATCCTGAGGTGAGAAGGAATGCTGGTGTGGTGGAGCTTGTAGTGGTGGTAGAGAGGGAATCCTTCTCACAGTTCCAAGGCAGAAAACAATGCTTGTGGTAACTCATAGACTGAGCATAGACCAGGAAGGGAGTAAACACCTTGCCCCCTTATCATACCACCTTGGATGAACTGAAAACTTACAGGTCCCTAGAAGTATCTCTGAAAACAGCTACACAAAACCCCCAAAGCATGATACAGTACATTCTCCACACTGGAAGCAGGCACCTACCTTAACAAAGTGTTTAAAACTCAAGTAATTGGCTGGGATCATGAGCAAACTGAGAAAAAAAAGTCAGACCATAGAATCTTTCTTTGGTAACAAAGAAGATGAAAACATACAACCAGAAGAAGAGAACAAAGTCAAAGCTCTTAGATCCAAGGCCTCCAAAAAAAATATGAATCAGTCCCAGGCCATGGAAGAGCTCAAAAAGCATTTTGAGAAGCAAGTAAGAGAAGTAGAGGAGAAACTGGGAAGAGAAATGAGAGCGATGAAAGAAAATGACAAAAACTAGTCAACAGCTTGCTGTAAGAGACCAAAAAACATACTGAAGACAATAACACCTTAAAAATAGCCTAACTCAAGTGGCAAAAGAGGTTCAAAAAGCCAACGAGGAGAAAAATGCCTTCAAAAGTAGAATTAGCCAAATGGAAAAGGAAATCCAAAAGTTCATTGAAGAAAATATTTCCTTAAAAATTAGAAAGGAGCAATTAGAAGCTAGTGACTTTATGAGAAATTAAGACACTGCAAAACAAATCCAAAAGAATGAAAAAATAGAAAACAATGTGAAATATCTCATCGGAAAAATAATTGACCTGGAAAATAGATACAGGAGAGAGAATTTAAAAATTATTGGACTATCTGAAAGCCATGATCAAAAAAGGAGCCTAGACATCATTTTTTCCCCAAGAAATTATCAAGGAAAACTGCCCTGATATTTTAGAACATGAGGGCAAAATAGAAATTGAAAGAATCTAGTGATCACCTCCTGAAAGAGATCCCCAAAGGAAACTCCTAGGAATATTGTAGCCAAATTCCAGAGTTCCCAGATCAAGGAGAAAATATTGCAAGTAGCCAGAAAGAAAAAATTCAAGTATTGTGGAAACACAATCAGGATAGCACAAGATTGAGCAGCTTCTACATTAAGGGACCGCAGGGCATGGAATATACTATTCTAAAGGTCAAAGGATATAGGGTTACAGTCAAGAATCACCTACCCAGCAAAACTAAGTATAATCCTTTAGGGGAAAAAATGGTCATTTGGTGAAATAGGGGACTTTCAAGCATTCTTGATGAAAAGACCAGAGCTGAATAGAAAATCTGACTTTCAAATACAAGACTCAAGAGAAGCATGAAGAGGTAAACAGGAAAGAGAAATCATAAGGGACTTATTAAGGTTGAACTGTTTATATTCCTACATGGAAAGATAATATTTGTAAGATATATAGGTCTCATGTAACTCATGAGACCTTTGTCAGTATTAGGGTAATTGGGGGGAAAATTATATGTATGTATGTATGTATGTATGTCTATAGATATAGATAGATACATAGATACATAGACACATAGACACATAGATAGATGGCACAGCATGAGTTGAAGATGAAGTGGTGATATCTGGAGAATAAAATTAAGTGGTGAGAGAGGATTATACTGGAAGAAGGAGAAAGGGAGAGGTAGAATGGGGTAAATTATCTCATATAAAACAGACAAGAGAAGGCTTTTGCAGCAGAGGGGAAACAGGGGAAGATGAGAGGGAATGAGTGAATCTTATTCTAATAGGATTTGGCTTAAGGAGGGATAACATACACACTCAAGTGGGTATGGAAATCTGTCTTACCCTATAGGAAAATAGGGAGGAAGGGGATAAGAGAGCAGGGGCCTGATAGAGAGGAGGGCAGTTTGGAGGAGGAGGTAATCAGAAGCAAACACTTCTGAGGAGGGACAGGGTCAAAACTGAGAACAGAATAAATGGGGAGGGGCAGGATAGGATGAATCCCCCACTGATCAGCCACTTCATTCCCCCTCAGTCTGTGGGCCAGAAGCTCAGGAAGCAGCCACTGCCCCAGGGGCACGCTCCTGACTTGCAGCTGAGACCTAGCCCCTCTCTCACTGCAGAAACAGACCTTCCTCACTCACCTTATAAGTTGTCTTTGAGATTCATGGGCTGAGAAGTCTGGAAACTGCCACAGCTGCCTGTGATTCAGTCCTCTGAGGCTTGCTCCAGGTTTGCTGTGACCTGTACGCCCACGCCCACACCAAAGTACGCTCCCTTACCTGCCGGGCACGATATACCTTTCTGATCAACCATCCAGGTTGTCTTGGGCTGGAAATTTGTTTCACTCTGTCTTTTTGTGGGTTTTGCTGCTTTAGAATTTGTTTAGAGCCATCTTTTTACAGGTATTTGGAGGGGTTTGGGGGAGAACTCAAGCAAGTCACTGCTTTCACTCTGCCATCTTGGCTCTACCCCCAGGACAGAGCTTCTTAAACTGTGGTTTGTAACCCCATATAGGGTAATGAAAAATTTGGCAACAATAAAAGCTTTCTTAACACCCAATGACCAAAAATTAATTAAAAATCAAATGCACAATGAATCTAAATTGTTTCTGGCAGTGCTTGCCCGTGATGGAGCAACTTCACTGTAGCCTTGGTCTGAACATAAAACATGCACAATTTGTACTGTGCATGCCCTCAGGCCATGCAATGCCAACCAAAGCTGATGAAATGGGAAAAGAGGCTGTGAGTGGAAAAAAGTTTAAGAAGTTCTAGTTCAGGGAATGTCTTGCGAGAAAGCTCCTTCTATGAATATAGACTAGCACCTACTCTGCAATTTATAGCCTTAGGCAGTAGCTAAAGCACTAAAAAGTTAAGTGACTTGCCTAGGGTTACACAATCAGTGTGAATAAGAGACAGAACTGGAACCTTGACTTTCCTGACTCAGATATTGTCTGTCTATTTACCACACCACACTGATACTAATTTCATTTAAATGCTTAGTGTTCAAATATTCATTTCACAGCCTATCAAAAGTTCACTTCAGTAGGAAGAAAAAAGATTGTCCTGTTTTTGGTGGCTAAGCCATGTACAAAAAAATCATAGCTTACATCTCTTATGTATCATGTTATTTGAAGGAAATTATTTAACCTCAAGATTCAATTTCATAATCAATAAGAGCATGATGGTGCAATGAGATGATTTTTATTTAATCAGTAAATTCATTCTAGTTCTGGAAATCTCATAATGAACATAGCATCTCTACACTGGACATGGTAATTCATATAAAACATGTTTTCTCACTATTCATTCTACTGAAACACAATGGGGTTTAATGCTGTGGTGTCAAATTTAAACAGAAAAGGATTCTTATGAGTTGCATATTGATTTAGAAAACCACAAATTAGCATTATCCATATTGTATTGTATTTTTATTTATTTTGTTAAATATTTTGCAATTATATTATTAGGTCATGCAGCAATCTTTACAGGCCCTTGGAAGCCTCTGGGAAGTAAGTTTGACGACTCTGGATTAGGCAGAATAGCCAGGAAGATCTAGAATCAAATTCTAATTTGTATACTTAATAGAAATGTTACCATGGGCAAATAACTTAGTAGTCAACAAACATTAAATGTTTATATTTACTACGTAGTTGGGGTAGAAGGGTGCTTAAAAAAAGACCTCAAGAAGTTTACCTTCTAATGAGGGAGACGAGATGTAAATAACTTTTGTTGTTGTTGTTCAGTAGTTTCGGTTGCATGTCTGACTCTTCATGACCCCATTTGGGGTTTTCTTGGCCAAGAAACTTGAGTGGTTTGCCATTTCCTTCTCCAGCTTATTTTACAGATGAGGAACTGAGGCAAACAGGATTAAGTGACTTGGCCAGGGTCACACAGCTAATAAGTGCCTGAGGTCAGATCTGAACTCAGGAAGATGAGTCTTTTTGACTGCAGGCCCAGAAGTCTATCCACTGTGCCACCTAGCCTTCCCTTTGTAACTAATTAGGTTCATAATATAAGACATATACAGAATAGATGGATGTAATATCAAAAGGATAGACTTTAACATCTTGCCAAACAGTAATGGCCTCCTATACAATGTGAAATTTGATCAGAGGCTTAAAGTAAATAAGGAAGGGGAAGGATATCAAGCAGCAGAGGAAATGAAGCAGAGCATTCCAGGCATGGGGGACAGCCAATGTAAAGGTACCATAAAAGTAAATGGAGTTTCATGTGAAAGAACTACAAATGAGATGGGTTACAAGGTTACAGAAAGTGTAAAGGGGAGTAGATTTTAAGATTGGAAAGGTAGAAAGGGGTCAGATAATGAAAATACATAAAATTCAAACAGAGAAATTCATATTTGCCTCTCTAGGTGATAGAGAACCAATGGAGCCCATTGAGAAGCGGGTATGGGATGACACTAAGAATCATTGGTCAGACCTACACTTTAGGAAAAAAAATATTTTGCAGGTAAGTGGAAGACAGATTAGAGTAAGGAGAGTCAGGGAGACCAGATAGTAGGGCACTTTTTAGAGGTAATGAGAGTCAGAACTAAGGTAGGGACTGTTTGAGTAAAGAGAAAGGGACTTACAGAAGAGATGCTTTAAAAGTAGAAAAGAGAATTTTGGCAAGTTAGTATCTTTGTGCCTCAGCTTCCTCATCTATAAAATTAGAGGTCTGGATTAGAAGAGGTCTTTCTAGCTTAAAATCTGTTATACTCAGGTCATTATTGTTCTCTTACTCCTACTAACAGAATGGACTCTTCCCCTGCAACTCAGGGCACAGAGTTTTCATTTGTCTTTCCCAGAACCAAAACTTCATATCACATCCTGGCCATTTTTAAACCATGCCACTGTGCTCATACCTCTTTCTACCTTCTTTTTATGTGTTGACCTTTACTTAGAATGTAAACAAATTGAGGGTAGGGAATGTCTTGTTTGCTTTTGTTTGTCTCCTAAGCCCTTATCCTAAGCATCTGGAACATAGTAAGCACTTAATCATTGTTTTTTTTCCCCTCTTTTTTTTCCATTAATTTATTCATCCTATGCTACTGCTTTGGCCATTTTATAGTTCCTTGGCATTTAATGCCCAAAGTGACTAGCCAAAGAGAAAGGGAAACTCATATCAAATAAATTTGAAGCAGTGAACTAGAATTATTCCATGGTTCTATATCCCTAACACAAATTAATTCTATTGGTCATAAGAGGTGCAGGAAGAATTTAGACTGTTCAGGATGAATGTTACAGAAAGAAAGAAAGAAAGAAAGAAAGAAAGAAAGAAAGAAAGAAAGAAAGAAAGAAAGAAAGAAAGAAAGAAAGAAGGAAGGAAGGAAGGAAGGACGGAAGGAAGGAAGGAAGGAAGGAAGGAAGGAAGGAAGGAAGGAAGGAAGGAAAGAAAAAAGAAAGGGACACACTATTGTTATTACCTTCTCCACACACAAATAGTATTCTTTCAAATGATTATTATCCTCTACTCCAGAAGAAAAATTTAATGGGTAGATGGGCAAAGCCCAAAGCCACTGGCTAAAGGAGTGTTTTTAAATTATCTGCAATTTCAAAATATACATATTATTGCTTTTCCCTGTTGCCACAGCTAGTCAAGAATTGGTTATGATCAAGAGTTATTTAACACAGAAAAGAAAAGAAGACTTTATTGTATACAAAAGGATGTTATTTTCTCCCAAATAACAAATACCTACTTCTCACCTATATGCTTTGATTGCAATGGCAGTGTTATCTTGATTAATGATTTGATTCTGTCTAGTAATCTTTGATGTAAGGATACACCCAGGAGTTGTGTGACAATTCACACAAGATTGAATCCTAACAAATGCTTAAAATGAAAGCTTTTAATTCAGTAATCTACTCTCTGTGTTTTTTCAGGGATGGATGATCAGAAAGTATTTGAAAAGTAAGCATTTAGTTATAACTGCTCAGAAGAATGAGGATTATAAAACTGCTTACATGCATCAATTGCATAATGATTAATCCATCCTCCATTGTTTCTCTAGAATTTTACCATTTTTTTGTTTACAAATCAGTCATCGGCATTGTTTAAAAGAGACGAATCACTGTGTCTTTTTTCCTGACGGTTTTTAGATGACAAAGCCATTCTTCTCCAAAGGCTACATTTGTTTTCTAAGTTTATTTCTTGCTGAAATAAAATGTTCTATTCAATTTTTCAATGCCCCTGTTGCTCTGGTTCTTGAAAAAGAGGGGAAATCTAACTTTTGAACAGTTGTCTTCATAGACATAATGATTTTCTAATGATTTAAAGAGACTTGGGTAGTTTTTTAAAGTATTTTATTTTTCCCCAATTACATGTAAAAACAATTTTTAACTTTCCTTTTTGAAACTTTTGACTTCCAAATTCTCTCCTTTCTTCCTTCTCCCCACCCCCAATTGAGAAGGCAAGCAATTTGATATAGATTATACATGTGTAGCCATGAAAAATATATTTCCATATTAGTCATGTTATAAAAGAAAACAGACAAAAAATTAAGAAAAAAGTTTTTAAAAATGGTTCAATTTGTATTCAGACACCATCAGTTCCTTCCCTGGGGATGGATAGCATTTTTCATCATATGTCCTTCAGAGTTGTCTTGTATCATTGCATTGCTGAGAATAGCTAAGTCATTCACAGCTGATTATTATAAATATTGCTATTACTTTGTATACAGTACATGTCACTTTGCAACAGCTTCTGTAAGTCTTTCCAGTTTTTTCTAAAGGCATCATTTCTTACAGCATAATAACGTTACATCACAATCACATCCATTCCTCAATTGACGGGTACCCTCTCAATTTCCAATTCTTTGCCACCAGAAAAGAGTTGCTATAAATATTTTTTATACATATGGGTCCTTTTCCTTTTTGTTTTTTATCTCTTTTGGTAAATAGACCTAGTAGTGGTATTGCTAGGTTAAAGGGTAAGTATAGTTTTATAGCCCTTTGGGCATAGTTTAAAATTACTCTACAAAATGGTTGAATCAGTTCACAACTCCACCAATAATGCATTAATGTCTCATTTTTCTCACACTCCTCCAACATTTGTTATTTTTGTGATGTAACATTATTTTTATTCTTTTGGTTTTAATTTATTATTTTTTTTATTTCTCATAGAGTCATTAGCTTCCATTTGCTCAATTCTAATTTTTAAGAAATTATTTTCTTCAGTGAGCCTTTGCAAATCTTTTTACATTTGGCCAATTATACTTTTTAAGGAGTTTTTATTTTGATTGGGCAATGGGGGTTAAGTGACCTGCCCAGGGTCACACAGCTAGTAAGTGTTATGTGTCTGAGGCCGGATTTGAACTGAGGTCCTCCTGAATCTAGGGCCAGTGCTCTATCCACTGCGCCACCTAGCTGCCCCTGAGTTTTTTTTTCCTTCATTGAGTTTTTGTGCTTGTTTTTACATTTGGCCAATTCTGCTTTTTAATGCATTCTTCTCCTCATTATTATGTTTTTTTGTACCTCTTTTACCATTTGACCTGGCCTGTTTTTTATTTTTTTTAGGTGTCATTTTCTTCAGTACTTTTTGTCTCCTTTACCAAGCTGTTGAATCTTTTTTTTTCCCACAATTGTCTTGCATCATTCTCATTTTTCCTCCAAATTTTTCCTCTACCTCTCTTACTGATTTTCAAAATTCTTTTTGAACCTTTCCAAGGACTGAGACCAATTCATATTTTTCTTGGAGGCTTTGGATGTAGGAGCTTTGACTTTGTTGTCTTCTGTGTGTTTTGATCTTCCCTGTCACCACAGTCACCTTCTATGGCCAGAATTTTTTTTCTGTTGTTTGCTCATTTTTCCAGTCTATTTCTTAACTTTTTAAAAAATATATTTTAGACAAATACTAAAACTTAAATACACAATAAGAAGAGAAAAAGAAATGTTATAAACTTAAATATAAATTAAGAAAAAAAACAGAAAAAGTCATGTGCACAGCAGAACATAGGAGAGAATTCAAAATATATAGCAATAACTTATCATTTCAAGAAAGTCTATACATTAAATACATTGCATTATGTTGAAAGCTGTTCATCTTTTCTTAGCTTCCTTGTAGGTTTTCTTTTGTTCTTTGCTGTATGCTTCTTGCTTTGTTCTTTTTTCCCCCCTTTCTTCCCCCTACCCACTACCCCAAGGCTACAACTGAGCACTGAATATATTTGTATATAGGCATTAATAAATACATACACTTATACATATATACACATACATACATACATACATATATAAACATATAGTTTCCCTAAAGGATTCTAGTCCCAATCTTTGTGTTTATGTTTATGCATATCTCTTTTTTCCTATCTCTCCTAACTCCTCTACTTTACTTCCACCTGCTACCTTACCCTCCTATTACTTAACCTACCCCCACTGTAGCAATCCCTCCCTTATCCTCCCATTTCCCTAAATCTAAACCCCTTTCTATATCCCCCTTTTAATCTATTCCTATATTTCTTGAATTTTTAATTCTTTGTTAAAGTGGGGCTCTGCTTTCAGGGTGGAGAGTACATTATTCCAAGTTTCAGGATCTTTGTGCAGTTGTTTTCAGAGAAACTTTTAGGGAACTGTAAGGTTTCAGTTCTTCCAAGGTGGTATGATCTAAGGAGAGGTGTTTACTACTCTCCTGGCTTGTGATCCGGTATGATAGTGGCAACACGCACTGTTTTCTGCCCTGGAACTGTGATGAGGGACCCTGCTCCACTGCAGCCCACAAGCTCTGGTGTTCTAGTCTTGCTCCTGGCCCTGGGACTGCCATCCAGCCCTGCAACCTAGATCTGTGTGTGGGCAAAACAACAGAGTCCTTCCCTCAGTGCCAGCAAAGAGACCCCTGTAATCTCCTTCTGATAATTTGTTTGACACCCACCCCACCACTGTCTAATAGAGAGGCTAAGTATTTAGGTTGTCAAATGGGACTTTTTTGGACATGACCAATGGGTATGTTTTTTTTCGCTTGATTATATATGTTTGTAACAGGGTGTTTATCTTTTATTGTAATTCTCGATTTGGGGAGGCAGAGTTTGGGTCAAAGGGAGAAAATGCAGATATTTTCTGATTCAAATATATACACATATATGTATACATGTGTGTACACATATATGTGTATGAATATGAGTATATCCACACATGCATATATACATTTCCCTGAACACCAAGCAGCATGATTCCCCGATACACCATTGCAGTCTCTCAGTTCTCCACAAGAATGACAGCATTCTTTTTAAAATAATACTTGGGGATAAAACAGTCTAACTCTTGGCCTGAAAAGTCTCCTCAATCATTTGAAGTGATAGGGTTATGTAATTCATTGATGGCTCATTAGATATGAAAAATTTAACCTTAGAAAGCCTAGAAATTCAATTGTATACCTTTCAGATCACCAATAATCCAAAAGATGATCAATGATCATAGCTCAAGTCTGTACAGAACTTTGAAAGACTCATAGCTCCCATACTATTCTGTTCACATAAAAACTTGAAAACAAATAACTGATCTCGGGGCAAGCCCACACATACTTGCAATAAGGATTTTCTAAGCTTGACAAATAAAATTGTTACTCAAAAAAACTAAATGGTTATTAATAATTCATTCACATTCTAAAATGAGAAATTCACCTTACTGCCCACATAAGGTCCTTGCTCTAACATAATTATTATTTTTGATTTAAACACAAAAGCATTTGGGAGTCTACAATAGAAGCAAACCACCACAAAAGCTGCAGCTCATGATGAACATTATGATGAACAAATGGTAAATTTTAGGCTACATTCAAGTCTATAATGAATACCTAACACTTTTAATATAATGAATACCTAATACTAATACAAATACTAATAATTTGAAGTAAAACCCTATAGGACTAGATTGTCATTATTCTGGGCTCTCTGATAATCATCTGGAGACAAGCTACCATGTAACTCAAATAGTTTTAGGTCATTCAGGTGCGTATCAGTTTTGCTAACATGTATAATGAAATACAATACTGTATTTTACCCTTGATTCTTGCCTCTCTGGAAAAGTGTGTGAAATCAGACATATACATAGTGCATTTATGGGGTAAAAATGTACTAAATCTTAACACAAAGATGATTTTATGTGTTGCTGGCCCCTGGACTGCCTCCAAATGTACAAAGCTGAATTTGCACTCATCAAAATATGACCAAATTGGCAAGCTAAAAAAAAATGTACTTGTATTAAATTTTTATAGAGATGTATACAAAAATTTAAATATAAAGAACAAACTGTATAGGTGACTATTGGCTTTTCAAAATGAATCTTTGTTCCACAAAAAGAACAGCTTTGCATTTTAAATAATTTCATTGAAATGTAGGTTTTCAAGAATGTAACTACTATAGAAAGAAGAACATAAAGGAAGCAATAATATCTTTTCTTGTGAAATGGGGATTTGGCAGGTGTACAACATGAGTGTGGTTAAAGTGGGATCATCCACATGGAAAACTGAGAGACTGAAATGGTATATGGGGAAATTATGCCCCTCAGTGTTCAGTGAAATATTTGTACTTCATTCTTACTATAGTTTTTAAATAAATATTCCTTTGTAAATGCTAATCTAATGTAAAATGGTTAAATGCAACTGTGGGTCTAGTCACTGAATACATAAAAATGGGGCACAAAGTCAGTAGGGGCTAAAGGTAGGAATTTATTTATTGACACCCAAGATCTGCTTGAACATGCACATTGATAGGAAAACATCTCACAAGGAAGCAATCACATCTGGGAAAAGATTTAATTGCTAGGAAAATTCTTCCATACATTAACATGACATCTTCATCTCTGCAATCCCACTTATTGACTTTAGTTCTGATCTCTGGATCAGAATTATTCATCATTACTGCTGAAACAAGTCATATGTGCCTAGAAAAAATAAAGAGGTGGATAAAATGTCATTTTAGTGAAATTATTCCTAGTAAAACTTACTTGAGAAGACCTCAATCAAGTATCTTCTGGCATTTTAAGAGAAATTATTAAAATATATTGGCGATGTTTCTCCATTTTTTTGATATATCAAACATATCCTAATCACCCCTGGACCATAGGACCTTTTTCAATTAGAAGACAATTAAGCAAAACCATCTTATTAGACGGTCTTACTGCTTCTTTTTAATTTTATTGAAAGGAGAAAGCAAAAGCAAACTTTTTTTTCAAGCACTTACACAATGCACAAAAGAACTGATCACATGCTGTGACACAAAGATAATATATGAATGCAGAACTACTTCAGAGGAAAGAGTACTGGCTCTGGAGCAGAAAGACCCAAGTTCAGATTTCACCTATGACACTGCCTGGCTGAGTAACCTTGGTCAAGTCACTTAATTTCTGACCATCAGTTTCTTCTGAGGGATTAGACTAAATGATCTCTGATATGCATACCAGCTCCAAATATACTGTCCTATTAATAATAATAACTGACATTTATATTGTTCTTCAAAGTTTACAAAGTGCTTTCCATATATTATACCACTGAACCTGTCAACTACTCTGTGATGTAGGTATTATATTATTACCATGTTTTCTATTAAATTGACTTTCATTCTTTTTTTATTAGAATGAAATGATTGTGGATCTGAGCTATTACAAAAGAGGTAATTCATGCCAATACTTGGCTAACTCACATTTCTCCTTCCAGAAACAACAATGAATATTTCAACTTTTTTAAAAAAAATTACATTGTTTATTTCTTTCAAAAGATGATAGAATATATTTTGTCAAAAGAAAGAAAATCCTAATAAAAAAATAAGAATGAAGACTAAATAAGTTCCCTATTTTGTCCAATATTTTACCTCAAATTCATATCATCTACAGACTATGAAAAATAAATCCAGTTGTACATTTTCTTTAAAATATAACATTTCTGCAATTGTCAGTATTCTTTCATGTCGGTGTGTACGCTACAGTGGAAAAGAATTCTTTTAAATAAAAATAGGATTGCTTTAAAACCTTGAGGTGCAGTCTTCTTAAACATCACTCCCTTCCATATAATCTATGTTGGTTTTCACTCTGGTCCTCACACATTGCACAATGTCTCATGGCTCTCTGCCATTGCACTAGCTATCTTCCTTGGCCAGAATGTACTCTCTCTTTGGAGATTCAGCCCAACTTCTAGTACCTTCTATTCTCCAATACCTATCCTCCTTGGGTTGCCTTGTATTTGTTTTGTATGGATGTTGTGTCTCTGGTAGAAAGTAAATCACTTAAAGACAGGGACTTTCTCACTTTTGTCTGTGAATTCTCAATGTCTGGCATGATGCCTGGGACAGTAGTCACTTAACAAATATTTATTTCTGGACATGTCCATCAGTCACTCCCTCCCTAACTAGATTGCAAGTTCCCTAAGAGCATGGACTATCAAGTTTTTTTTTTTGTTTGTTTGTTTTACTTTGGGTTTTTGTTGTTGCTGTTGTTATTGTTGTTTTTTAATCTATGTATCCCTACAGCAGGTCTTAACATTTTTGGTGTCAGGAATCATATTGGCAATATGATGAAGACTTCTTAGAATAATGTGTCTTAAATAATTGAAGGAAATGTTAATTTCAGCTAGAAGTTAGTGAAAACAAACACATTATTTCCTTCCATCTAAGTTCATAGACTCCTTAAAATCTATGGACTTCATGCTTGGAAGCCTTGTCCTAGAAGTTAGCATAATAACTTAAAACTAGAATATATAAATGCATAGTATTTGTTAAATTAATGTAAGTTAAATGGAGTTGAATATTATCTTAATAACTATCAAAAGAAAGGAGAAAATAATGGTCTTTATTAAACTCAATAGAATTCAAAGTAAAAAGGAGATGACCTTATTTGGAGTTTTATGTTCAGTTCTGTACTCAATAACTTACAAAAAGGATTAATAAACAAGAGAGTATCCAGAGAAGGCCAAGCAGGATGGCACTATACTTGAAATATATACTTTTTCTTTTTTTTTTCTTTTGTCTGGGCAATGGGGTTAAGTGACTTGCCCAGGGTCATACATCTAGTAAATGTCAAGTATCTGAGGCTGGATTTGAACTCAGGTCCTCCTGACTCCAGGGCCAGTGCTCTATCCACTGTGCTATACTCCTTTACTAAAATGGCATAAAATCATAGCACTTTTAAATTAGTCATTCAAAGTCAAAGTCAAGGAAAATGTATTGAACATCAGCAGAGTGATATTTACCATGCTTAAAACTAGAAAAACAAATCTAAAAAATTAAACAATTATAGTCATCACCTAAATTCAAGGAATTCATAATATTATAGGGGAATAAGGCACACATAAATGAATATAATACATAAATATAAAATTCAATACAGAGCGGTGAGTCTGTGTTGAAACATAACTCAGTTAGTCTAGAATTTAATAGAAAATGTACTAAGGAAAGGGTATCTAAAATTTGACCTAGAAGAAGACAAATCACAATTTTCTTACTGAACATAGGAAAGATATGCAAATGGAAAAGTGATTTATGAAGTGACACAATTTCAAACTTGGCTAAGAAAATAAAACAATAAAAAAAAGAATAGATAGGCTATGTCTTATAGATTAGTTAGGTGTTTGTAACTTTGGGTAATCAGAAAATTGCTTAATTCCTGATGTTAAGCTCCTTAAGAATAAAGGCTATTTCATTTTTATCTTTTTTGTTCCTAGTACTTAGCACAGCACCTGTCCCATAGTCAGTAATTAATAAATGTGCACTGATTGATTGGTTGATATATTCATTCAAATTTCTTAAGCTTTATTTTTTTCTACTATTTTAGCAACTACCAGAAGAATTCAGAATTGGTTTTCTGTAATTGCAAATCAGATATCTAAAAAAGGAATTATCGTTCATGGTTTGAGGGTGGTTCCAAGTAAATTGAAATTAGCATATATCAATAAAGTTTTTTGGCCCTGTTCTTTATGATAGTTTTTTTATTTTTTTAAATTTATTTATTTTTAGTTTTCAACATTCACTTCCATAAGATTTTGAGTTCCACATTTTCTCCCCATATCTCCCCTCTCCCCACCCCAAGATGGCATAGAATTTGATATAGTCTCTATATGTACAACATGACTAATATGAAAATAGGTTCAATATCATATTTTTTTTGAGGGAAAAAATGAAGTAGGAGCAGTAGATTCAGAGTATGAGAATTTAGGTTCAATACCTGGATCTTCCATTTAATAGCTACCTGACTTTAAGGAAGTCACCACACTTTTCTAGTCTCAACATCTTCTCTGTAAAATGAGAGGGTTAAATTACAGGAACCCCAAAGTCTCTTCCAGCTCTAAGTCTATTACTATATGATTGCACCCTTTTTATTGCAATTGGGTTGTGTTAAAAAAGTAAGAACAAAACTCAACCATACATCCATATACATACCAAGTAAAGCATAAAAATATTAAATGACTTATGAAAGATCAGAAAGAACTTACAGAACTACTTCTAGCCAAAGGAAATTATGTTAATGAAAGAACTCAGAGAGCAGTATCCCTAGACCAGTGGCTCTGTTTTCAGTCAAGGCTACCACAACCACTGTTCAGGGAAGCAACCTCAGGACCCAGATATCTATACCACCAGCTATAATGACCAATCAATTGTCACCACAGAGCAAGTGTTCTAGACTGAACCAGTTTCCTGGAAATTTAGGTTCAAGGTCAAAACAAAATAAAATATTTGTAGGTCATTCAACAATTTTAAAAAATGTACTTAGTCATAGAAAGAAGATATTCAAGATGGAGAGGAATTAAATATGCCCTAAGTTGTTTCAACAGAACAAAGCTCCATCATTTACCACCTCTCTCTCAAGCATGAAAGAGAAAGACAGAGGAGAAAGTGAAAGAGGATGGAGGAAAGGAAGGACAAAAGGAAATAGGAAGAAAGGAGGTAGGGAGGGAGACAAACAGAAACACAGAAAGAGAAAGAGTGACAGAGAAAGAGAGAGAGAGAGACAGAAAGAGACAGCAAGACAGAGGGAGAGAGAGAGAGAGAGAGAGAGAGAGACTGAGAGAGATAGAGATATCATGGAGTTCCTCTTGACTGCTTTGTATTCAGATGGCCAGCCTGAAAATAGCCTAAGCCTTTATTCCCCTGAGCCAAAAAAGTCTTGATGATGGCCTTTTGAGGAAAAATTAGCCTAACTTAAATAGGGGCAGGGGTTAGGCTATTGCTCCTATCACAGCAAGTAGGAGTCCAATAGACCAGCAGCAACACCCCACCCTCCCTCCCTTACCCCCGACCACTTGTGCCCAAAGTCATCATCCAGGAAATCAAGCAATACAGAGATGCAACCTGAAAACTGCCTCTGCAGATGTTGTGGCTCCCATTTACCCAATACACACATTTCTGAAGACCCAGAAAAAAAGTTATCACCAAAGTCCTTGGCATTGGTTTGAAAGCAGAAACAGATATGGTTTTTATTCACAGAAATTAAAATAAAAAGCTACACTATCATCTGCTTTGCTGCTGCATCATAAGGACCAGCAGCCTTTTTATTAGGAGTGAACCTGATTCTGGCACTTTATCAATTCAAGCTCATTACTGGGATAAAATGAGTTGCTTGTAAGTCATTGAACAGTTAACAAAGAGGAGTTGATTTAGCTATAGCTGAGATATAATATCCAGGAGGATACAGTAGAAGTTAGTATACTCAACCCCTCTCCATCATCATGTAAAATACATCTTGTCCTACAGGGCAGGGTGTGGTGACTCCCAGCTCTCAAGATACTACCTGTCTGAGAGGGACTCCATGTGGGTGTGCCTTTTATGCCTTTATGTGACCAGAAAGCCATTTCTTATGACCAGAGGTTACCTAGAAGCTGTATCAAGGGAGGGATATGAACAGCTTTGTAGTCTTTTAGGTAAAACTACCCTAATCTCTGTGGGAGGTGGGTGGAAATCAAGGTAGATAATGGTTCTATAACCCATATGACTTGAAGATGAAACTTCCTGTGCATGCTGTTTCACCCAATAAAACATGAATTCCTTGAAAGTAGGTACTGCCTTACTATTACATTTGTATCAATAGTGTTTTGCATCTAAATATTTAATAAACTAGCTTTTATTTTTCATTCACTTATTCACATAGAAACTAACAAAACCAAAAGATAGCCCTGATCTAGCATTGTTTAGTTATCATCCATGAGCTTCCGTTTTTATTACCTTTTTTCAAAAATTTTAGTCTTCTTTTTTTAATAAATCCAACCTAAATATCCCTCAGATCGTTAGTTTCATTTCATTTCATTTTTTTAAAAAGCACAAGGAAAATAGTAAGGTATGAGTAGATTCTAAATTCTCTGAGGAAAAAGATAACACTATTTTAAATCAAATTTCCACAATCTGATGTTCCAGTGATTTCAACTGCATAATGTTGTACAGGTTTCCCAAAAAAAAAAATATTAAGAAGCTCAACAAGTATGTCCTTGAATGTTTTATTAAGTAAAAAGAAGAGGAAGCTAGAATAGTGAAACAGTATGGATTTTGAAAGAAATTGCAAAGCTATTTGTAAATAAAGATCTAAGGAAGGTTTCAAAAGGGTGGGATAGGCCAGAACACAAAGAAATATGTTATAATATGCTGAAAGTGTTTGGAATTTGTAGGAGGTTGTATTCTTATGGACAAATGAGATTGTCCTCCCTTACACATAGACACATTTTTCTCTTATTGGTTATGTGACTCCCCAAGAGAGTGCTGATCAGGCCTAACTCTATTTAATTGCAAGAACCAAAGTATATTTTGTCAATCAAGTGTTCATCCCACCTGTCATGTGCATTACCCAACATCAAAGTACAGTTTATTTTCTTTAGCTCTGTTTTACAAGAGCTAGCATCCACTAACCCCAGGTCTTCACAATTTGTGAGTATTGTCACAGTTTCTTCAATTGGGCTATAGTATCCTGCAGATTATGCAAACAGATCATTACTGGTAACTTCTATCCTATGAACATAAACACAAACAAACTCATTTTGTTTGACTAGGTCTATTTATTACTAGGATTTCACTTTTCCTTTGTATTTTTTCAGTGTAGCAGGGAGGGAGAATCATAGAAGGGAGAAGAACAGATTTTTGCTCATTGAAAAAAGAATTAAATTTTAAATAAAAAAATTTAAAACACCTCATTATTTACTGTGTTGTTTCATTAACAGTGAAAAATATGACAGAAGACTTCCAGGTGCCAAGATGGCAGTAAATCACAGTAACTCTCCCATATTAAACTCCAAACAACCATAAAATAGCATCCCAAAACAAATCCTAGAACAGCAGAACCAACAGAAAGATGGGGTGAGACAATCTTTAAGTCCAATAAACTTAGAAGATCAGCAACAAAAGTCTGTTGCACTTGGGTAAAAGGGGAGTTCAATCCAGCACAGGAAGTGTTCCAGTAAGCCAGTAGCAAGCTCCACTTTGGCAAGCCAGCAGGAGATCCTGAGCCCAGTGTGGTGGAGTAGGTAAAAGCCAATACCAGGACCACCCCCTCAAATGCCTCAGCATAGCCAGGGGAAACAGCAGACTTTAGCTCCAAGAACTGCCACATGCTTCACTGTAGCCCTGGGCAAACAGGTAGTCTCCTGTGGCCAGACCTCCACCGGCTTCAGCGTAGCCCTGGGGAAACACAGAAACACTCCCACCAGCCTCAGCACATGCTAGACATCAGCACTAGGACCCTGGCTCAGGAGCATGTAAATTGCCAGATCCCTATGGACTCCAGCCATCTCCCCTACCCTGTCAGCACAGCACTATATGTGAGAATCCCCTATGAATCTCAGGGAAATATCATTGTAGCAATAGGTAAACTGCCACGGCCAGGAGCCACTGGCATATGAAGCCTGAGACAGTGGCCTTTCCACCCTGGGAGCAGAACTCAAATTTAAAAGAAAGGAAAAGTCAAAAAAAAAAAAAGATGAGCAAAAAAGAATCTGACCATAGAAAATTATTATGGTGGCAGGGAAGATCAAGACACAACCTAAGAAGAGGAAAATTATGTCAAAACGTCTATGGGCAAAGCCCCAAACAAAAATGGGAAGTGGTCTCAAGCCCAGAAAGAACTCATGGAAGAGCTCAAAAAAGAGTATAAAAATCATGAAAGAGAGGTAGAAGAAAAATTGGGGGAAAAATGAGAGTGATGAAACAGAATTATGAAAAAAAAGAGTCAACAGCTTGGAAAAAGAAAACAACTGCTTAACAAGTAGAATTGAACAAATGGAAAAGGAGATTAAAAAAAATGAAGAAAACAATTCCTTAAAAAGTAAAATCTGCCAAATGGAAAAGGAAGTACAAAAGCTAACTGATGAAAACAGCTTCTTAAAAGTCAAAATTGGGCAAATGGAAGCTAATGACTCTATGAGACATTAAAATAAATCAAACAAATTCAAAAGATTAAAAAAAATAGAAGAAAATATAAAATACCTCATGGGTAAAAACAACTAACCTGGAAAATACATCCAGGAGAGACAATGTCAGAATCATTGGACTACCTAAAAGCCATAATCAAAAGGAGGCCCTGGACATCATCTTTCAAGAAACTATCAAGGAAAACTATCCTGATGTCCTGAAGCCAGAGGGCAAAAAAGCATTGAGAGAATTCACTGATTACCTCAGGAAAGAGATCCCAAAATAATAATTCTAAGGAATATTATAGCCATATTTCAGAACCATAAAGTCAAGTAAAAACATACTGCAAGTGTTCAGAAAGAAACAATTCAAATATTGGGTAGCCACAATCAGGATTACACAGGATTTAGCAGCTGTAACATTAGAAGATCATAGGCCATGGAACATGATATTCTGGAAGGCATTGGGATTTTTACTGAAACATTACCTCAGATCCAACATCAGTATTAAGAAACACTAAAGTATACTCCAAATGAACTAGTTTATTTTTTTCCCACAATACAATATTTAAGAACAAAGTCCTAGATGTGAAAAGGACCTCTGATTAATTAATTAATCCAACCTCCTCATTTTAATGATTAAAAAACCAAGACCCAAGGCTTCTGAATCCAGAATGATTGCTCTTTTCACTGCTCTACACTGCACATAGAGACAAGTTGCTGTATCCAGACATAATTTATCTGCCTAATTTGTTTATGTTTGTACAAAATCAAAATGTCATATGTAAATACACCTGTACATGGGTTTCATGATAAATCTGTTCTGATATCTGTACTACTAAGCAACTGTTTTCTTTTAGATGGAATAAGCTTCAAGAATTGTGCTAATCTTATAAATTCAGAGTTTCTTATTCCTCTTAGGGAGGTTGTGGTCCTTGTCTTTTTATCATTTATAATCCCAAAATAGAGTACACAAAATTGTATTAAATTACTCTGGCTATGGATGTACAGCCAAAGTGATTACAAACATATTGCTAAAATCTTATTGTACATCAGCAGTTTTATTCAGTCTTTTCTTTGCTCACTTATACCCAGCTATTATAACTTTACAGATTACCTTCCTTATAGGACTGCTCTGGGCCAGCACTTAAAGCACTTAAAATCTTTATGTACTTTGGAGAAATATCTCTTGACTTTACTACTGCTACTGATTACAAATAGGAAAATACCCAAGATGGGAGAGAAGAAAGGGAACATTTTGAATAAAATTACATGTTCTGTTAAAAAATAGATTCACTTCACCTTAAATGCACTGGGATCCCAAAATCAATAAGACAGCCTTCCTAATATTGAAATGTGTTGACTATGTGGATCAGCTTCTAAGAAAATGCTCTTATTTTGATTAGGGAAATTGAATTTGAAGAGTTTCAAATTTTAAAGTGTTAAACTCTTCTTTGAAATTTGAAGTTTAGTAAAGAATAAGGGGGGAGAGGGCTAATGCCAATTTTGAAATGCCACTCCCATACAAAAGTATATATTTTACCCCGACTTTACAGGACTCAAATATTATGAAAAACTATAAAATACATGCTAAAATACAACAAGCTGATTTCTTCAAGGTTCAGGGAAATAAATTTGCCCATTCATGTCTTATTCAGTGTTCTTTAATTCTTCCTCTGAAAGTTAAGGTTTCAAGCTAAAAGAAAAATGGTTGAGGACTTTCATTTCTAATTAATAGATAAGTTCTACATATGTAATCTGTGTTTTAAGGAAGGAACATAGAAGGAATAAACATTAAGAGGCATAATCTCCATTATTTTATATTGATGACTTTGGAAATTGGGATCTTTTTTTTAGATTACAATCACTTTTTTTTAAATATACATATTTTGATTTCTAAGACATTGATGGGAATTTCCAGAAATCCCAATGTAGTTTTCTACTCTTTGGTTTAATACCAATGAACAATAGATAGTTATTTTGTTGTTGTTGTTGTTGTTGTTGTTAACTCCGTATTTTTCTAAAATTCTCTTTTCTTCAGCTCTCCTGAGTCTCAGTCTGTTATCTATGCAAATGCCACAATAATCTTCATAAGGCACAAGCCAGATCAATTACTCTCATAATGAAAGTATACAATGCCCCCAATAATCTGGCTCCAACATATCTTATAGAATTACTTCTCTTACTTCACTTTTCACATGCTGTGTTGCAGAAAAAAAAATGGTGTTCCTTGAATTCAACATTACATCTCCCACCTATATGTATTTTCACAAGCAGTTCTGTACTCCTAGATGCACCCTCCTCATCTCAACCTATCATAAACCTTATCTTCCTTCATTGCCTAGCTCAATTTCGACCTTCACTTTGAAATCTTCAATCATTCATCTATTTTGTAATGTTTTCTTTATCCTCAAATAACCTTTTATTATATCTGCTTACATTTTACCCCATCCCAATGTAACATAAGCGTCTTGAAGGTAAAGTTCTTTGCCTTTGTATCCCATGAGCCTAGTATAATAATTGTCAAATAGTAGGTGCTTAATAAAATTTTAATAACTTTAGTTGAATTAAAATATTTACAAGGGTAATTCTTAACTACTAGATATTACATGTAGAAAAAGCATTATACTTGGGATAATAAATTGCGGTACTAATTTTGTGAAGGTGTTGAATTGATTTTATTTGCTATCTTTTTATCCTTTATAATTAAAGGTTCTGCAGGAAAATATTTAGATTAATAAATGGGCCTAACCACTGAAGAAAATGTGTAAAGAATAAGATTTGTGTGTATATTTTAAAGTCTCTGTGTATATTTTGGGAAAATCTGGGAAAAAACCTTTTGTTCTATTAACAGGTTTAATTTTTCTGGATAAAGAACAATAAGCTAATCGCATAAAGAGTAGAAGGACTGAATTTTTCTCCTTTGTGATATTAAAAAGCACTGATCAAAATGAATGAAGTTCACACTCTCTTTGAACTAGCAATCCACTGAGTAAAGGCATGATTTATATATGCATACATTACATTTACCTTGCTCAAGTGGTGACCAACACATATCATTAGCCAAGCACACAATCTAGACTGGTTAACAAAAGGAGCCCCAGGGTTGGCAAATTGCATTAGTCATTCACACAAAAACTTGCAAAGTAACAAAGGCACAATATAGGATCAGAGCCGAGGGACTTCAAAGGCCATCACATTTAACCGTTTCATTTTACTTAAGAGGTAAGGGATCTCAAACTTCAACCCTCTCATTTTACAGTTAAGGAAACTGAGACCAATATAAGTTAACTGACATGCCACAGGTCACACATGTAGTAAGTGGTAGATGCAGGGTTTGAACCCAAATACTCTGATTCCAAAGACAATACTCTTTTCACAGCACCACATTAAAATGAGCTACTAACATTGATCAATAGTACTGGAATGTAGACATCTCTGAATCACAACTAATGTAGATGGGCCCAGTACCCCTCAATGAATGTTTTCCTTATATTTAAATGATCTAAGATCAAATATTTCCTAAACTCTCATGGAGGGTGTGCATTACATGAGATGTTTGAATGTCAAGATTGTTAAAAAAAATATGGGGGAAAAGACTGCATGAGAGTAAATGCTACTGAATACTAGTGAAACTATAAAAACAAACTAAATATCTTCATCCTTTCAATTGCATATAAATCAACTAATATTTACTGATCACTTACTATTTGCAATGCATCATGCTGATTTTTGAAAGGGATACAAACATAAATAGGATTGTGGCCCTTAACCTAAAGGAGCTTGTACTCTAGTAGAATAGAATGTAAAGAATTAAATATTATTAAAAAGTAGATTGTGATCAGTAAATGCATGAGGTACACAGATGAGAAGGCTCATTTCTAACTAAGGCTACTAAAAAGACAGAAGAATTTGCATTTGGCCTTCATGATAAAGTAGTATTTTAACTGACAAAAGTGTAGAAAGAGCACAGGGAATGGAATGATCAAAGTTAGGGAGGTACAAAAGGGCTGAATGTAGTCAAGGAATGATGTAGTTGATTTTTGATGGAGCAGAGAGCACATTGAGACATTATTAAGTAATGGGAATCTAATAAAAGTATTTGTGTTGAGAAAGGAGGGAAAAAGATAAGTGCTTTAGGAATATAAATCTGGCAGTAGTATGTAGAATGGATTGGGGTAATGAGGAAGCGAATTGTTCAGTTGTTTCTTAGTCACCTCTAATTCTTTGTAAACCCATTTGGGATTTTCTTGACAAAGATACTGGGGTGATTTTCCATTTCCTTCTCCAACTATCTTTATAGATGAGGAAACTGTGGGGTAGCTAGGTTGCACAGTGGATAGAGCACTGGCCCTGGAGTCAGGAGGATCTGAGTTCATATCTGACCTCAGACTCATAACACTTACTAACTGTGTAACTCTGGGCAAGTCACTTAACCTCAATTGCCTCACTGAAAAAAAAAACACAGACGAGGAAACTGAGGCAAACAGGGTTAAGTGACTTGCCCAGAGACACACAACTAGTAAGTATCAGAGGTAAAATCTGAACTCAGGAAGGCACTCTTATCCACTGCATCATCTGACTGCCCAAATTGTTTGTTCTAGTTATAAACTTTTTCCTCTCTGTTTTGTTTATTTTGGAAATAAAGAAGTATACCATTTGTATAATTGTTTGTTTCCCATATAACCTTGAAATGCCAATATTTTCCTCTAAATATTTCCTATTAAAAAGTAAATAAAATGTGCCTGAAACTTTAGAGTATTTCTGGTACTTTCTGCTAAAGAGCATCAAATGTGCTATACTTTTGCCCAATAACATTGGTTGTTTCTTCCTTGTTTGAAGATGGCAACCATAAATGCCAAGAAAAAAAGAATGCCACTAAGCAGAGATAGTTTCCTAATTGATCATGAGTCAAGTTTTCTTCATGTTAGTCTTAGAAATTAATAAAATTAACAATCATGTTTTAAAATATAATATATGTAGAGGGGTCAGGTACTCTGGTGTTTCAACTAAATCTGTCAAAGATATTTTAACTGACCTTCAAGCATTATGTTTGGTGAAAAGCTCTGAATGTCTGAGTTTCTTCAGCTAACTTAGAAAAGACTTCATTCCTCAGCAGTTTCCAACTTACATTTTTATTGTCATCCTAAAACCCAAAACGAAGAAATTCCACAGCAACAATAAAACAAAAATACATCATTTTGGGGGGGTTTCAGAGTTACTAAACAAAAAGACCAATGTAAATGTCAGCATATAGCCCTGGAAAAGAAGAAATGTCTTCAAGAAACAACCAATTCTTACTAATAGCTCCCTCTTTTGATATTCAAAAGAGACATTAGGGTGGGTTAACCAAAAGACATTCCCTTCAATTTGGTTCCACAGACAAGGCACTCTCACTATTAGTTTAGTCACCATAACCTTCCTTTATTGATTCACCTATCTTTGATTCAAAAGGAAGCAAAGATTTCAGACTAGGTCATTGATATATAAAATTAATTCTTATTTTTATAATTTTTCTAAAAGCTCAGGGCTAGACATTCTTACATAGTATAACTATTTTAATAATCTTTCTTTAAGTTATAAAAGAAGCAGTATGGTTTAATTTTTTTAAAAAAGGCATTGACTCTGGAGCCAGAGCACCTTGATCCTACCCATGATGATTACTGTGTCACCTTACATAAGGCACTGAAACTCCCTGAGCCTCAGTTTCCTCATCTGTAAAGTTTCCTCATCTGTGAAGAGGGGATTGGACTAGAAAAGGAGTTCTTAACTTGGACAGATTTCAAGGGATTTGTGAACATGAATTAGAAAAATTATATCTTCATTTCAAAATAATTGGTTTCTTTTGGAATTCTATGAACTTTATTTTGTGAATTTGAAAATGTTTATTCTGAGAAGGGGCCCATAGGCCTGGCAAAGATTGGCAAAGAAGTACATGACACAAAAGAGGTTAAGAATCCATATAACAGATGAACCCTGAGGACTTTCTTCCTGTACTTTCTTTTATATTTGGCTGCTACAACAATGAATCATCTTACCAACAGAGTACTATAACTAGCAATGCATTAAAGAAAGCTTCAGTCATTAGTCACACCCACAAGAAAATATGTGGTTCAAACAAGGTGCTGGCCAATTCTTCATTCCTTTTTCCTTCCACCGACCTTCTAAAATGAAAACTTCTCCTGAAAACAGGTGGTAATGAATATCTATATATAATTAAACAAAATGAGGTCTGCTGACAGCTTGGCATGAAGTGTGAATCTCTAATTATGTTTTAATGACAAGTGTTATTATTTAACATAACTATCTAAAGGTTGTCATGCACAGGAAGGGTTTACTAAAGAAGGCAATGAAATCATCTTCTGTAAAGATCTTTAAGAAGTTGAAATTTTGAGTAGTTGAAATCTGCTTAGTGGACTAAAAGATCTATGACATCCCTTTGGATTTATATAATCTATGTATTTTCATTATCTTTTATTTTTTTCATCCTTCAAAGGACTCTCATAAGTGTAGTAAATATGATTTCACTGGTAAAGAAACTAAACAAATGCTATTATTTAAAACCATGTATAAAACTAGCAAAATTATATACTCCCAATGGCTAGTGCCCTTCTCCCCCAAACTCATCTTTTATTTAACTAATCTGTGTATATTTCTATCTATTCAACTAATATTCAAGATATACATATATATATATGCATATACATACACGTGTGTGTGTGTGTAGATATATCTGAACTTCTTGTCTCCCCCACTGCAACATGACCTCCTTGAGAGTATTTCATTCATTGTCATATCTACAGTGCCTGAAACAGGGCCTACCACACAGCAGCAGCTTAATAAATATGTGCCAAGGGGCAGCTACGTGGCGCAGTGGATAGAGCACTGGCCCTGAAGTCAGGAGGACCTGAGTTCAAATCCAGCCTCAGACCAAACACTTGCCCACTTACTAGTTGTGTGACCCTGAGCAAGTCACTTAACCCCAATTGCCTTAAATAAATACTTATTGATTGATATTAACTCTTTACATTAATTCCAGTTATCATTATTATCATTCAACAAGTATTAAACACCTAAGGTAACTTGATCCCTTTTCTTGGACGAGTTTAATGGCCACAGACAACTTAGATAATTCCTTTTGTGCAACCTCAAGGAAGTTAGGAAGGAGGAGATGCAGCACTAATTTTACGAAATCTGATGCTTCACATGCTCACATTTTATTATCTTAATAGAGGAGAAAGGATTGGTAAAAATTGAGTTAAGCTGCTAATCAGCTTAATTCTTTCAGTTCCACCTATTAAATTAACTTTAGAAGTTGAACTTGGTTCCATGCTTTTTTCCCAGGGAGATTTTTTCCATCTGTGAAAATTTTGTACCATATCATAGCCCTCATTTATTCTAATTAGACCTAATGAATTTCTATCCTTGCCCAGAAAAGGTGCTACGATCTTATAATGTCTTCAAAAACAATAAACTTTTTTAAGGTATTGAAATAAATAAATGTGTTGTTATTTTTAATTACTTAATGTGAGATGAAGTATAATCAGGAAAAGTATGGTATAGAAAACCATTTTCATGATTTAATAGTAAGCTATAAATTGAATTTTATCTTTTTAAAGGTGTATTTGCTGGTAATAAGTATAAGACGCTTCCATTTCAGAAATCACAAGGCTGATCTAGAACTTAGCAGACATATCTGTTCCCTTCCTGAGCTTCCACACAGACTCTTCAAGAGGATCTCACCATGACTTCTTACAATTCAGCCCATATTTCTATTTCAAATATAAAACAGAATTGCTCTAACAATATCTATTCATAGGATCATAAAGGAACTAAGAGGTCAACTAGTCTACCAGCATTGTGCAGCTAAGAAAATTGAGGACTTGCTTAAGGACACACAGAAAGTATATATAGCAGGGTCAGGATTTGAACTTAGGTAACATAATACATCCTTGTTGATTGATTGAGGTATACTGCTAGCCTGTGGCAGGTCTTCAGAAGTTTCTGTGATGCCATCCTCTAATGAAATGAATGGGAAGCTCATTTCACTGAACCTCCAGTTGCATTTATGTAGCTCACCCACTGACCATCCCATCCCTTTGCTTCATTTTAAAGAAGAAATCTATATTGGGGAGTAGGTAGCATTGTTTGTTTCTTTCTTTCTTTCTTTCTTTTTTTGGCAATTGGGGTTAGCACTGTTTCTAAAAGGCAAGGACAAGGTCAAATGTCATTGCCAAGACACACTAATAAGAGAGCATATTGGTCTCTGTCTTTAAAATTGGGCAGTGGAGATCACATTAACCCTTCATTCTGAACACTAACATGTGCTTTGAAATCTGCTATAACTAGAAAGTTTTCCTAGTCACAGAACTTAGAACTCTCAACAGGCAGTTTTATTTTTCCTGGATACCCTGGAAGGTTAATAACATACTACTGTCAATCCAAAATATATACATAAAAATACCTAATCCTATATAGGCACCAACTGATTTGAGGTAACAAAAATAACTTGCACAAGTAGCAGAATCTGTCATCAAATGAAAACTAAAACTTTTTACAACTTCAACCAGTAAATATCCTTGCTGGAATTATTATTCTACTGTAAATACAGAAAAAACAGATGGGACAGCATGCTGAGTAATACAAATTATGTTCTTATTTGATTCTGATTAATATAATTCCTTTATCTGATATTCTAAACTTCATTTTCCCTCTACCAACATCATAGAATCCTAGGAACAAGAGGTAGAAGGGACCCTTAAGATTACATAATCTAAACCACTCATTTCACAAATGAAATGAGGCCCAGAGAAATTAAGTGATTTGTCCAAAGTCACAAGGTAGTAATTGACAGAGTCAGCATTTTATTCAAAGGGTCTCCAACTCCAAACTAGTGTTCTTTTCATTATGATTGATCCAAAACAACAGATAATCTATAAAAAAGAATGACATATTTGGATATGTCAATGAATCACATTTAGCTAGAATTTCTGTCCATGTTGCTCTGCATCTCTGTCTCTCTCCTCTTTTCTCTCTCTTTCTCTGACTCTTTTCCTTCCTTTTCTCTTTCTCTTCTTTCCCCCATCTCTAGCTCTGCTTAATACCACCAACACAAGCACACCTACTTTCACATCAATTTGTGCCCAGAACCTTCAGTGTTAACAATATGGAAAAAATAACCCTGTGGATAATCTTCTAGGGGAATAATTTAATCATGAATAAGTCATGGATATATAACTTTGTAATTATCCATAAGAAATAATAATGTTCTCACTTAAAGCAAAGTTAAATCTTAAGTACACTTGATTAATTGCTTTATGATTTTTCTTAAAAAATAATCTTGATGTCAACTTCTTGTTAACATTAACATTCTGTGCTTTTTTCCTTTCTTCACACAGAACATCAATGTGAGAGATAGAAGTTTCTAGCCTTTTCAGCTACCTTACATGTTTGAGAGGCTAAGGGTTCTGAAGTTGGTTTCTTCTTGTCCAGGAGGAGGTGATTCCTGAAACTACACAGTAGAACAAGATGTACATTGACAATATTTTTCAGCTGAAAGGACTAGGAGGATCCAAGTTATGTCCTTGTTTGCTCTGGACTTTTGACTCAGGAAATGCATAGACACTGCATTTCCAAGGCAAAAAAAAATATATATTTGTTCAGCTTTATTTTATGTTTAAATATTTGTTAATGTGTGCTACTGGATCATTTGAATTTTAAGGATTCCTTTTGTGGTAGAGAAAATAGTTTTCTTCTACATGGCAACTATGGCAACTGCCTGGTAAGCTTCTTTTCTAGAAATGGCTCTATTTAATCCCTTTTTGGGGAGACTTTAGACATGAGACATACTTCAACTATACTGGGAAATCTATCTAAGGTAAAGGACCATGGAGTGCAAGCAAAGCCTGATTTCCTTTGAGGTCAAACTTCCCAAAAAACTGAACCTGGCTCATATGAGTCCAGAGTCAGGGTCACTTTGCAGAACAGTGGCTCTCTTGGTCTGTGAGAGACACTTCAATGTGCAGCCTAGCAAGAACTGGAATGCATCTGAAACACAAAGGCCTTAATTGCATCTGCCTTAACCAAGTAAAGAAAAACAAAATTTAAACTTGAGAAAAACTCTGCTTAAGTTAACTGTTGTGGCTTAGCATGGAGTGGGGAAAAAAGAAGGAACTCAAGAATGAGGATGTTTTGAGAAAAAAAAATAACCTAGCAGTTCTTTTTAAATTCCGGCTCACTGTTTCCTCTATTTTCTTTGATTTTTTTTTGTGAGTTGCTAGAGCACCAGATATTCATATTCATTTGAAGTACAAAAACATATTCCAAAGTCAAATATAAATGACTTTTGGATTATCCTCATCACTGCTCCCTCCATTAGTACAAATGAGGGAAAGCTTACTGTATCTGTAATTAACAATAGATGATATGGTTAAAATGAGTATGCTTTCTCATAATTTTCTTCACATCTTCTCTTTTCACTCAGAGAGAACTTTGATTGATTTTTTTTTTTTTGATATTCAACTCCTATGTACTTTTTATGTTCACCATTTTTCCTTTTGAGGCAATTTTTTGTCTACTTGTAAAATGTAAACATTTGGGGGACAGCTAGGTGGCGCAGTGGATAGAGCACTGGCCCTGGAGTCAGGAGAACCTGAGTTCAAACCCAGTCTCAGACCAGACACTTGGCACTTACTAGCTGAGTGGCCTTAGACAAGTCACTTAACCCCATTGCCTAGCAAAAATAAAAACAAACAAAAAAATAAACATTTTATGAAGTGAGGTGGTTAATGGTAAATTTGATCAGACCATAAAGTTGCCAATTGTGGCCTGGTCCTTACCTCTTCCTGAAAGTTGGAGGAAAAATATTACAACTTTGACCTTCTAAGATGTAAAGCACCTACAGGTCAAGATGAATTTATATCAAGAAGGTCCTACCATATTAGCTACATTGAGCTGACTCTTCAAATGAATCACATAAGCAATTGCTTTCACTTTTATTGAAAATTGTTTTTTCAGAACATAACTGAGTGGTGAGAAGATTAGTCAATGGATAATGATAACATAAGGAACCTTTAATTCAGGAATTCTCATTTTTCCTGTATGACTATCTCAAGGAGTATTTAAATTGACAATGCCTTAAATAATGCTTGTTTACTTATACCTCTTGTACATAACAGGTAATACTTAAAGGTGTGGGCACAGTGGATAGAGCACCAGGCCTAAAGTCAGGAAGACTCATCTTCCTGAGTTCAAATCCAGCCTCAGAAACTAGTTGTGTGACCCTGGGCAAATCACTTAACCCTGTTTGCCTCAGTTCTTCATCCATAAAATGAGCTGAAGAAGGAAATGGAAAACCACTCCAGTATCTTTGCCAAGGTAACTCCAAATGGGGCAATGAAGAGTTGGACATGACTGAGAAATAATTGAAGAGATAAGACAAAATTAAAGAGAGATAAAGCTTAAGTCCAAAATGTCATCAGTAGAAGTACAGGATAGAGAAGGAGTAGCTAAGCAATAATTATGAAAAATATTTGGAAGACATGAGTGAGTGCTAGCTCAATATGAGTATAACCTAAAGATGTTACTGCAGATAGCAAAGCTGGATAAGTGGTGCATACTTTTTCTTCCTCCTTCCTTTTAAGGAAAGAGGTACAATAGAATCCTCTGAGACTACATCTATCTCATTCCACTGGGTCAGTTGATGATGATACCAACTAATTTGGAGGCTGGATGCCTCAATTTCATGGATGTCTTAGATTGTCTTTCAGATACTGGTTGGATTAGATTATCTTTTGGATTACTTTTGAAATCAGCGATTCTGAAATTTCTTGAAGACTATTCCTGGAGTAAGTTTTTCTATTAAGAAAGAACTTTGGTTAAGTAAATGAAAAGAAGGAACAATGGTGGATAAAGATTTGAATTTGGTACAAAGTAAAATAAGCATATAGCAACAGTATGTATGCCTGTAAAATGCAAGATATATTTATCACTATCACCTCTCAATATCTGTTAACCTCAATAATCATAACTAAGAACAAATAGTAATAATCATATCTAGTAACTAACAATATATAGGTCCATATACAAAAATTTAAGTAGATAAAGTTCAACTTTTAGAGTAGAGGAACATAGATAGAATAACCCCTGGTCTAAAAACAAACAAACAAACAAAAACAAACAAACAAAAAAAAAACAAAAAAGCCCTTTTATTTCAATCTTTATGATCTCTCTAGAATGAATGTCATATGTACAATGGTTCTAAAACGCTAAAACTTGGAGATTTCACAAATGTCAAAGTTTAGATATTTTCCCCTAATGGCTATCTTTACATACAAAATATTAAGTATTTAACAAATACTAATTGAGTATTCATCTTGTACAAAGTACTCTATCAAGTATTCTGTGTGAGCTGTATGCCCTGAAGAAACAAACCTATTGTCTAGTTTGGTAGATGTTATATACATGCAGAGACAATATTATAAAGCAATACAGTACAAGTATCAAATGAAATGAGCAATAGAGACAATAAGTAATGAAAAAAACTAAGAGGACAAGGATGTGGAATGATTACAGAAGGCAGGTTTTATGGTTTAGGGAAGGTTTGGAGGCTGGCCTTGAAAGATGGGAAGACTTTCAGTTGTTAGGGAGGATTTTCTCCAATCACAGAAGGTGTAAGCAAAGATGGTAAGTGAGAAAAGTACAACAGATCTGCTGAAAATTGACTGGTTTGCCTGGCACAAAGGCTTGAAGCAAAACCCACTGAACTCTCATTTCATTGCTATAGGGAACTCCCAGGTGAGGAAATGTCCCCTCCCTGTGAAAGTCTACTACTTCTCAGTCAGTTAGAGTCAGAGAGAGCTGCTCAGAGTACTGAGAGATTAAATAACAGGGTCACACAGAAGGGAGACGTGTCAAAGACAGGACTTGAATCCAAGTATTCTTAGCTTTCAGGCAGACTCTCTACCTATAACTCTGTATAAACTACACTCTCTCAAAGGGTTAAAATTGAATTTAAATCCTAATTGCAGGTAGTATCAAGCAGCACTTGATGACTAGCTAAATAATAGTATCTATGGCAGATGTGCAGTTCTTCACATAATTGCTTTCATGTCTGAATCTTTTAATCTGTATCCAAGCTAGAGGAGAATAAAACTCCTATAGTATATTACATTGATGTCCTTAACATGGGGATCCAATGTTAAGACTCTACATGGCCCATATTTACCTTATATTCCACCTGCTCTCTATCTTACTTGAAAAATATTTTATTTCATTTCATTTGGTTTTCTTATTCCTATGGGACACCATAGTGTGCTCAGCCTATACAATGGTAGCTTTCATCATTGAAAGCTGTTTTTTTTTTTTTTTTTTTTGCCTTCTTTGATGAACCTGGGCTTCTGGAGTTTTTGGTACATTTTTATTTTCTTGTTAGTGGAAGAAAATCTTTTTTTCCAAAAACAAACAAAACAAAACAAAAATAAGAAATTGTCTTGGGATATCTTAGTGTAGTATCAGAATTAGTATTAGTACTTGTATCTGAATTTCTTAGATGCTAAAAGCAAAAATTCTTACCAACTTTCTGGTCACATACTACACATAGCATAATATTATTTAGAGTCAACCATTTGAGATCTTATAGTGATGATCTGGAGCTCTTTTTCTGTAATCACAAATTGAAGCATGAGATCACCGTAACTGCTAATGTATTCCAAATTTTCCTTTCATGTCTGGCTGAGCCTGACTCTAAAGAGTTTCACTGAAAAGGTTATAATCTCATTTGGGTGTGTGTGTTGACTCATACACATTTTGAATCACTACTATTGTTATTAATAATAATAATGCTGAAAACCATTCTTCTAATATCTCTTGATAGATAGAAATAATCCTAGGACAAAGCACTGTCTGGCTATTATTCTTTTATACTGAATGTTCTGAAGATTCTTGCACAGATAGTATCTGTTTTTTGTAGCCTAATAAATGTATTAAGATAAGCTCATCTTCTGTAGGTTCACTGAGAGCACCTTTGCCACAACTTCAGTAGTAGTCAGGGATGATGGGAATGATATGAACTTTATCCCATTCCTTTATGATTTGGATTTTTTCTACTCAGTCTCTATGTTTTGAAAGCTTTGTTTTCAATATAAATTAGAGATTATGAGTATTTAGTATGATTTCTATTAAAAAATCAGCCTTTTGTTTTTATGGATCAATGTGATTTATGTTCAGGAGAATGTGGGCAACATTTTGGTCTATAGTAATGATCTGGTTCTAGTACAATTTACTTGTTTCATTTTGTGAATGCTCAAGGATATTTTGAGGTCTGTATTTGTAATACAAGAGTCTGTCATCTAATAATTTATGAAAGATAGAAAGCTCTTGATGTATAATTCTAATGTGTGGCTAAGAATTTGGTAGGTGAGTTTTCCAGCCAGCAGTATTGATGTACAGTTTCTAATTAATTTCCTGTGATAATCTGCATGATCACTAAGTCTAACCTCTTTAAGGATGATGTGTCTATAATCTCTGGTGGCAACTCTTTACCATCAATAAGTTATTATTGATTATTATATTATATGTAATATATATTACATATATATAATATATATATTATATTGATAATTATTGATTATTATATGATTACCATCATAAATTTCTGGTTTTTATTAACAGGTGTCTATGACAGCCATTTGTTTGAAGTTCCTTTATTGACATATTGACAGTTGAACCTATTTGGGTGTCACCCATGAATGCCCTTTTGATTCCACTCTAGTATTATAGAGCTTTCATAGGCTCCATTCAGAGGTGAAATATATTCAGTTACATCACACAAATCCAATGGCATAGAACCTTTTTCATTCTACCATTGCTCTTCGAACCAATGTCTACTTGTTCCAAATGAATTCCTTATTTTTTTTTAATTTTTTGATGAAGGTTTTACTCTGAGAATATTAATTCCCCTCCACATTTTTGATGAGGGAGTGCCAATCTTTCCACAGATGCCTTAAGGTGATGACCCTATGTTTCATTAATATGGAGTAAATTTTTATTAGTATATTTCCCATATTTGGTATCATCTATTTTTATAGTTTCAAAACTGTATGTTAAACTGATATTGTGCAGGTGTTAATTGCTTTGACTGTATTCTCATTGAGCTCTAATTTCAGGATACCCATAAGCTTCTTGGCAAACCCAGGCATAGTTTTTATACTCTTTGTTTCCTTAAATATTGCTTTTGTCCACAGGCAAAATTTCACATCTGGAGTCAAATTGCAAGCCTTCGGTCTCCATCTTTCCTTGGCATAGAATAAGAATTTTATACCTTGTCAGTCAAAATGACATCTTTATACGATCTAAGAAAGATTCCATGAAATGGAGAAGTTGTTTAATGTATTTTTCAGTGAAGTCATATACCTTAATATCATCCTTGTACATCAAGTGAATAATAACATATTTTGGTACAATTCCTTGTTTAATTTAGAAATTTATCTCAGCTCTACCTACAACAAATGATAATGGATATGAGGATAGGCATAACTATAACAGTTTTAAAGTATCTTCCTAGAAGATTAAAATTTTTATATCAGCTGTGTTGATGGTATTTTAAAAACACGGAGGAGTTTTCCATGTGAACAGCAAATGCTCAAGTATTATCTCCATACCTGGGTCTATTTTAAAACTTTTCAATATATTAATAATCCTTAAATGCAGAGCTGAGTCAGGAGCTTTGAAATAATCAGTTAAGATAGCATACATATTGTGTTTTTATAATTACCACATTGATCCTAATTTTATTTACTCTTTAAATTATTAAGTATTTTCTGAAACACTTTTTTTTTGCTCCACAGGCAATATATTGCTTTTTGCCTTTTTTATCCATTTAGCTATTAGGTAGAATTTGTGGAATTTGTATTAAATGAGGATTTTAAATAGCTTCAGGTTCTACAACTTTCTCCCCATTTATTTTTAGTAGTTTCTCAATTTCAAGTCTTACATCTTCTAATCTGGGTTTAGGGATAGTTATTTTGAAGATGACAGTTCTGTCTCTAATAATGCTATGATTTTAGGACAATCTGTTGAACTCTCAAGGATATTTTGGGTTTTTTATAGTACGAGGATTTGTGGTGATTTATGGAGAAAAGCAAGGTCTTGGCTTATCTAATTATGTGTTATAAGGTATTTCGTAGGTGCTAAATCTTTAAATGTGTTGCACAATTTTTATGGTTTGCTGGTAAAGTCTATACTAGTCATTAAGTGTAATCTCCTAACGTGTCCATAGTTTCGTGAAATAATGCTCTTGTATTTTTAATTTGAACCTCCTCATTTCTGTAAACTAATCTGCTTGATTCAGCTATCTGGTGCTCCTTTGGTCACATACTATTAGATCATCATCATCATTATGGCTGTATATTCTGAAACAGGTACCATAAGCTCCTTTAATTGTGAGTCCAAATAAAAAGAGTTCTGTGATTCTGAATTCTTAATTATAAAACTGGGCTACCATTCTGAGGGAACAAGCAATCCCTGTGGTACTGAGCAATGGCTTCCATTAAAAACTGCAATGCCTTGGGCTACAAAGAAAAAGAAAGCTTCTCTGGGCCCATTGCCAATATCACCTAAGTTGTTCCCATGTCTATGTGTTTCACCTTTTCATCTGGTGAGTATTGATTGAGCGGTAGCCTCACAGGGCTTGAGGAAAACATACTTCCTCTTTACAAGTCATTAACATTTGCTGTGTATCATTTGGTAGATATACTGACATGTTGCTTTAGGAAAAAAGGGGGAAAAAAACTTTAGGGTAGCTGCAAATCCTGATTAAATACCACCGAGGAGAAAATAAAGCTCCCTTCTCCAAGGGAAATTGTAATCTGGGCATTTGAAATGCTACCTTCATGCAGTTTCAGAGTTTCTGTTCATCTGCAAAGCATGTAGTTTTGCACTGGAAGCACTCTGAGTAGAACAACACACTCTGCCTTGGAAATTGCTGTTCAGCTACTTCCTGTAGATTGTCTAACAAACAAGCAAAGATCTCACATGTGATTCGATCAAAAATTTCTACACAAAGCAAATCTAAGAAAGGTTAGTTATTGGCTCTGTGTTCATTCAAGATGTGAAATAATTTGACCAAAAAAAAAAGTTTTTGCATGTGGAATAAAATGCAAGTAATGTACAGGATAATATGCTTTTATTTTTGTTCTTCAAAGGAAAAGTGCTGTCAGAGTAGGATTTTGTTGCAGTAATGGTATAAAGTATGATTTGGGACTTGGAATTCTTATAGTAATGAGTAAATTCCATGGTCCCTTAAATTTTTCTCTTCTTAGCACAGTGGTCCTGTGCTTTACTTCTTCCTTCTCTCTCCCTGTTGCACCTTCTTAATCCTTTCCTGTTTCTTCTGATCTCTGCTCCATCCACATCCACCTTCGATCCCCTTGCAAGATCAATCTGCTCATTCTCTTTACCCCATCTACCACTAAAGAATGTTCTTTTACTGATGTCAGCTGGTTATACTAACCTGATTCATATTATTCCTGTCTGTTTCAGGAAACAAGAATTCAAAGTGTGTCTATGAAATTAAGCTGACCGGATTGACTAATGCAGAAACGTGCTATTTTTTCCCCCAGACTTTTTTCTCAATCTCACTTTTCCTCCATCAAAAATGGTTCTTTGCGAATCCGAAAGTTTCCCCCCTGAGAAAGCACTCTCAGAGAGTGACCACCCCTTTAAGATTAACTCTTTATCTTCCCAGTTAAGTTTATTTTGTAGGCTTGTGGTAGACATTGAACACATACTGACGGGTAATGTGATAGGCCTGACTTGAAGTTAGAAGGACCTGAGTTCAAAACCTGCGTCTCATACAGACAAGCATAGGCAACTCATTTACTCTCTCAGAGCCCCAGATAACTTTCTAAACTTTGGGTTTCAAACAGCTTACTCATCGATAATCATTGAAGCATTTCATTTCATGCACTAAATCAGAGATCTGATCAAACCCTACACACTACATTGCATCCATCACCAAAATAACTAAACAATGATAAAGACTCTTTCTTCAAGTTATTTACTATATCCATGACTTTGTCTTCTCTAGTCTACTATTCCTTCCTATTCCTCACACAAGACATTCCGTCTCCCAACTCCTGACATTTCACTGGGTGTTCTCCCTGCTTGGAACTCTTTCCTTATGTCTACCTTCTGGCTTCCCTGTCCTCCTTCAAGTTTACACAGTTTTATATTCTGCAGGAAGCCTTTCACAGTCTTCTTTAACCATAATGTCTTTCTTCCTCCCAAGTAATTCAAAATCATCTCCAATATGTGTGTGGATATATTACATACATATATACATACATATGTGATATGTGTGTGGATATATTACATACACATGTGTATATATACATATATGTGTGTATGTGTATACATACATACATACATATACATATATATGCATATGGAGGGAGTCAGAGAGACACAGAGACACAGAGACAGACAGAGAGAGAAAGAGTTTTTTCATGTTATTATTGTCTCCCCCATTACAATGTGAGTTCCCTGTTTCAGTCTTTTGTTATATCTCCAGGACTTAGCACAATGTTTGACACATACTTGATGTCACTTGACTTGACTATGCCTTTGACATTTTTACCTCTGAACAAGAGCAAGTTTTAGTGGGACTGGGAAAAAAAAGAAATTATTGTGTAATATTTGTATTTCTTTGAAAAAAAAAATTAGACAAGTTGTTTAAGTGGACATTTTTACATTCTTTGGAGAGACAAAGAGAGAGAGAGAGAGAGAAAGCTTCCAGACAGTATGTTGAATCAGTTAGCTTAGTAAAAACAATGTGGATAAAGATATATTATGGACTTAGTCTTCTTTAAATGGGCTATGCTCACTCAGAGAAAAAGTACTCTATTCATGGTCAGACTGCAACCTAAACACAGCAAGCTTACAAATGATGGCCTCTGGATAGCACAGCAAGCTCAGCAAAAACAAGTGCTACTCTAAGGAAAAAAAACAAAACAAAACAAAGTGTGCTTCCTACCAAATGACCAGTCAGTGACATCATGGTGAACATTACATTTTTTAGTTAACTGAAAAGTATTCAATCCATGAAACCTGTATAGCTAAAAAAACAAACAAACAAAACACTATTTTAAGGGAATTTGACCTTAAGTACTACTAAAGTCTGGACATTTAGTCCTAAACAAGAAATTCTATAAACAAAACAAAATTGGATGACAAGCTTCAGTAAAATGTTTCATAGTAATTTCTAGGCTCATAGAATCAAAGTACAATTGTACAATGTATAAAATTTGAATTTGTTACCATGAGTAACTACACAATTTTACATTAAGTGTGAAGGGCATAACAAAGACAGCTGTATCACAGAATTTTAACATCTTTAATACTCTGAGATTAATAAAATATTATAGTAAAGTGTTCTTCAAAAACACCAAAAATGGGGAGGGGGTTCAGAGTAGGGAGAAAGAACTTACCTTAAATTCATAATCTGTCATTATTTTTAAGAATGTCAAATGACCATTTTTCTTTTTAATTATAAATATGATGGGTATTTTAGCAAGCTATCACATCTATCAGTGTTGGAAATATGATCCTAAATGAACTTGTGCCTTTGAGCTGTTTTTAAATGCATTAAGAAGCTCTTATTTCACCCATAGTTTGATGCTGAGCCAACAAAAAGTTTAGTCAAGCAATTTGGTCACCAAGGTCACAGACTTGTACAGAATATTACTGATGATAAAATGGATTGCATGTGCAAAATCACAAATTCTACCTTGCCTTAGGTAAGATATAGAGGTATCATTAAATTACAGCAAAGTAAATTATTAATATCTTATAAAGAGGGCTTAAATGATCAAGTACCGGGTAAGCTCTAGCATGTTTAAAGCATCTTAAAAAATAATTTTGTAGTTGAACCTGTGATTTCACTTGTGTAAGGCTTCCTAGTGTGGAAACTCTTTTCTCCTTTGTAAAGAGGCATCTCTTACATCTCTTTGTCACAGTTTTTAAAGAATTAACTAGGCCATAGAGAGGTTAAGTGATTCACCAATGTCCATCTTAAGTGTCCAAAGCAACTCTTGAACCTGTTTGTTTGTTTTTTTCAACCCTAGGAAAAGTCCTTCTCATCATAGCTGTCAAACTGGAGCCCCACCATTATTAGCCTGGAGCACAACTGAATCAGTTTACAATGTAACTGGGAAATATTTAACAATATACATAAAATATAATACAACTTAAATAATGTTATTTGTGGTTTTCTTAGTCAATATTTCTCCCACAGGAAACTGTTTCTATTTAAGTTTGACACCACAGATACTGTTTCTCTTGCAAAGTTCCAAGCACAAAAATTTTAATGAATATATGATTCTAAATTATCCCTTACTCCTCATCCAATCCTATCATATAAACCAATAAAATCAAAAGTTCTTAAATTTCTCCTCAGAAATATTTCAACAATCTAATGAGCTCTCTTTGCTTATATAAAATGTTTTGTAGAGTAATTCTTGGGTAATACACATACACAAACACACACATGTATATATAGAAACTATGAATATATTATATATTATACACACATATATACATATGTATGTATACACATATACATATACATATGCAGAGACAAATCTTTATGTGAAGATATGGATATAGTGACATAATGTTTAAATATTCCAGGTGAAATTTAGAAACCTTAGCAACCTAAGAGAATTATTCAAAGAGTTTTGATCAAATACTTTCTTTTATATCTTTGCTTTTATTCAGTATCCAAGGAGGTTGGATAAAAATTTCTATGTATTCTATGTACTGTCACTTGCCATCTACATAAAATGGAAAGTGATTTGGTGATCTGTTTAGTTTCTAATGGATAATTTTCCATATGATTAAAAGAAAAAAAAACCTAATGGCTATATGAGCTATGTTTCTAAAGAAATTCCTCTTGAATGCAAATTCACTGAACAAGACAATGTCTTCTTTGTTTTCTATAAACCAAAAGACTATTTTAAGGCCTTTAAAAGAAAATACCTTTGCACATTGATGATAATATGTCACCCAGAAGCCTGGACATGCAATGGCTTCAATCAGAAATGTTTGGGTCACTCTTTTCTGCGGTTTAACCAGGGAAATACATTTTGAAAGATAAGAAAGTCAATGTCAAATAATATCTCTGTGATCACAAACAGAGCCTAATACATAAAACATCACTGGGTAAAAATACATAAAACTTTATCTCTGGTGATGAATTGGCCACAAGGCAAAAGAGGGAAAACCACATCAGACTTTTCATAATTTTAGTTTCAATTGTCTCATTATTGAATAATAAGATTATAGATTTAGACCTGGAACAAACTTTAGTGATGAACTAATACAACTGTATCATTTCACCAAGGAAAATTAGAGCCAGGGAAATTAAGGGACTTGGTCAAGATGACAAGGTAGTAAGTAATAATATACTAACCCATGGTGGAAGACCCCACCTCTAACGTTTCCTACTTCTTCAACTTTGGGAAAGTCACTTAACTTCCATGGGCCTCAGTTTCATCCGCTTTAAAATTATTTCTGAGGTACCTTTCAGAATCATAGTGTAACATATCTCACCCCTACCCCAATGACTTGCAGGCCAAGTATGTTATATTTAACTTTTACCTCATTTCTCCAGTAACCTTCAGGGGAGTTAAGTTGTCTAAGTTTTCTGCCAATGGATCAAGGCCCCATTGATGATGTTCCCTCAAGTGTAGGGGTAGTCCTCTGCATCTTAGTTTCATTCAGCTACTAACAGTCAGATTAGCTTTTACAAAGAAATATTTGCTTCAAAGGTATAATCATAAATCTTCCAGTACATTGAAGGCATAATTCCCCTCTATGCCTGCTCAAGTAAAGGTAACTATATCTACACTAATATTCCTGAAAAGGAATTATCAATTGATTGATCCATGGATCCACTCATCCTTGTTGCTTCCCTGACCAAAGTAAACTTCTCTGACCACCACTCCCTTATCTATATGTGTGGTCTTCTCCTATTGGAATATAATCTCCTTGAGTCCCAAGATTGTTTTGCCTTTTTGTATTTACAATCTGGCATTTAGCACAGTGCATGACAAACATATGGGGTTTACTCAATGCTTTTCTATTGAATCAGGGAGGGACACATTGATATCACACATCCATTTGAGTATTTGAGTGCACAGAAAATGTTGTAGCAGCTGGAGGTTGCTCATTCCTAGTCATGCATTGAATTTCTCTTGTTTGCCACTATTTGTTATTCCTGATTTTCTTAAGAGAGAATCTTCTTCCATTTCAGAAGCAATAGCTTTTAGAGCTCCTGGGAGTAAGATGAAGGCTTAAAATGCTCTGTTTCATTGTCAGCGTCAGACTGATGATCTCTCTAGAAAGCTTAGGTAATGTTAGCACAAAGGTGCTAACATAACATTTCATTTAACATCTTCTCACATTCAGTACTAACTAGAAAACTCCCAGATGAATCTCCACAAGGTAATATTGACCTTATTTAACATGTTTCCACTTATAAAATTCATAAGCTGCAGTCCCCTAGAAAGCATTATGAAGAGTGAACTTCTGTTCTCATAGCATTTGCTACAGAATGTATGTTTTAATCTTCTCATCGTGCCCTTCCCCTTTCTCTCTCTCTGTCTCTGTCTCTCTCTTTCTTTCTTGGTTTAGATCTTTCTTGGAACTTATTTACTTCTTTCACATTACTGTATTTTCTACTTACAGTCATAGTCTTCTCTCACAAATCTTTCTAATAAAAGAATTAATCAAAGCCTGCATTACATTTTAAACAAAGTTGACATATTTCAATAAATTGTTTGTGTTTTACCTCCACTTTCCTTTAGAATATTATAAGCCCATCACCAAAACTTGCCTTCCTACTGTCACCCATGCTCCCAATGAAATGGTGGGAAAATTTTCATTCTTTTTATCCTTAACTACTTGTTATGAAGAAGAAAATGTCAATATAAGCAAATTATGATATGTTAAGGTCTCAAGTTCTGAAAGTCTAATCGGCTTAATATATATGCACTGCTTTAAGATAAATAAAGTATTGTTTTTGTTGTTCAGTCATTGAGTCATGTCTGACTTTTTGTGACCTCTTAGACCAGAGCATGCCAGGGCCTTCTATCGTCCATTACCTCCCAAAGTCTGTCCAAGCTAATGTTTGCTGCTTCCATGACACTATCCATCTCATCCTCTGCCATCCTCTTCTCCTTTTGCCTTCAATCTTTCCCAACATCAGTGTCTTTTCCAATGAGCTGTCTTCTTATTATGTGTCAGAGTAGTTAAGCTGCAGCTTCAGCATTTGTCCTTCAAAAGAATACTTTGAATTAATTTCTTCAATTATTGACTGATTTGATCTCTTTGCTGTCCAAGTGACACTCAACAGTCTTCAGCAGCACCACAATTCAAAAGCATCAATTCTGTGGTGCTCAGCTTTCCTTACAGTCCAACTCTCATAGCCATACATTAGTAGTGGAAAAACAATAGTTTTGACTACATGGACCTTTGTTGGTAAGATAATGTCTGGGTTTTTTTTGTTCGTTTGTTTTAATTATGCTGTCTAGATTTGCCATAGTTTTCCTAATAAGGAGCAAGTGCCTTTTAATTTCACAGCTGCAGTCATTGTCTGCAGTGATCTTTGAGCCCAAGAACATAAAAATCTAACACTGCTTCCACTTCATCTTCCTCTATCTGCTACGAAGTGATGGGATCAGTTGCTATGATCTTACAGTTTTGGCTGATTTTTTTTAATGTTAAATTTCAAGTCATCTTTGAGAATCTCCTCTTTCACCCTCATCAAGAGGCTTCTTAATTCTTCTTCACTTTCTGTCACCAGTGTGGTAACATCAGCATATCTGAGATTGTTGATATTTCTCCTGGCAACCTTAATTCTATCTTTGGATTCATCCACTCTGGCATTTTGCATGATGTACTCTGTATATAAGTTAAATAAATAAAGTGATAATATACTGCCTTGTCTTACTCCTTTTCCAACCTCTTTTTCCTTTAACGTCCTATGGCAATTATTGTTTGTATAATTAGTTTTGCATTGAATCATGCTAAGTCTTGTAACAGCTCTTCTATTGTTGCCTTCAACTATTATTTAAATCTTCCATTGCCATGCAATATTTCATGTTTGTGCTGTCTCCCCAACCAATTTTCTTTCAGAGTGGGGCTCTGTCTTAAACTTATTTGTATTAACATAGCAAACTGAGATATAGTAGGGATTCCTTAATTATGTGTTGATCCATTCTAATTAATATCTACTTATCTGTCAGATGAATAGGTGGGGACATCTGTACTCTCCATAATTCTGGTGGCAAAAATCACCTTAAAAGATCATAGCAAGAAAGCAATTAAGCTTGCTGCTGATAGTTGACCATAACAAAGGTGGAGATTGTAGCTTTTGTGAGTAGAAAATAATGGCCTTGTCTCATTAGCTTACTTTTTCTCCAGGTAAAAAGTAAATTCCTCAACAAGCACTTATTAAGCACTTTATGTGTAGCAGGTATTGTGCAAAACTCTGGTAATGCAAAACAAAGTCATTTCTATACCATCAGAGAAGATCTTGGGAACAGCTAACCCTAAATTATATAGTTATTTTATTATATAAACATTCTGGTGGCAATCTTTCTGGTTTTACTGAATGTGGGAGCTGGGACCAAAGAGTTCTTAGGCTGTTCTTACCAGGAAGAAGTTCTAGCTATTATACTCTATCAGAGTAGTTCTCAAAATTTTTGGTCTTAGGACCTCTTTATCCTCTTAAAATTGCTGAAAACCCCAAATCATTTGAATAGGTTATATCTTTAATGTTTTAAAAGTATTTACTCATTTAAAATAGTAATAATATATCCATTACATATTAACATAACATTTTATTTTTAAAGTTATATTTTCCAAAATAAAAAGAATTAGTGAGAAGAGTGACTTAATTTTACATTTTTTTTGTTAGCCTCTTTAGACAGCTCATATAGTTTTTTGGTTGAAATACATGAAGAAAATTACAGGCTTATACAAGTGTGTAGTTGGAAAGAAGAGAATTTTAGTAGGCAATTGACTTCTTAATATTATTATGAACATTGTTTGGACTTTGCAGACCTCTGAAAGGCCCTCTTGGACCACATGTTGAGAACCTCTGAACTGTCAGAATGGAGCTGACTAGATTGGGTAAAAACCTTTAGTTATGAATAATTCTCTAACCTAGGGTGAGATATTCCCAAGTGGGTCACTGGATTACAGTGCAAATGAAGTTGAGTGAAAATAAAAGATAAATTAAAAATAAAATGTCATTTTATTCTACCTCACATGTGCTGGATTTCTGCTTTGCTTATGCACATTGATCAGGAGCAATGACTAATTGCTTTCCTCCTGTTTCTTGGCTAGTGAAAACTTTAGTAGGGCTACATGTGTTTACAGACTGATTTCACATCAGTCCCATAAATATACTCTAATTTCCAGACAATTGTCCTACCCACTATTTCCCATATTTGGCAGTGTGTTTCCTACCTTTGTGACTTAGAGGGTTGTCTTCAAAACCTCCTTACCCAGGCCTCTCAGAATCCAAAGGCATTATCAAAACTCAGCTAAATTGCTATCTCTTACATAAGGTACTCTGATCCTGCCGGTTGTTAGTAACATCTCCTTCACCCTGTCCCTATCAAAATTTCTATGTAAAATCCTCAATCCAATTTTGAGAATTTATTACTAAAACATACTCAAGGTTCATATATCCCACTAACAACATTTTAAAGCCAGTCATATATTTTCAGAGAAAAGTCACATCCTGTTGCTTCCTCAAAGTTTGCTATTCAATTTTATTACAAAAAAACTTTTACATCTTTGTCTTCCCCCCACACACGCACTTTTGATCTTTGAGAAAACAGATAGATGTAAATATGTATAGTATGTATGTATACAAGTGTATATATATGTATGTATATGTGTATATATATACATATGTACACACACATATATTTATATGATGTGTGTATGCATACATGTGTGTGTCCATGTATCATCCTGAAATAATGAGATACTTCAAGGAACTAATCTTATGCATAAACATATAACTATTTAGAAAGTAGATGGCAAGCCTAAGAACTCATGTTCTTGGTTGCTTAGGATATGGAATTGACAACAAATTCATAATAAAAATACTAAGATTTTTTTTGCTGCTTGTATCCTGTCAGAGTAACTCAGATGTTTTTTATATTAATCTCTTAATTAATAGATTTAGTATTGCAGTAGCAAAAATGTTTACTGTTCACCTGCCTAGATCATAGAAATTTTCTACGAAAGAAAACAGAAGGGACATGTTTATGACAATATTAAGACTATTACTTCAAGGGCACTGAATCATCTAACAGAAGCCCTAACAAGGGAAAAACTACCTTAGTATTTTGATTCCAGGCAAAAGTCATAGTTAACAGTTAGTTGTATTGTAAAGTTCCACATTATTCACATGGTATCAAAGCCAAGCTCAAAATTAACCATGTGAGAAATTTTCCTTTTCAAAAAGGAAAAAAAGCACAATGGGAAACTGAGTTAAGAGGATCCTACCTTTGCTTATGTAAGGTCATCCCCTCAACTTTTCTTAAGGACATATATACACCTGTAGCAGTTTTCAGATCACTCTCCCTTTGGACAGTACATAGCATTCCCCTTGAATGGTGGACTATTGGCTTCAAGACAATTTAGACAAGCATACCTGAAATCAAAACATTGAACACCATCAAATTACAATACCACAATATTTTACTTCAAATAGCAAATTTCACTAATTGCAGCTGAGGGCTAGGTTATTATTATTTTTCTCATGTTTATTTAATAACAGTTAACAATGAGCACATAGAAGGACATTTTGTTATCCTTCATTTATAAATACAAAATAATCACATTCTAGAGTTTCACATATATAGCGAATACATGATAGTTGACTCAAACCTACAGAAAATGTTAGCTAGTATAAGTCTCCAGACTAACATATCTATACTGCCCATTAACTCCTAATGTAAAAATGAAATCTTTGAACATAAGGTCTGTGTTATTAAGTTCATTCAAAGATGTAATTTCAGTACATATTACTTATTAACAAGTAGAGTTTTGTAATTTTCATAAGTGATAGCTAAATAATCTCAAGTAAATCTCACTCTTTACTATAAGTAAACTTGTAAGTCTCCCACTTTAACTGCAAATGAATGGTTCTAGGTCCTCAGACCTCATTACTTTAGCAATTTACAGCATCCTGTCAGCAGGGCTGATAAGATCTTAAAACCCTGCCTGAACAAATAGTCCAAACAACTTTACAGATAAGGACAACTTAAGACATCTTTGCTACTTTTTTCCCCAACAGTAAAGTATTATCCATTTTAAAATGAAATATTCTCCACTAAATATTTAACAGCTTTCAAATATTTTGATCAGATTCTTCAACAGCTAAATTCATATCTAACAGCATCCAGATTTAAAGAGAAGTTACTTTTCTAACAGTACTTCTGATACAAGAATTTTGCAAATTTCACAAGAAATTTAGAAGCCTAAACACTAACATAAACAATATCATGGATTCTAAAAAACATAACATAAAACATTTTGTCAATCAAATGATATAAATTCATTTGAAAGCATTTCCAAATCCTTTTAAATAGAAGGTCAACATATAGCAATTTGCATTCTAATCACATTTAAACCAAATATAGATTAATTACACTTAATAAAAACAATAATAGCTAACAGTGCTTACCATGTGTCAGGGGCTGTGCTGAGCATTTTACAGTTTATTTCATTTGATATTCACAACAACCTCAGGAGGAAGGTGCTGTATTATTCCATTTTACAGATGAGGAAAACTGAGGCAAACACACACAGCTAATAAATTTCTGGGACTGGATTTGAACTCAGGTTTTCCTGGTCCATACATTTTTACAAGCATATTGTCTTAATGCCAAATAGCAAATGTATTTTGCATTAAGTTCTGATTTACTCCAATTATCCTAAGAGGATCATGCATCACAATGTATATGAGATCACCATATAATTTAATTTCAGAACAAACATCAACCAAATCAAATCTGGATTTACAATTACTAATGATAACATTAAAATCTCAGTTATTTCACTTTCAGAGACCCAGTGTGGCAATCTCACATTCCATCCCATTCATTTTGGAACACACAAGGCTCTAAGGACTGGGACATGCCCTTCGAATGGTCCCTCAAGGACAGAGCGTTAGTACACGATACTCAAATAATTTCATACTACAAATTTATTTATAAAAGTTTTCATTTGGTAAATGTTATGATAGAATATTGTCTATCTGAGATTGTTAACAAGCTTTCACTAAGAAGTTTTTTTTTTATTTTATAATGTCATAAATTTCTACAAACCAGGAAAAACATTTCCACCTTTTTCTTGTCTGTTTTTATGTCTAATCTTCAACCTGGTAATGGTTGTGAAGGCAAAGAGAAAGAAAGAATCTCCCAATTTTCCTCTTCATCACCCATTAGGAAGTCTAATCAAAAAGGTCAGTGAGAGTAAATTCTTGTTTAGTAAATTCTTGTTTAGCTGGGAGAGCTGGTTTGAGACTTCATTAATCTTCTCAACAGTTGTTACAGTTAACAAGGTATTCCCCTCTCCAAAGTTCTCCAAGGTAACAAAAAAAAAAAAAAAACTTTGTGGACACTAGAGAACTTTTGAAGTAGAAGCCCCCATCAAAACCCAATCAATTCCTTCTGTTTTCTAAAACCTAACCCTTCTTAGTGAATAATGGCCTCAAGTTTACAGAGCAGGTCCTTCCTATCCATTAACAAAGGCTTCAATAGCAATTTTAAAGGTTTAAAATGCATGTCTCACTTTTCCCTGAGTCATGCATCATTCTCTGCCGTTTTAATACTCAGAAGAAATTTTTTTGGGGGGGGGGGGTGAGTGGTGCCATGGACTTTGTTTTTCCTGAGAAATCTGGATTGTATGGACATGGTATTAAAGGGCAGTTTTGATTTTAAAATTCAGTCCAATAATACCACAGATCCATGTGTTGAGGTTCAGTGAACCATGTTGAGTTTTAGGGGAGCTGGGACCCTGAAATATCAAGAGCAAGAGATGTGAGTCCTGCCTGAATGAATTCAACCCAAACCTTCTTTCAACCAAAGACAAGGTTTATTAAAGATCAGACATATTGGCCAGACTCTTAAGGAATCTAAGTATTTGTATCCCTAACGCAAGTGGGCCAGATTTTAAGAATCTGAGCACCTTAATGGAGGCCACATAGACTTTATATACATAAAGAATGTAGAAGGGATCTAGGAGTGGCCAAGTAGTTTTGGGTTAACTGGAGGAGGGGTCTGGGAGAACAGGTCTATGGAGGACCTTGATGGGAGTGGCCAGTAAGCTAGGGTGACTGGAGGAGGGGTCTAGGGAAGATTGTGATGGGAAGTGACTGGGAGGTCAAGAATGGAGTCTAGATAGGATCAAGAGAGGTAAGAGACAAGGAAGATTGGACTTGGTTAAGGGTAAGAGAATTGAGAGATTGGGCATAGGTGATAAGGAAAGGCCAGTTGATAGGATTATAGCCTCAGTGGAACACTAAAGACTTCCTTGATCAAGTGGGAGTTCAAGGAGAGTCCAAGATGGGGTTTTCTAGGGCCTGTAGAACCCACATTCTTTTTGGGGTAAGGGGCAAAGGTCTTGGCTTGGGCCTGTACCCCATCACATTTGCCTAGGCTCTAATTTTTCAAGTCTAGTTTTTGGCATGCACAGTTGACGAAAATCAAAGGTCTCATATTCATATGGCCAAAATTGCTTCCTACAATTATCTACATACTGAGTCCAGTCTAAACCACTCAACATTTCTGCTGCTCAAGGTTGGGATATTTCTGGTCAAATGGGCACTTTTTCTCTTTTCCCCAAGTTTTAACAGCTTGCTTAAGTAGGAGTTGGCAAGAGGCTTGCTCTTTCTAATCACATAGCAACACCAGTATTCCTCCTCTTTGCCATTCTGTCCCTTGGTGACAATTCTACTGCCAGAGAAACACCAGATACTTACCCCTCTCTCTTCTGTGCATGGCACGCACAAATAAGAAAGAATCATTTTTTTTTCAGGACTTATTTCTCCTTATTCTTCCTGAATTTGGAGAGTTTAGTTCTCTGACCATTTCATGGCTGACTACCTGCTGGGGACAATGGTCCAAGTGGCAGCTGGAGTAGGCTCTCTCTCAATGATAGTCATATCACAGGTGAAGGGTCCATCCTGGCTGACTCATCAAAATTGTTAAAAAGAAATCTTTGTTGGGGCTTTGCCTGAATTAATGAAGCAAACTCAGGAAGTGAAAGTTAAAAGGAATATATTCAACATACCAAGGAAGTAGGCATTGGGTGGGCCAGCCTTGATTAGAGCTGTAGTCTGCCTTTTATAGACAGGAGAAAGCAAGTTTCATATACATTTGATTGGTGCACACAGGAGATGGGATTAGGGAGCATGTCCACCCCACCATCTTATGCAGACTAACTGTCACGAACTCAAAGTTTTAAACAAGGTCTCAAAATGGGTCTGGGTGACTGACCCTAATAGCTAACTCTGCACAACAGAATGATAAGCTTTTTTTGGTTTTAAGCTGTATTGCTTCTATCTGGTAAATGAGCAATGTGTTCTTCAAAGACCTCAGGAATAGATAGCCAGTGTTGTATCAGGTTGGTTTTAGAGAACAAGTCTGAATTCATGTGGTTTGTCCAGGAGGAATTTACAGAGGGCAGTCTGATCTAGGACACTCTCTGACTGCAGTCCAAGTTGTAGGCTTCTGAGTCCTACTCTGGGGTCAGAGCACAACAACTGAAAGATCTAGGTATACTTAGATGGACCTTACTTCATGTTCCCATCTCCCTTTCCCTGGCACACAGTTCGAGGCTCTACGATTTTCTGGATCCTGGAAGGATTCTGCAGACCATGCTTCCAGTCAGATTTTTCTGGCTAGACCCTTTCCCTAGTGCCCACAGAGGCTGGTTATCAGTTTTGTGCAGTTCTGTACTGGCACAATGCAACTACTATCATCTCTCCTTGGATTCCTTGGTCATTATTCAGGCTAGTACTCTTCTTTATTCTTATTTGAGTATTTGTGAGATCTCCAGGCTTTTTTTTAAATTGCTTTCACTCACTAGACTATCTTGAGGAAAGTCCTTTTCAACATACTCTGCTTAACCACCTACTATGTGCAAAGCATATACTAGGCATTAAACGTACAAAGACAAAAAGGAAAGAGACCCTTTTGACAACTGCTCTGATCAACTGTTACACATTTTCAATTATGAAACTTTAATGTATCTCAGTAAGCATGACATGTTTTCTTTTTGATTGTACCTTCTTGACTGGCCTTCAATTATATACATGATTAATCTTAACTGTCTATGTTCTGAGGAGGTTCAGGGGCATTATTTAGTTCTATATCTTAAGTCAGAAAAGGGCTTTAATAGAGCTGAATAGAAAAAAAATGTGAATGTTTGTGACTTTAATTATTGAGAGATTATTGGTCTGGTTTAATCAAATGATTCTCTATAACTGTGTCACAGATTGCCAATACCAATCATTCTATCATTCTATCATGAAAATCAGTGTTTTAAATGAGAAGCTCTTAATCTTTTTCTGTGCCATGGACGCTTTTCGCAGGCTAATGAAACCTATGGATGACTTCTCAGAATAATGCTTGTTTCTTACTTTTGTCATTCATTATTAAAGAAATATTAAATTTAAGGTAGAAATAAATAAAATAAGATGTATTTTCCCTACTGAAATTTATGAACTCCTTAAAAATCTATCCATGGATCTCACTGTAGATTCCAGGTTAAGAACCCTGATTTTAAAGCTTTACTTTCAAAAGTTACAAAAGTAATTTTCAAAGCTTTCAATCTTTTCATAACAGCATTTTTATCTTTCAAGCAGTTTATCTAATTAGCTAGATTGTAAAACAAAGGAATTTTGGGCACCAATTATGCTTAAGAGTTAAATTTAGAATTTGATCAAACATAGATCTGTTTGTTTAAATCTTCTCCTTCTATATTTCATAATTGCATCTTTACCATAAATTTTATTATATTTCTAGGATGTTGCATTTCAAGAATATTCCCAGTTCCTAAATTATCATAAACTAATGAATTCCTTAACTAAGAGATTTCTAAGGAAGAACATATTAACTCCAAGGTAAATGTTAATGTTCTTTTTATTTTGTGAAAATGGAATGTTTCAATTTTTCAAGTATAAATACAAAAAACTTTCTAGGATAATGTAATGAAATGTTATATTATGGAAATTCTAGAGTCAAATCACTTATTTTCAGTTTTATGTACTGTTTTAGTATTAACTTGAAGAATTTCCCTCAAGATAATAACAAACAATATGATCTTATAACTAAAATAATTAGAAAGAAAATTCAAAATAGCCTATTTCCCCAGTTAATACCATTTGACTCTTCATACATTTAAACTCCTTTTTTTTTATAAATCACAGTTCAACCCCATTGTACCATTTTGACTATGACTGTGAGAATGGAATTGATAATCCAATATGGTATAAACATACCTTTGAATTTAATCAAATCTAATAGGCTCATGTGTTTAGAAAGGGAAAGAATCTTTTAAATCATCTAGTTTCTTCATCATCTTGCTCTCCTTTTACAACTGAAGAAACTGAAGTCCAGAGAGAATTAGATTTAGAAACTTGGTCAAGGTCACATAGGTGGTCAGAGACAAAACTGGGATTTGAAAATACATCTGCAGACTCCAAACCTAGCACTCTTTCCACTGCACCATGCTGCAGAACAACAATAATATTCAAAGGATATGCTACAATGTTTTGTATATAATAGAGGTTTTTGCACATAATGGAATATTTTTTGATTCTTGCATTTCAAAAAATTCATTTCATAATATTTCATTTAAATTCAAGTAGGAGGGATGCAAAAATGGTACTTTCATGTAGATTAAGTAATGGCCAATTATAGTATTGACAAACAAATGTTTTAAGGAAAAGCAAATTAATATTTTAATTAGATGCTCAATTTCACATATATCATGTATAAGTTATTCATTGAGAGTTTTATTGCCAAAAAAACCAAAAAAACAAAAAACAAAACTCTTGTGTAGTCCCATTCCAAGGCCTTGGCTTCTCATGAAATCTTATGAGATTTACCCTAAACCCTGACAGTTCCTAAACTGGAAAGGCTTCCAGCATAGGCCCAGGCATGGACTATCCATATCCAGACTCTGCATCAAGAACCAGAGTAAGTTTGGGGATTGTCAAGATAAGGATTTTTTTAAGGTCTTCAATGAGATTCATGAAACTGCTCACTATAAGCAAAAAAAAAAGTTTCATGTTTGGCATCAGAGCATCACTAACTACTACAGATAGTTGAGGCATTAAAAGAGTTATTTTAAAAGTCTCTAGCTTCTTCAACATTTATCATTTTCCCATTTTGTCATGTTAGCCAATATGATAGGTGTGATGTGGTATCTCAGAGTTGTTTTCATTTGCATTTCTCTAATCAATAGTGATTTAGAGCATTTTTTCATATGACTATGGATAACTTTAATTTCTTCATCTGAAAACTGCCTGTTCATATGCTTTGACCATTTATCAATTGGGGAATGACTTGTATTCTTCTTAATTTGACTAAGTTCTCTATATATTTTAGAAATGAGGCCCTTATCACAGACACTGGTTATAAAAATTCTTTCCCAGTTTTCTGCTTCCTTCCTAATCTTGGTTGTATTGGCTTTGTTTGTGCAAAAACCTTTCAATTTAATATAATCAAAATTATCCATTTTGCATTTCATAATGTTTTCAAACTCTTGTTTGGTCATAAATTCTTCTGTTCTCCATAAATCTGACAGGTAAACTATCCATTGCTCTCCCAGTTTGCTTACAGTAGCAGCCTTTATATCTAAATTACAAACCCATTTTGACTTTATTTAGGTATATGGTGCAAGATTTTGGTCTATGCCTAGTTTCTGCCATAAATTTTTCCGGTTTTCCCAGCAGCTTTTGTCAATTACTGAGTTCTTTTCCCAGAAGCTGGGGTCATTGGGTTTATCAAACAGTAGATTACTATAGTTATTGACTACTTGCATACCTAACCTATTCCACTGATCCACCACTCTATTTCTATGTGGGAAAATTGGAACACTAATGCATTGTTGATGGAGTTGTGAAGTGATCCAACCCTTTTAGAGAGCAATTTGGAACTATGTCCAAAGGGCTATAAAAATGTTCACATCCTTTGACCCAGCAATACTACTTCTAGGGCTGTATCCATAAGAGATCATAAAAATGGGAAAAGGATCCACATGTACAAAAATATTTAGAGAAGCTCTTCCTGTGGTAGCAAAGAATTGGAAATTGAGGGGATGCCCATCAAGTGGGGAATGGCTGAACAAGTTGTGGTATGTGAATGTAATAGAATACTATTGTGCTATAAGAAATGATGAGCAAGTGGACTTCAGAAAAAAATTGGAAAGACTTGTGTAGACTGCTGCTGAGTGAAGTGAGCAGACCCAGGAGAACATTGTACACAATAACAATCACACTGTACAATGACTAACTTTGATAGACTTAGCTTTTCTCAGCAATGCAAGGATCTAGGACACATCCAAAGGTTTCATAATGGAAAATGCTATCCACACCCAGAGAAAGAACTATGATGTTTGAATGCAGATCGAAGCATACTATTTGCTCTTTTGTTTTTTCTCCTGTTCTGTTTTATTTCTTCTTTCTTGTGGTTCCTCCTATTGGTTCTAATTTTTACTTACAACATGACTAATGTGAAAATATGTTTAATAGGAATGTATATGTAGGCCTATATCAGATTGCATGCCATCTTCGGGATGGAGGTGGAGAGGTAGGGGGAGAAAATTTAAAACTCAAAAGCTTATGGAAGTGATTGTTGAAAACTAAAAATAAATAAACTAAAAATAAAAAGCTTTGGAGGAAATATATTATTTTTCTCTTAGTGCCTATGATTTTCATTTAGTTTTTGAGTACACCTACCTATAACAATAATGATTATAGGGATGTAAATAACCTGATATCTTTACTCTAAAATAATCATAGAATCTTAGAGTATAAAGAAATCTTAAAATTAATCCAATGTAATTCCCCTCCCCCACCCCCATGCAGTAATTCCTTTCACATTTCTGACAACTAGCCATTTGACTTGAATATTTCTACTTAAAGGGAGCTCACTATCTATTCATAAAGCAACTCATCAGATCTTTGAGTAGCTCCAATACTTACAAAGCTCTTCCCTACATTAAATAAAAAGTCACTTCCCTCCATATGCCAATCAATGGTCTTAATTCTACTCTGTGGAGCTACACAGAGCTACACAATATTTAAAAGAAAACTATCATCATCTCCCACAAAGCCCTTTCCTTTCAGCTTAAATATCATCAATTTCCTTAACCATTTCTCATATGACATAATTTCTAGATCCTTCATCATCTTTGTTACCTTCCTTTGGACATGTTCCAATTGGCTAATGTCCCTCTCAACTGAACACTCTACTTCAGAAAATCTGGAGGGATTTTGGAACATATTAGTTGAATTTGTTCCAATGGCATTATAAGTTTATAGCTTGCATCATCAGAATAGGATACAGATTGATGAGCTAATCACGAGTTCTTCCAAAAATGAATATTTAAATTAAAATTAACCGGATTTGCCTGTCAAAGCTATCATGTACAAGAAGAATTAGTCTGACTAAAGGGAATTAAATGGAAAAGGAATGCTGGCTTTATTTGCAAAGTTATCATTTTAAAATTACATGTTTCCAATGTTGCAGATTACTATAAAAGAATCATGTTCTGAATTATATCCTTTATGAAATGTTTTAGAACACAGTACTTGGAAAAAAGTCATATCAGATTAAGGTTCCCAAAGAACCAGGTATCTCAGATGCTTTATTTGTCTCTACAACTAAGGCTAGTAGCTGTCTATGAGTCAATTTCTCTACCTGTAGAATTTGAATAAAAAACACCTAACAGATATATTTTGCATCTCTTCTTGTTTTCTAAGGTTCTTTTTGGAGGCTCTCATTAATTTCAGTTTTAAATTCTATTTTGTTTCATTACCCTGGATTGTAAATATTTTGTTGATTTAATGCATTATTTGAGGAAACCTAAAGTAACAAAATGAGGACTGCAAGGACCTCAGAGGCCACATAGTCAAAGTCATTATGAAATGAGAATCCCCTCTACAATACTGCTGACAATTTGATCATCCAGTCTCTAGTTTAGTACCTCTCATACTGGTGAACATATTACTTTCTATGCCATGCCATTTCAGTATATCTCTAATTTTTTTTCACAAATTTCTTTGATTTGAACCTAAATCTACCTCTATTAATCTTCTATACTGTTTATTCTTTGTTTTGTCCTCTAATACCAAGTAAAACAAACTGAATTTCTCTTCTATGTCACAAACTCTCAAATACTTGAAAAACAAATCACATACCAACACTATCAATCTCCTCTTCTTCAACCTAAATATAACCAGTTCCTCTAACCACTCTTCTTATTCCATGATCTCCATTCTAATCAACATCCCTGTAACCCTTCTTTGGACATGTCTAATGCTCTTCTTAAAATGTGGCACCCAGAACATCATTCTCCAAATGTGATCTAACCAGGACTGAAAACAGAGAGAACCTATTAACTTCTTTATTCTTTAGTCTATATATCTCAATGCAATCTAATTTTCCGTGAACTTTTGTGACTATTATCATACTAACAAGCTCATAGTTCACTAAAATTCCTAGCTCTCCTTCATAGGAATGGCTATTTAGCTCTGTCTCCTGTATCCTCTATTTGTGTTGTTTTGGGGTATGTGTGTGTGTGTCTGTGTGTGTGTGTATGTGTGTTTTTTTCTAGAATGCAAGTATAGTACTATATATTTATCTACATAAAATTTCATCTCACTAGGTTTGGCCCATAATATTAAACTGTCAGTAACATCTTGTCTTGATACTATTTTCATTGGATCAATTCACTCCTATATAGCACTGATTCAGTTCCAGGATTAGGGAGGAAATATTTGTTTATGACTTTTCTTATTATGCTTTTTTCATTAAAGGCTTTTGCTTTCAACTAATCAAACCTTCCAACTGACTAGACAAAGGAAAACGCATTGGTAGGGGCTCAGAATTTTAGTTTTGAGTTTTGGAGATTCAAAGTACCTTGACCCCAGAGCAGTTTTGTCTGGGGAATCTAGAATGTGACTTGGTGGGAGCCCTGAAGTACTACATATAGTTGGTTAGAGCTTTCCGTCATGACTAAATAGAAACATTCCAGAAGATGATGATTAAGAAGCATCTAAGACAAAGGACTTTGTTCTAAGCTCTTGATTCTTTAAGACTTGAAGAGAAAAATATTTGACCAGAAAGAACAAACAGAAACATCTGCATCCAAATTCATAGAGATTCTACTGTTCCTCTACTGTGTCTGTAAAACAGATTGTTTGTATTAATATACCCATGATCAAATACCCATACAATTCGTCCAGAATGGAGACTCACTTGGCTACTTCTGATGAAAGGAAGAAAAGAATATTAAGCATTTCCTACAATAGTCTAGAGATTACAAAGATTACAGATGTTTCCTGCTTTGATGGTACTTAGAATTCTCATGTTTGTAACAAATAGGTTTTTTCTTCTTTTGATAGTAGAAAAAGTTAAGTTTATTTCACTTTAGATTCACCACTGTGAGACTGATAGCTTTAGAAGGTAAACAACAGCAGTGTCCTCCCACTCAGTTCCATCTGAGTTATTAGAAGAACCAGCACAGAAGGGATGACTTGCAGAAGCAATGAGAAAGAAAGAAAAAAAGAAAGAAGGAAGGGGAAAGTTTTTTTAAGAGAAAAAAGTTTCAATGACTTTAGAATTATTTTAAGAACTATTTTTTTTTCACAAGGCTGGTTAGCAGGTTTATAGCTCTTATTAGGTAGTTTTCCTAAAGAATTCTTTGTTATTAGGTAATGAAAGAGTTAACTTACTACCTAATCAGCCAGGGCAGAAAGCTGGAGAATTGATTCCAACTCTCTGATTTTGTTCACCACTCCACATTGTGCCCTCCACATAGTCCCTGAACAGGTGCTGATTTGCTCTGACTCATCAAACCATCAGTTTAGAAAGCAAGGCTGATAAATACACAGCCCTTCCTGTGTCATTAGCAGTGGATGCTGGAATAATGAAACATCTGGCAACTTCCCTTGGTGATTAAACAGGTCACTACAAAGTCCAGTCCCTCTGTACATGGGCACAGAGATTTGAATCTATACCATTCTTCCCTCACCCCTCACCCTGCCCACTACCATTACCACCTTTCAAGCTTTGCAGATGGTAGTCCCATGGGCTCCTCTATTAAAGGAGCAGCGAAAATGGAACAACTTAACATCACAGGCCATTTGTACTCAGCAAAGGAGAAAAAAATGAAAGCATTACATTTGAGAGTATTTAAATTTAATGAAATATAACCAACACAAACATAACTTGACTAATCACAGGAAGCTGAGATAAGGTACTAATGAGAAATTCAAGAACTTCACTGCATTTCATACATGCACAACAATCAAGATTAATAAATTTGTATTTCTTCAATTTACTTCCACCAAATAAATACAAAGACAAAAATGAAAGCATTTCTGTCCTCAAGGAACTTACATTTTCTAGGGAGAATGTACAGCTGATATTATCATACCATTTTAAGGTTTATGAAGTGCTTTACATAGTTTATCTCCTTTGATCCTACAATAACCTTGTGAGGCAGGTGCTACATCATCATCTTCATTTTGAAGATAAGGAAACCAAGTTCAAAAGAGGGTAAATAACCTACCCAAGATCAAAGAGCTAGTAAGTATATGAGGCAGGAGCCAAACCCAAGGCTTCTTGACACCCAATCCAGTAATTTAGTCACTATTCCATTTTTTCTGCAACCTGTCTTTAAGAAGACAGAGAGTACACTATAAAGTTAAAAAAAAATCCCTGTCTGTATTTCCTGGTTGCATATTGAAATAAATGACTCCAGGTCAAATAAGATGTAAAGATTTTCAGCAAATCAACACAGAAAGAAATAGTCCACATATACAGAAATATTCACAGCAACATTTTTTTGTGGACTGAAAATTATATGGGTGCCTATAAATTGCAGAATAGCCAATCATATTGTAGTCTATGAACATAAAGGAATGTTATTGCATTGGGAAAATTAATAGAAACTTAGGACTCTGAAAATCAAAATGAGAAAAACAATAACAATTTTATAATGAAAACAAAAATGTAAAAGACATTGTAACAGAGGAAGACATTGGTTAGTCAATATACTAATTGTGCTTTTGCTGAACTTTTAGTAAGATATGTCTTTCTCCTCATATCAGAAATGGGGTAGAATATAGATGAGGCATATTTCAGTAAGCATGGACTATATGCCAATTTGTTTTGTTGTTGTTGTCTTTATTTCTTTGTTGTGAGGGGTGAAGGTTTTATTGGGGCAAGAGAGAGTAAAGAAACATCAATGTAAAATAGCTTTAAGAAAATATTTACATATTTTTTAAATGCAGCAAATCATATAATCATAGATTTAGGGTTGGGAGGGATTTTAGAGGGCATCGAGTCTAACTCCCTTATTTTACAGATGAAGAAATTGAGGATGAGAGACACTAAGTGACTTACCCTCCCCCCCAAAAAAAAACACAATAAATTCATAAGGCAACATTTGAATTCAGGTCTTCTTGATTTCAAGTACATGCTATGGTATATTTTATAAAATATTTATTACATGTTTGTGGGGAGAATATTTCTCAGATGTCTCATCACTTCTCACTCATTAACTCATTGATTAAGTTATACAGCAAGAAACTGAACCAGAGGAGAGGAACAATTAATCTTTTAATTTTTCTTGTTTACACAGCCAGTGAAAAGATATCAGCCCTAACCTTCCTTTACCCTCTCCAACTCAACTATCTCACCTCCCCTAAGCAATTCAATTTAATTCAGCAAATGTTTATTGATGTTTATGTAAAATGATTTATTGTTTACAATGTACAATAAAAATGATGTAGTACTAAATACTTCTATGGCAAGTACCTAGGCATAAACTAGAATTCAAAACAGGAGGGCAAAAAAGAACCCAGGCAAAGTGATCTAGGAAAATGTGAGGAGAGGGAGAGAACACTTTCATTTGGGGAGATGAGGAAAAGCTTTGTGGAGGAGCGGGCACTTGAGTTGAATCTCAAAGGGAGACAATAGCTAAAAATGCCAAGAAGAGAAAGGAGTAAATTTCAGCAATGGATATGAGAGATCACAGGCTAAGACTGGGAAGCTATGAACATTCCAGTTTGGGTAGAATGTAGACTCTGGAAAAAGGAGTCATATGGATTAGGGTTATAAAGGCAGTCTGGAGGCAAGCTGTCGAAGGTCTTAAATGTCAGGTCAAGGAGTTCATCTTTTATCTTATAGATAATAGGGAGTCACTGAAGCTGGAAGATACTATGGAAAGAGCAAAGGCCTTGAATCAGGAATACCTGAGTTCAAATGTAACGTTAAATACTCACTAGCTGTGAGACTCTGGGCAACTCACTTAACCTCTATTCACTTTAATTTCCTCATTTGGAAAATGAGAATAATATAGCAGCTATCTCCCAGGGTTGTTGTGAGGATCAAATGAAATAATAATTATAAGTAAGCACTATATAAATGTTAGTGATCATTATTATTATCATTGTTATTATTATTTAGCAGTGAAGTGACATGGTCATGGTGCTTTAGGAAGATTATATTAATAGCTGTCACAAGGAAGAAATGGAGAGGGACAGGCTGTGAGCAGAGAGATCAATTAGAAGTTATTCCAACAAGAAGTGACATACAAATCACTCCACAGAACAAAGCAATACAAGGCCCAAAGTTATAGAAGATTTGAAGAGGAAAGAGTTGGTGCTGACAATCTTTCCATACTTAACATTCTCAACTTCCTCCTTCCTTTGCTTGTCAAAATTAAAAATTTAAGAAATCCATGCTTTTATTCATTCTACAATTTCTTTTCCAGTGACAGCTCTATGCATAGTTCTTAACCCATTTATTTAAACACTTCTCCAACACAGCTACCTGAGCCCAGGGTCCATGAGACCCCTGATAATCTGATTTAGAACACAGCCTCATGATTTTAAATGTTTACAGTGACATGCTGTATTTGACTAGCATAATGAAACTTTGCTTCACATTTTGCATTGTTGGTCAGATCCAATTTCTTTGTAGCGCAATTAAGAACTATATGAATATAGGCTTATAAGTAAGGTAATGGTTTTTCTTTGTTTTTTTTTTTAACAATGATATTTCATAAAGAATTCTCCTGGAATGTTAATGGTTTCATGAGTTACACTAGTGTTAAGGACTATCATAAAAGCTTAATTTTAAATTACCCCCCAAAGATCTCTGATTTATTTTCAGAAACATCTTTTCAACTTTAAAATCTCAACATAGTGCTAAGCTGACAAAATATTTTCAGATGCACCTTTCCTCATTGTGCCTACTATAGTCATGATGGGGAATGGCATCTGAACTCTTTGTACCTACAGTGTGGCAGAAATCTACATTTTTTAATGAGTTTTAGTCACCATCCTCTATGACAGCTGACAAAACAAATTCCTATGGTAACCAAAACAGACTAATTAGCCTTAACTGGAGGCACTCTTGTTATTCTACGGCCCTCTAGAACAGAAGAAATTTCACAGTATTGAGTTGCCAATGTTTATTTTAGGATGATGCCTTTGGAACATTTTTTAACAGAATCTTGTTCCTCCTGTTGTTTTGAATGAATGATGGGTATATTGTTCTGCTTTTCTTGTGATCTCTCTTGGATTCCTTGAACTGTCTCTACACCCCAGTGATTATTCAGTAAACTAAAAGCTACTTGTCAGAAAATTTAGGATTTTATGTTTTATTCAAGGTGTCCCAAAAGTCTTAGTACAGTTTTCAGATTCAATACTGTAAAGCTTTAAAATTTCACTAAGACTTTTGGGATACGCCATATGTAATATTGCAAAAGCAAATACCTCTTCCCAAGCCTTCTGTTTGAGAATTCTACACATCTTTATAAATTTATCATTGCTCAGAATTAGACTCAAACTCAATAATTCACATGATGAACACCTATGATCATGTCCTATTTCAATGCATCCCAGCAGCACACTAGTCTTGGTAGGTCCTAAAGCTGGAAAGATTTTGATTATAGCCTGGAGATGAACTGTATGTTTTTCCTCTTAGGACAAACCTTATTAAGTTTAAAAAGAAAATCACTGGGTCATTTTCCCGCACCATAGCAACTCATGAAAACTATCTATTTCAACAGAAAGGTGCTAAAATCTTTACCAGTGGAGGAAGTAGCCACATCCACAAAAATTACACATTCCTAAAATATTGGAGTAATTTTCAAATCCTGCCTTTAAATATGGGGGAAGACAAAGGATAATCTATTCTGTATTATCTTTGGAATGCATGGCATAGTACAAAACATCCTAGACTTACAGGTAGAAAACCTGTTGTTGAAATCTTGCTTTTGATATTTTCTTGCTGTGTAACCATGGGTAAGTTGTTCTAACCTCTTGATTCTTAGTTTTTTCATCTGTATGACAGAGGTATTAAGCCCTGCATTAACCACCTCAAAGGATTGTTGTGAGGCTCAAATGAGATAATCTCTATGAAGTAATCTGAGAATTTTAAAATGCTATATACATGTCAGTGAAAGGTTTACCCTTCCAGCAAAGAAAATTAGCAACAGTTCTACAATTTATGGTTTGAGAGATACCTGGGATTAGGGAGAGGTCAAGTGACTGATTCAGCCCAGAGTCACAGAACCAGTACATGTGAAAAGTGAGACTTAATACAAGTCTCCCTGACATTAAGGCTGACCCTAGATTCACTATGCCTTTTTGCCCCTGCAGGTTTTCTGTCCATTATAATCACTCCAATTGTTTTCAGTTATAATTGTTATTGGATTAAATGTATATATGCAGCTTCAGTCCCAGATGCTGAGGAAATCAGAGAAGATTGGGGCAGATATTTTAAGGATTAGAAGTTGTTAAAAAATTTTAAACAAAAATTGCAAAGGATAAATGCAAGGTAGTACTTTATAGGAAGCAGGTAGGTGGTGCAGTGGATAGATCACCAGCCCTGAAGTCAGGACGACCTGAGTCCTCAGACCAAACTCTTGACACTTGTTAGCTGGGCAATCCTGGGCAAGTCACTTAATCCCAATTGCCTTAAAAAAAAGATAGTACTTTACAAATACGTACAAAAATCCTAGAACCTGAATTCAGGATATTAAAAAAGCAATCTTTTTGAAAAAAATTATTATTTAATTTTTCCCAGTTACATATAAAAACAATTTTTTACATTTGTTTTCAAAATTTTGATTTCCAAATTCTCTCCCTTCCTCCCTCCCTAAACGCCCCTCATTGAGAAGTCAAGCAGTTCCAAACAGGCTATATATATGTAGTAATGCAAAAGCCTGTCCATAATAGTCATGCTGTGAAAGTAATCATAGATGAAAAAAATTCAAGAAAAATAAAGTTTAAAAAAAAGGATGCTTCAATCTGTATTCAGACATCATCATTTTCTTCTCTGGGGATGGATAGCATTTTTCATCCTAAGTCCTTCAGGTTGTCATGGATCGTTGTATTGCTGAGAATAGCTAAGTCATTCAGAGCTGATCATCTTACAATATTGCTGTTACTTTCTACATTTCACTTTGCATCAGGTCATGCAAGTGTTTCCAGCTTTTTCTGAGAGCAGCCTGTTCATCATTTTTTTTTATAGTACAACAGTAGTCCATCATAATCACATGCCACAACTTGTTTAGCCATTCCCCAATTGATGGACATCCCTTCAATTTCTAATTTTTTAACCCCTGAAAAAAGAGCTGCTATAAATATTTTTGTACATATAAGTTCTTTTTCTTTTTGTTTTTTATCTCTTTTGGGATGCAGACCTAGTAATGGTATTGCTAGGTCAAAGGGTATGTATGGTTTTATTGCCTTTTGGGCCCAGTTCCAAATTGCTCTCCAGAATGTTTTAATCCGTTCACAACTCTGACAACACTACATTAATGTCTCATTTTTCCCATATCCATTTCAACATTTTTCGTTTACCAAAAAACAATCTTTTTTTTAAAAAAAATTATATTATGGAAATGCTTGTTTTATTCCATAAATTAAAAATGAAATTAATTAATTTTTTAAAATCAAGTATGACAGAAAAGGACCAGAAATTATACTATACCATAAGCAAATTTTGAAGGACCTGGTTTTGAAAATCACTTCTTCCAGTTAATACCTGTGTGTCTTTGAGCAAGTTACTTAACCTTTCTAGCCCTCAGAGTTGGATTATATGACTTTGAAGGCCTTTTCTATTTTTCAATCATTTTCCTAGAATTTTATATGACTTAAAAGTTGTGTAACACAACCCTGGACAAAGAATTTAATATCTCAGTCTTCATTTCTTCAACTGTAAAATGAAGATAATAACATCACCACTCTCAAAAGGTAGTTGTGAGGTTCAAAAGAAAGTCTACATGTAAAGTGCTTTATACACTACCATCCTTCTAGTGACACAGGTTGTTTGTTCAAGAATTTTCACAGTGTTGATAAACATTGTTTATCCTGTTGCCTCCAGGATAGGGTTAGGGATAGGATCAAATACAATTTCTTCAACTAGGCTTACATATTACTCAACAGGTCCCTTTATACATTCTATATCTTAGCCAAATAGGCCTATTTGCTATTCCACTATCTCAACATCTCATCTTCTGCCAGTATATTTGCATAGACTGCTCCCCTTTGCAATAAGGTCTTCTCACCTCATCCTCAGAATTCATAGTATCACTCAAGGATTATCCTATGTGCTATATCTTTAAGGAGTCTTTCCTAATCTCCCTAACAGTACCCTCTTTCTTTTAAAATCACTCCATATAATGACCTGTTTACATGCTGTATCCATTTAGAGTGTAAGCTCCTTTAGGGGAGGGACTATTTTTTTTTTTCATTTTGTGTTTGTATTCTTACTGCCTCTCACAGAGTAAAATATTTATTGGATTGGATTAGGAATTGTAATAGGCAGATTTTAGTTTGTCATGACAAAGAATTTCCCAACTGTTAGATCTAACCAGAAATGGAATGGACTTAATTTGTAAATAGATTGCTTCCCCTTCAAGCCAAAGCTGGATAAATATTTGGTGGTTATGTTGTAGAAAAAAACTTATATTCAAGCATGTATTTGACTAGATAGTCACCAAGGTCTCTTGTGACTCAGAGATTCTATGAACGTGAAGGAAAAAAATATCCTAATAGGCATATCTGTATGGCATGAGAAACACCTTCTGTGACAAAAACCTTTAAATCTACATTTTGTTCCAGTAATCAAATAAGCTCATTAAAAATTCAACAAACAAGAGACAACAAAGTGGGACCATACATTTTTACACATACAATCAACCAATGCACAATTATAGTTTTTGGAAAACATTTAGAAAAATATACTTGTTCCTTTCTCACATTTTCAATGATATGTGTTCACAGACCACACTATAAAACCTCTATAGAAATATAGAATTAAGCATATGCTGATGTTTCCTGATTATATTATTACTATTGTTATCATTATTTTGGTAAAAAAGCATTTTCCTTGATCTTTTATATTCTTTTGGAACCTCCCTTTCTTTGAGATATCTTAAAAAAAACCAGTCCCTCAAAACCTTTTACAACTATGTCACTACCAGTGCAAATTTATTCTGCACATTTGTGATCAGGTCAAGTCTTCCCGATGCCCGCTTGAATGCCATTGTAATTTCCTTACAAAATAGATCAAATTCTTAGACAATAGGATACAAATGTGGAGATTCCACTGTTATCAATGATAAGAAAGGATCACTATAGACATGATGCCAGATATTTTCTATTTCAAGGCTCCAAAATTTCCTGGTTATATTTACAAATATGTTTGAGGTGATCTGATTTATTTAGATAACAGGCAAAACTCTCTGTGCACACATTTTCTTCCTGAACCACTATTCGTTGTTTTGTAAACAATAAAGCTTACAATCCTCCTTTCTCAGAGGATCATAGATTTAGAGCTGGAAGGGACTTTAGTGGTTATCGAGTTCACCTCTCTCATTTACAAATGAGGAAACAAACCCAGAATAGTTTAAATGACATACCCAAGGTCACCCTGGTAATAAGAGAAAGTCAGGATCAGTACTCAAATCCTCTGAATCCAAAGTATTAGACTCACTCTATCACGCTACCCTCTCCTATAATCTTTTGCAAATAAAATTGTCCAACACACTTGTTGTCTCTGGCTGCCTGATCAGGAGTGAAAATTCCAAGTAATCTAAAATTTTGGCCTCTTTTGTTTTTATTCTTTACTCTTGAACGTTTAACAGCTAACATTTATATAGAACTTCAAGGTTTACAAAGCACTTTACAAATATAATCCCATATTTATATTTTCCTGCATAGTTTTATTCTACCTCTGCTGTGCCTACATTTGTGTTGACCTCAGTTTTTATACAGGTATGTTGATATCATTTGGAGAATCTGGTTAGGCTTTATCTAAGCTACGCAAAAGTTGTTAGCACACAAACTGAAATTATCTCCTCAGAGGGCTTAACCACTAAGCACATTGCCTAGCACATTGCAAAATAGTAGCTGACAGACTTTCATCAGAAGCACTCTAAAGGAACATTCAGCCTCTTAGAATCCCTAATTTCTAAAAAAAAAATAGATACAATTGATGTTAATTCACTACCCTTAAAGCTGAAAAACTGTTGACATCTGTGATTCCCATGCTTTCCTTTTCATTGTCTCATGCCTAAGGGGGGGAAAAATCATGGTGTCCCTTGCTATTTCCTTAGAATCATTACTTCCCTTCAAAGCTCAGTTCAAGCTCCATCACCCTAGTGAAGATCACATATCCTTAAGAGTCACTTGAAGGAACTGAAGATGCTTAGCCAGAAGAAAAGAGAACAATGATGACTGTCTTCAAGATGTTAAAAAGCTGTCATGTCCAAAAGAGATTAGACTTGCTCTCCTTAACTTCAGAGAGCAGCACAAGGCAAAATAGATAGACATTGCAGAGCTATAACAATAACATTACTTATATTGTGTTTACAGACAACTAGGTACTACATACATCCTTTGAAGCTTTCACATGGGTATTTTTGTTTTTGGAGGCACATGGGGTTAAGTGACTTGCCCAGGGTCACATAGCTAGTAATTGGATGAGGCTGGATTTCAACTCAGGTACTCTTGATTCCAGAGTCAGTGCTCTATCCACTGTGCCACCTACCTGGCCTTCATGTGGGCATTCTTATCCCCATTTTGCAATGAGGAAAATGATGCTGAGAAGCGATACACCCACTGTTAGTGTCAGAAGTAGCATTTAAATCAAAGGCTTCCTGAAGTCACTTCCACTTTTTTGTACTTTAGTCATTTTCAGTCGTGTGTGTCTCTTTGTGGCCCCATTTGGAGTTTTCTTGCCAAAGATATTGGAATGGTTTGCCATTTACTTCTCTAACTCATTTTACAGATGAGGAAACTGAGACAAACAGGATTAAGTGACTTGCCCAGAATCAAATAGCTAATAAGTATCTGAGGCTGGATTTGAATTCATGAAGATGAGTCTTCCTGACTCCAGGTCTAGCACTCCATCCACTGAGCCACCTAGCGGCCCATTTCCACTAGGCTATGAAATGATTTGCCTTTAAAAGTAGAGAAAAATTTCAAATAAAGGCTTGATGAACATTCTCAACAATGTTGTAAAAGGTATTTTAAATTCATTACGGTTTGAACTAGATGGTATTTCTGGCCAATTTCAATTCTGAAATTCTGTGATTCATTTGCTTTTATCCTTTCTGTTTATTTGTTTGTTTGTTTTTATCAGTCCTGGATCATCTTTTATTCATTCTACATTTCTCAGAATAGAATTAATATTGTTAAAATACAGACTAGATCAAGTGCCTGCGCATCATATTTAATGTCTACTTGTTGATGCTAAGACAAAATACAAAATGCTCAAGCTGAATTCTCAAGAATTGTTGGGGAAACTTTAAAGTGTATGGCAGAAATTAGGTCTAGAGCAACAGTTTGTACTATAGATCACAATAAAGCCAAAATGGATACATAACCTGAGATTATACCATAAAAGCTGGATGTAGATCATATGCCACAGTTATGGTAAGAGAGTGAATTTTTGCCTTACAGCATAGAAATTGCAAAAAAATAAAATTAGTTAATTTTCACATGAATTTTAAAAGCTTTCACACATAAACATAATCAATACAAAAAGGATAAGAAGGGAATTGGCTGAATGGGGGAAATATTTGTACAAACTATATCTAATAAGGGATTGATATCAATGGTACTATATAGACACCTAACAATTATATAGTAAATAGAAAATCCTTTATAAATAAGTGATTGAGAGAGAACAGTTATGAAAGAAACTATAGTAAATTATTAACAACCATATGAAAAAATTATCCAAATCACTAATAAGAGGAATGCAAATTAGAAGCACTCTAAGGTTTTACCTCACACACAGCCAACTGACAAAGATGATTAAAAATTGGAATAGTCAATGATTCAGAGATTATAGAAAAATAGACACCAAAATGCATTGTTGCTGGGCTATGAATTATCTATCCATAGGAAAAATCTGGAATGACATAAAGAAGAAAACAAAAATGTTCACATCCTTTGACTCAGATAGTCGACTCCTAGTCATGTAGCCCAAAGAGTTCAATAACAAAAAGAAAGGTCCTTTTTATGCTCAAATTTTTACAGCAGCATTTTTTTTGTGGTGGCAAAGAAATAGAAACAAAGCAAATTCTCCTCAATTTGGGAATGTATAAACACACTATGGCATACAAACATAATGAAAAAGAACTCTTCTGTAAAAAATTATGAATATAATGAGTATGCAAAAGCACAGAGAGATACATGAAGAGAGATAAAGTGAAATAGAAACAAGAGAGCAACATGCAAAATAACTGCAACATGGTCACTTCCTGGTCATTTACAAACCACACCACCAGCGTCCTAGCTATGGCCATCCTTCACATTCCCCTCCCACCATTACCTCAATTTTGACACTGCTAAGTGAACTTTTCCCTTATCTTGCCCAGATCTCCCAATCACATGCTGACCATTTTCAAACTATGTTGCAAAACACACTCTCCACCCCTGCTTTCTAGTGACCCTTTATATGTATTGTTTCCCTAAATAGAAATTACACTCCTTGAGGGCAGAACATATTTTGTTGTTTTACTTAGAAGAGTGGCTGCTACCTTGTAAGTATTAAATAAATGCTTTGTCATTCTCTTATCCTTCCTATGAATAGGACAACAAAACAATTCACCCTGTATACTATAATACTACAGCTTGATAGAAAGAAATATTGAAAGGCATTTCCTCCTGCTTCTTTGCAGAAGTCGAGACTATGGGTGTGGAATAACACATACAGAAAACAACATGGTCCTTAGGTTGCAGCAGCAAAACAGATGATAAGACTTTCTTCAAAGTCATTTCCATTGATAATATATCGCTTTCAGATGTTTTTAGTATGCACGTATTAGTTTGGTTGAACATTTTTACCCATTTTTTTATTCTTCCTTATATAGGATTGCTCTTTGGAAAAGAAGGGAGTTTGGGATACACTGGGAAATATAAGGTGATGTAAAAACAAAGGTCTCAATAGAAATTTATTTTAATTACTTTACATATATACTTGGTATTTACTTATTAGTGCACATGCTGTAACCCCCCCTCCAAATAGAATGTCATCTTCTTAAGGGCAGGGACAATATAATATTTATCTCAATACCTAGATCAATGTCATGCATATAGTATGCATTTAATCAATGCTTATTGAATGAAACTGAACTGAAATTGTATGTAGACATTAACAGCAAATCACCAAGAAATGTGCAAGTTCTGAAGGTAATGTTCTGAATAGTGAAAGTCAATGAAGATATTTATAATATAAAATATATCCAGTATATTAGCACTGGAAGTTCATATGAATCAACCTAAGAATTAAAAATGATTTTTTTTTCAGCATAAGAAAGTCAAACTTTAGATCAGTTCAGTTCTTTTAAACTAGTTCTCAAGCCCAATTGACTTTCATTGAAAATATCTAGTGGACAGCTGGAAATTACAAAAGGCAAAATATCATAGGTTTGAGGTTGAGGCTTTTATTCCTGAAAAATCTCAAGGTAATTCTGGAAGCAATGACTTGGAAAATAACCAGACAGTCTACGTAGGTAATAATATGATAACATAACATAATAGTTTTCAGGGATTCAGTAATAAAACTGTGCACCAACTTTGGTTTGGTTTCTTAAAAAATATTCTTTTGGTATTACAACTGTCATAATTCCCATGCCACAAAATGTTTCACTTTTCAGATAATGTCTTGTTGGGAATATTGTACCTTCTACAATTTCACCCAGACAGCGCAAAATAAAATGAATTAATGAATGAGTGAAATAGCACTTATTAAACATTTACTTACTATTTTACTTATTAAACTTATTTACTCATTACAGTTACTTATCAAAGTTACCATATTTGTGCAAAGTGCTCTTTTAAGGACTGGGGATACAAACAGAAAAGAAAATTCATGCTCTCAAAGACTTCACATTCTAATGAAGAAAACAACACATATGGAACCTTTATGTCAGATAGAAAGGTTCCATGAGCCTTAGGGTGCAGCAGCTAAGCATATGGTAAGGCTTCTTCTTTAATGTCATTTTCACTAATAAATTATATCAGTTTGGGATGTTGAGCCACTTGAAAGTGTCAAGGATTTTAGTACCAAGATTTCTCTCTTCTAGGTCTTCAGTAGCTGTAACTATGGATGGCATCATAGGAGTTGCATCTCCACAGGTATTATTTTCCAGGATGATGTTTGAGGGTGTTGGGTTGGAAGCTTTGCTATTCCCAAGGCTCTTAGATGCAAAGCTCAGGACTATGTCCCTCATGGTCAATGGAAGTAGGATTTTAATCCAAAAGTTGTATATACTGAACTTCATAAGATTATATATATATACATATATATATATATATATATATTCTATAAAAGGCAATTGTCAATAGAATTGATGCTAGGAGGGATATTTTGAGAGTAATTCATCCTCACTTCTGAATTAGCCAATCTTGGAATGTTAAATAGGTGCCTGATAGGATCTTGTGGTAGACTAAGCCTCACTTATCAAATTGAGAAAACTTTGCTCAAAAGAGTTTGACACAGGTACTTAAAAAGACTATTGAGTTTTGAGAAATTTTTTGACCAAAAAATGCAAATCTATCATAGGACTTATATACCATTATATTTGAGAAGGTAATGCTGTACATTCTTTTCTTCATCTTTCTTTTTTTCTGGCACTTGCATCTGTGTTTCTTTCTTTGAGAGGCTTTCCTTAATCTAGGAAGTTAGGTGACTTTTTCTCAGGGTATATCTAGCAGGGATCAGTGCAAGAATTAATTTTTAAGGTGATGCCATGTAAGGCTACCTTAACTCTGCATTTTTGCAATTGTTGCTTAGTTCTGCCATAATTAGTTCTATTGTGGACAGGTTGAGTTTTAGATGCCTAGAGGATATATTATGTGAAATGTCCAATATATACATAGTTGAGTTATCACATTTTTTTCCAGTCTAATCAAGTGTTAAGACATTATGACAGCCAGCATTAATACAGTGCCCACTTTGTATCAGGTAGTGTGCTGAGCACTTTACAAATATCTCATTTAATCCTCACAATAATTGTGTTAGTGCTATTTTACACTATCCCCATTTTACAGCTGAGGAAACTGAGGTAAACAGAGGTTAAATGACTTATCCAAGTTCACACAGTGTCTGAGGTCATATTTGAACTCAGGTCTCCCTGATTTTAGCCCCAGTACTTTGTTCACCACATTTTCCCCTTGTTCAATAAATTCCAGGGGCTCTCTATTACCTTGAGAATCAAATATAAATGGTTTCTTCTTCTGAGTTCAGAAATGCATGAGAAGTTCCAGGGCTCTCTGTGTGGCCTTCCTCATCATGGCTGAAACAAGGAACTTGGGCTTAGCTGAATCAACATAATGTCCTCACTGGATATTCTTATTGAAAGTCTTTCCTTTACTGTGGCTAAAGGAAACAATTTTGGTGACCTAGAAGTAGCTTTTTTTTCAGCATGTATTTTGATGTAACTGATTATGAGGGCAGAATTAGTGATGGGAAAAAAAGATTAGTTATCCATATCTACATAAAAATTAAGAGGTTGAACTAGTTGACCTCAAAGGTCCCTTTTAGACTGAGATTTATGATTCTATGACTAGGAGATATCATGGTACAGTGGAGGAAGAGGGAGGGAACTGAATTTGAAGTAAAAAGTACCTGGATTCAAATCCTACTAATTGTAGGACCTTGGAGAAGTATTTTAACCTGCTTGCCCTGAATTTACTCATCTGGAAAAAGAAAGAGGTGGGTTTGATGGCCTCTCCAGTCCCTAGGTACCATGGTGAATACAGTAATGGACTATGCAGCTCCAGTTAGGAAGAACTGAATTCAGTTCCTATCTCAGACGCTTACTGGCTGTGGGAACCCAGGCAAAAAACTTAACTTCTATCTGCCTAAGTTTCCTCATTTATAAAATTAGGATAATAATAGTACCTATCTCTCAGGGTTGTTGTGAGGATAAAATGATATTTGTAAAGTGTTTTGCAAAGCTTAAAGTGCTATATAAATGCTTATTATTATTATTGTTACCTTCTACCTCTGGGTGCATGATCCTGTGATTACAGGAAGAAAGAAAGAGGGCTGTGAGGTCAAAGTAAGCCAATTTGTTTTAAAATCATTTTATCTATTTATATTTCAGTAAAACAGCCCTTTACATATTTTGACTGGCAAAATCATTAATTTTCAAGTACTTTGAAGAACTGAACACTCTAAGAACATCATTTTATAATTGGAAAGCATTACCCTGTGAATTGCTGAGTTTCACAACTTTGGTGGTCAAATTATAGGAACTTTTTATAAGAGAAAGAAGGAATATGCTCTTTTAGGAGATTATTTAAAACCAGTGGTTGTGATTTCCATGGAAAATAAGCAATATTGTAAGTACTGTGGCTGTTTCATTACAAAAACTTTTCTGAAACATTGCCCTCTGAAAGTTAAGACTGAGCATGATAACTTGAGTTGCCAGAAGCAAAGAGTGACTGATGTGAACATCTGACCATTTAGTCGCTGCTAATGATACAGATGAAATAGATGCTGATGGCAGTAGCCGAGGTACTCCGGAAACAGGCTGGCAAGATGGCATATAAGTCATAGGGCTTTAAAAACCTTTCTTGGGCCTTAAGAAATGATCCCAAAAAATTCAGGATCTGCAATATAATGCTTAAGGTCTATTCACAAATCTAGCAGATCTATTTGTCAATATGAAACTTTATGAAATGAACACATTTCTAAAAACAGACTGTCATGACCAAAATCTTAATACAAAATCAGCATTGTAGTAAGAATAGTGAGTCATACACAGAGCTGATACTAGGAAAACCTGTAACCACTGACCCACACAATATTGACTGCTACCAATGAACATTTATTAGACACTACTTTCAGAGGACTTTGCTAGGACCTAGGGATGACTGAAAGATCAACTAAGACACAATGGCTGCCCTTCTGGTGCTAACAGTCTAAAAGAAGAATACATCACATACACAAATAATGATAGTGCAAACTAATATATGTTAAGTGTGTAAGAGATGCAAGCCAAATGCGAAGGACTTGTTATTGTCATGGTCATCCAACCTTTTGTTGTTGCTCCTCATTTCAAAGGACATAAGTACAGGTTCTCTTATCAGTGTTGGGATTTTTTTTTGCTGTGCTATCTAAGGTGCCAAATCAATAATTTAAGCTAATTATTTTTCACAAATATGATGAGAAGGTTAAGGGCAACAGACTGTGCATTTTAACAGTGACCTTCCTGGAACAACATCCATGTTTTTGTCAAGCCCATTATTGATTTTAGTAGGGGGAATTGTAGGCTGGTAGGAGGGGAGAGAAATGATATGTCAGGGCAGTGCAACCTTTGGGGAAAAGTTGCTATGTGTTGGTCAGTCATTTCAGTCGTGTCTGACTCTTTGTAACCCCATGGAGAGAGGTCCATGGGATTTTCTTGGCAAAGATATTGGAGTGATTTGCTAACCCCTTCTCCAGCTCATTTTACAGATGAGGAAAGTGAGAAAAATAGAGTTAAGTGACTTGCCCAGTGTCACTCAGCTAGCAAGGGTCTGAGGCCAGATTTGAATTCAGAAAGATGAGTCTTCCTGACTCCAGGCCAGGGATTCTAAAAAGCTACAGATTGCTCATGAAAATATCACACATGACTCGAAAACTGAGTTCTGAGCATCATTAATCAAAGCATTATAATGACCTACATTTTAGCATGGTTTGGGGATCAGATGTATTGTTCTCACTGGTTCCCTTTCTCTTGGAAGCAGTTTGTCACTAATGCATTTTCATTTATGCTATCCATTCACAGATATGCACAAAAGATGTCTCATATTAGAAAGCTTTTAAATAAGTGTTCTCTTTCAACCTAAGATTAAAATGGCAGTTTTTTGTCTAAAATGTAGTTCTGTAAAATGGTTACCTCAAGAGTTGGCAGATCTTACTTTTCTGAAAAAAAAAACTTTAAATATACTTTAAAATAATATGATTTTGTTAAATTCCTATCAGCAAGATACATTTGACAATGTTCCAGAAGAACCAAAGCACTGGCAATATATGATGAATATTTTATATTTATACAGTATGTTTTCAATTTATGAAATCTTTTCTCAGTGTACCATGACTTCTTGTTTTCACTTGTTCAATCAAACCACAAGATATTAGGTCCATTTAGCAGATGGATTTGGTGTCAGAGGATGTGGGTTCAAATCCTATCTTTGCTACTCACTACTTGTGTGACCTTGAGCAAAGTTTACCCCAAAGTTTCCCTTTCAGTAAAATCATAGAGTTGAACTAAAGGGTCTCTAAGGTTCCTTCCAGCTCTTAACCCTCTGAAAGTATCTTGATAATTTGCTAAGTGATTCAATAGTAAATCTATGTTTATGAATCAGTGACTTAATCTGTTTCCTAAACTACTTTCATTTTCCTATAAAATATTAAGACTTCTTTACCTTAAATTCTTATCTCATACTAGAAATATAATCTAAATCAATTGAACATTCATTAAGTCCTTGCTATGTGCAAGACATTGGAGTTATATAGAAATATATCTTAATTTTTTTTTACATTTACACTAATATGAGATATATTATTATGTGAATGTCCGCACATTTTAATTTTAGGTTTAAACATATATACTCAGTTCATGTTCATTGACATATAGACAGATAGATAGATAGATGGATAGATAGAATCATAGTCATTTGGCTTTAAAATAAAAGCCATGTTAATCAGAAAAGGAGAACTGGCCACGCATGTAGACAGAATAAGAGACAAAAGACATTTTGGCATACTATTAGATATTAAAAGAATAAGAGGAATGACTCCATCCCACTGAATAGATGTAGGGAAGACTATGTACAAGAGTGGAAAGAGGACTTATTTTGGAATTAGAAGACCTGGATTTGAATTCTTGTCCTGTGGCTTACTAACATATATGACCGAAGGCAAGATCTCAGCTTCTTTACTTGAAAATTATTGAGTTGCATGGAAATAGGATTATAGAATACTACAATTCAAAAATGATTAATGGAATGCCATGAAAGAAAATCATACAATTGGAGAAGGCACATAGGAATTACAATAAGCAATATGCAACAATATCAATGAAATCCCTGATCCAACTAAGTATCTAATGCAAGTGTCAATACATTATTCAGACCAATTCAGGATATATAAAGGGAATATTCAAATAAAACACAGATGTTTATTGTTTTTGAAAAGCATTCATGAATTTTTTTAGTAAAATAAAGGAAAATCAGCAGGTGTCCAACAGATGTTTGTTCAATGGAATTCAATAAATCAATGAATCAATCAACAAACATTTAGTAAGCACCTACTACATGCCAGACACTGTGTTAAACAACAGGATACAAAAAGAAACAAAAGACAGTCCCTGTCCTAAAGGAGTTTACAATCTAATGAGTCGAAGTGAATTGAATTAGTGTCTTTATAGCTTAAAATTGTTTTGCCTATATGTGTAGTTTAAAAGCACTAAAAATTAGGTAAGAAAAATATTCATAGATGTTAAGGTGGTGTTATGAAAGGTCATAAAGGAGACAAGTTCCTCCATATACACTCCAGATATAATTTAAAAGGGTACCAGATGAAATAATGATTAAGGAATCCAAAGAGAAACATCACTGTGTCCTTCATCAAGCTCTGGATTACACAGAAAGATAACTAGAAAGCATGGGCATTGGAAGAGGGATCCTTCCAGGCAAGTCAGAACAAGTTCATATGAATAGGCCAGAAGCTCACAGCAGCAACCTGACTTGCATGATCATAGCAGGAAAAGACTATTTAGCAAGACTATATCACTGATTCATTTTGGCAGTTTACCTATGCCAATGTTGGTTGACCAGTATGTTGGCCACCAGTCAGAAGCCTGAGGTAGAAGCTCTTGACTCTTCCTGTGCTGTTTTTCTTTTATTTTGTTTTACTTGGGCCACAAGGAAGCTAGGCCAAACAACGAAGCATTGGAGGATGTTTACAATACTTTTTAAGGAAAACTAGTCTTCAAAGTAAAATCCCCAAGGAAAAGTTAGTACAAACCACACAGCAGGGCCCTGGGATTTATTGTTCCCACCACACACTTGTTGGGCATTAAAACTTCAGAAACAAATACAGAAAATCAGACATATTAAACATACCATTTATTGACCACAATGCAATAAAACTTATCATCTTTAAAGATTTGTTGAAGAAAGAATTCAAACTTAAATGCAGATAATAATTTAATCTTAAAGAATTAGTGGTTCAAAGAAAAAAACATAAAAACAATTAATAATTTCCTCAAAGGAAATAACAAGACAATATAGTGAGAGTTTGGGATGGAACCAAATCAACCCTTTGGGAAAAATTTATATCACTAAATATTTTCATCAACAAAAGAAAGCAAGAATAGATCAATGAATTGGAAATGAGATTTTTTTAAAAAAAATTAGAAAAGCAATAAATCAAAAAACTTTAACTAAACAAAAAAACAAAGTGAAATAAAAGATGAACAAAATTGAAAGAAAAAAAATTAATTGATAACATACAACTAGAAGCTATTTTTAAAGAAAAATAAAACAAAATGTATATTTCATTATCTAATCTGATTTTTAAAAGAATGAGAAAAGCCATAGTACAGTATAAAAATAAAAAAAAATTCACAATAAATATGAGGAAATAAATAAAATATTGTGCTCAATTACATGCCAATGAAATTGCTTAGCTTAAATGACATTGAATGAATATATGAAATATTTACATATCTAATTAGCAGTTAGGTACTGCAATTGATATAGCACCGGGCTTGTTCAAATTCAGCCTCAAATCCTATTTGTGTGACCGTGGGTAAGTCACTTAATCCTGTTTGCTTCAGTTCCTCATCTGTAAAATGAGCTAGAAAAGGAAAAAGCAAACCATTCTAGTATTTTTGTCAAGAAAACCCCAAATGGGGTCATGAAGAGTCAGACATAACTAAAAAATGACTGAACAAGATTAGCAGACTAAGAGATGGAGAATTTAAATAATCTAATCTCAAAAAAGAAAGTAAATTGAACTTATAAGTGTAGTTCCAAGAGACAAAAAAACCAAAAAAAAACAAAGGACCAGATAGATTTACAAGTGAATTCCATCAAACATTTGAAGAATAACTAATTCCAGTATCACATGCACTATAAAAAGAATAGCAATTAATAAACTCAGAATTCCTAAATCCAAGGAAAGAATGATGGCTCCAAATGTTTCAACATAAATGCACAACACTGAAACAAGAAGCAAGAGGAGTTAGAGGTCATAATGCAAGGAAGAAAATCAGATTTCATAATCGTCACTTAGAACTGATGAGATAAGAATGAATCATTACTGTCACATGTCTTTGATTAGAGATAACTTCATGGAAGGATAGAGAATATGTATTATGGATGGGGAATGGGACAGGGTAGAAGACTTACTTCTTTGAAAAAAACATAGAAACAGACAGGGAATCATGCTAGACAGCATTTAAGTGAAATTCAACGTATATTACAGATTCCTACAACTAAAAAGGATAAGGAATTCAGGTAGGAAATTGGTCCCAAGCATGACAAAAGCATGATGGGAGAAGACATGTGAAAATAGTTCAGTACTCAGTGTGTCTATGTACATGTGACTTCTTGTAGTTAAGTAGTCATGACAGAGAAATGTGAAGATTCTGAATAGTTTGGAATATTTGGACATCCTTCATTTCTTAATCCTCAATCATACTTTCCAAGATACTTTTGCTATCCTCCACTTTCCAGTGAGGTCATCATGTATCAATACATTTGCTGAATTTGTTTGGAGAATCTTATCAAGTCTATTACAGAATGTTGCTACCTTTCTATTTTCTTCAACAGATATTGCAGAACTTACAGGCTTCAATTATCTTTGTGGAGGTCGTTTTGCTTGTACATTCATGAACACTATAAGGCAAGAGAACCAAGTACTATCATGAAATGTTGGGGGCTTTTGCCTTTGGATTCATGATAAAATCAATTCTATTGACTTTTTATCTTTTAACTCTCAAAGAAGAACTTATGAACAGCCCTTCCATTTAGCTTTAAATTCTTCTTATCTTCAGGTTTCATTTTAGCATAGATTGTTAATATTGATCTGTTTCTGTTTCTCTAGTAGTAAGTCAATTCACTGGTTCTTTGCAAAGGAAGGAGAGTTATTCTCAAATAAGTACTTCTATGAAGGGATGGCAGTTAGAAGAGTAAAACTGATGCCAGGAATAGTTTAGGAACACTCTAGGTATGCAGTCTTCATTTTCCTTAATTCTTTGGATAACATACAACGGATGGTTTAGACATATAGCAAGATGCACTATCTGATCAAAGGCCCAAGAACTACTTGAAGCACAAGTTTGTCAAAGGTCTGATATGGCACTAATAGGAAATAATCTTCATCACCTAAGAGGCAAGGGGATGGGGTAGTCTGAAACAATTAAATGAGGGTATTCTCTGAATGATCTAAAACTGAAGTATGAAGGGCAAAGATCCAGAAAACTTATGCAGAACTGTGATATTTATCTTCACATAAAAGTATCAGGGACAGGGGATACAATAGATCTTCTAGGTCAATTAAATCTTAGCATATTTGCATTATGGAGACTGCATTATGGGGAGCTGTACCAGTTTAACCTAATTTCACCAACTCACAACTGGTCATTGGACAATAATCTCACAAAGTATAATTACATTAAATTTTATAGAAATCTTAGAAACTGATTCATAGTACCCTCCTGTAGACTAGGAAGAGAACAATAGATAACTAATAGCAAGTTTTACATTTTTCTTTTCTTTCCTTGGATTGACATGGCCAAAGAATCCATCACCAAGAGGTCAGTCTAGTGACAATGAGTAACTCTGCATTTAGCTTGGCTATTGGCTAGCAGACACCATCTGTGTGCACTGATAGATGTGAATAAGTGTATGAATATGAGCATATGCATATAAATAAATATAAGCTAAGGCAGACTATAAATGTGTCATAAGAAAATATTGTGTAAGTTCAAAGGAAGGAGAGGTCACTTCTGTCTAGACTGTCAAGTCACAAGAGACTTGATAAGAAAGTGGCAATTAACCTGAACCTTCATGGATGTGTATAAGCTAGATAGAACTAAGTTGGAGGGAACATTCCAAACTATAGAGAAAATGAGAGCAAGGGCTTAAAGGCAAGAAAGCATAAGGAATGTTTACAAAATGATAAGTAGTATAATTTATTGGCATTGAAGGATTTTTTAAGGGAAATGGGAAGAGCTAAATCAGATAGGTATGCACAAGCCATATTTTGCAGAATCTTGAATGCCTGTCAAAGACTGATTTACCGAATCAGAGAATTTCAGTTTTGAATGGCCTATCAGAGTTAATCTACTCCAACCGATACATGACAAAGAACAATCCATACAACATAGAAAACAAATAGTTATCCATGCTCGGCTTGACAATCCCTAGTGACAGGGTATCCACTACCTTCTGAGTCAGCCTATTCCACTTCTGGATGGTTCTAAGAGTAAGGAAATTTTTCTTTACATCTAATCTATCCTTTTTGCAATTTCTACCAATTCTGTCTTCTAAGGCCAAGTAGAACTAGTCTTATCTTTCCTCTGTATGATAGTGTTTCAAACACTTAAGGACAACTTTAAAGGTCCCCCTTTATTCTTCTCTTCTCCAGGTTAGACATTCCTAATTCCTTCCACTAATCTTTGTATGAAAATGGAAAACTACTAAAGGTATTTGACCAGAAGGGTGACATGATCATAGTTGTGCATTAGCAAGATTAGTCTAGAATTCCAATGTAACTTGCACTTAAAAGCAGCAGAAATTAAGGAAACCAGTTAGGAAGTTATTGAAATAGTTAAGGCAAGAGATACTGCAGGCCTAAATTAGGGTTGTGGTGAAGGAAACAGAGAGTAGAGGGTAGATGTGATAGATGCTGATAAGGTAAAATCAACAGCTATGTTCCTCATAGTCAAATTACAAGAGCAACATCCCAGAGAGTTGGTTGTAGTTGTTATAACTAGTCTTTCAATATTCAGTACCTGTGTTTAATAATGAAAACAAGATGGATTGTGCCTCCTTACATGAGACAGGCATGCTAAAATAAGAATTATCATAGCTATTTACTACTTTGGAGACAAAATGTGATAGAAAATGAAACCACTCAATGTGATATTCTAGAAACTTTGATCAACAGCACCTCATAAAAGTGTCTATTGGAAAATCCTGAAACAATTCTTCCCAAATGCATTTACTTTAATGTTTCTTGTAGGATATGAAACTTTTGCTCTTTCTCCGTATTGAAAACTTTTGTGATATTTTATTGGAAAAGATCCCATGATCTACTGGGTGTTGCCTTGAAATTATTCTGCAGTTGCTGTGTGTAGTCATGTCACAAAATCTGCAGTGAAGCTGAAAAAAAGTGATGATTGATAGCTCATCCCTTTATTTGTTATTGATTATTATAACACAATTTATTGTTATGTTATTATTGATGTTTTATCAATAATCATGACACTATGATCCAATTGGCTAGAGAAGGATTCCAAATCTTCAGACAAAGAAAGAACATAATGACCCCACAGATGGACAATGGAAGTTCACTTGTGTCTCAAGGAAGCAAACCAAAGGCAAAAGGCTATCTGATTAGCATCCTGAATGTAGTAGAACCATTTAAAGATAAGCAGTTTATGAAAGGTATGCCAAACAAAGGTTTAATGATACCTTTAAAACCAATTGTTTATACATTTCAGAGTCTCTCCTGTCAATTTCAAAGGGAAGCAAAAATGAAAATTCAGAGGTAATTTTGGCATTTCATCTCAATTGCTCTTCTCTTATCTGAAGGCTTTTTAACCACCCATTTTCTTTAAACTTTTATCAAAGCTACAAAGGAGAGTTTAACATAATGATATCTATATGTATGTATTCGTGCATGTTTGTATATATTGAACTCATCTGGTGATGCTTGGAGCAAAATTTTGATTATGAAATAAAAAGATAATCAGTTTAAATAGGCTGAACCCCAACAACTCAGAGATAATTCAAAAGGGAACAACACACCCATAAGGAACAGTTGCTTTTGCATTTGAATGTTTTATCCACTAAAATAAAAGATATGGTGCCCATTTATACTGAAGTGCCCTCACCTACCACTTGCCAAGTAGAAAAATGCTGAGTCAAAAATTATTAATATATAGTTTTAAAAAAGCAATAGCTTAATATCAATTAAGCAACCTGAGGTCTTTCCTCTAAAGAAGTGATCCCCATATCTAATCTTATACTATTCTTAAAAATTTCTTGAAACAAGGACTCATGATGAAACATACTATTCACTTCTAGACAGAGAAGAGATGGGCTTATAATGCAGATCAAAGCATATGTTAATTTCCTTCTTCTTCCCTGACACTCTTCCTTCTTTCCTTTCTTGGACATGGCTAATGTTGAAATTTGTTTTGCAAGGCAACATGTGTGTATGTGTGTGTATATGTATATATACACATTTGTAATGAACTTTGTTATTCTAGCTTTCTTAGTGGGGGGGGGAGTAGACAGAGAAGGGGGAGAATTTTGAAGTGAAAATAAAATAAAAGTGACAATACAAATAAAGTAAAATTATTTTAAAAAATAAATACATGTCTATAGAACTCTGAATAAGAGAATGAGAATGGTGGTTGAATCAAACCAGCAACAATAGTATGTTGTCAGTGCAAAAAGGACATAAATCATACCATGATATGTTACTGGCCTCAAAATGACAAAATGGACAAATGGAAAACAGATTTCTCTTCTGCCTGCCCTTAACATCTGTCCTTGAATCTATTTTTTGCTTGGCATTTTTCCTTGCCTGCTCCTTGGCATGACCTGAGACTTCTCCCTGCTGCCTCTATTGACTTCATAAATTAATTGATTCAATAAACATTTATTAAGTACATACTGGGTACAACACAGTATGCCAGGCACTTAGGAATTAAATATATATATATGTACACACACACACACACACACACACACACACACACACATATATACATATGTTTTCCTACTATTTCTCCATGTTTTTTTAACATGGAGGTAATAGGAAATAAAATAACTCTCATACAAACAATTAAAATATGCATAATACAAAAGATGGAGGAGGGGTTATCATTCAGTCTCTGTGCTATAAATATACAGTGGCTAGCTCTCAAGGCCAGAAGATTTTGTTGTTGTTTTTAATGTTGAATCATTGATTTATAAGAACTACTCAAAAAACAGTCATCTTTTACATTAAAATTGGTCCATTGACATGAAAATATGAAAAAGTCCCTAAAAAAGAAATTTGGAAACTATTAAATGCTTTAAATTTGACTGGGAAATAGCAAATGTTAAACCAAGGCAATATCCTACCAGTTATAGATAGGAAACTGAATTTTAGTACATCTTGAGAGTGGGAGAATTGGTGAAATTGCAATCATTTTAAGATCATTTTCCCCCTAGGGTGAATGGAATAAGTACATTCAATTTAAGCTTCTAACCTCTAAGTGATAAACTGATGATTCTTCCTAATGAAATCATTATTTTCTGTAATAAGAAATGACAATAATTGAATCCATATGATGCTAAAAAGTCAAGATGAAGATAAAAATTCAGCTAGCTGTCTGGCATATGCTAAACAATTTATACAGAGTTACAGTTGTATTCCCAAGCTCTACCTATAAAGTGGGAAAAGATAAAGGGAATAAGAATAAGATAAACCTGTAAATCATTAACATCATTTGTTCTCAATAATATGTTGGATATATATTTTGCTTGTGGTTTGGCTGTGGTCATATATTTTTTCAAAGTGTTCATTTTCTGGGATTCAAGTTTAGAGACTAAAAGCCTATATACTCTCCTGAAAAGAAATACTGTGAAAATAATGAAGCTATTTGAAATATCTTATTGTTTGTTTTTACTTCTACCATCAGATCTTGATAGCAAAATCTCAGCCATTGTCACAGATGAAAGAGAAAAATAGTAGCATGCCATGAAATATGTGATATTCTGTCTATAGAAACTGTCCAAAATTCAGCTAAACCATGTTCCAAAGGGGATGACCATTTGAAACCACTAATATTGTTAGAGCTGACTTCAAATAAAAGTAGAATAATCCATCCCTAATTGGGAATGGATTCTGCTGTTTTTCCCTCATATCTTTTCCCCATATCATTAGAGCCAACTTTAAAATGCCTAAATTACTCACATGTACCAGTTAATGTGTACCGTTTGTGTTTATTATGCCATCACAAATGGAAATATCTTCACATTTTCATTACTAATAATAGACCTCTTTCAACATGTATTCATATTTCAGTTGATTTTGAATGCTCTTGAATGTCTGTCTTTTTTGCTATGCATTAGCATAGCATATAGGGCTGTGCCATATAGATGCACACATATAGACCCAATATCCAACTTTAATTTAACAAATATTTATTGAGCTCCTCCTACATGCTAATCACTACAGGTGCTCAAAAGAGAGCAAGGCAACATTTCTGCACTCAAGGAATTTATTATCTAATAAGTGGAGCATGACATGTACATGCATAACTATACAATACAAAGCAGAGTGTGACAGGTGCTGTAAGAGGAAAAAACATAAAACAAGAGTTCAGAGGAAGACAAGGTTACAGGAAAGTCAGAAGAATGTATGAAGGGATTCATGGAGATGAGGTTATTTGGCCTGGCCTTAAAAAGGCATAGCAATAGTCCACCATGGGAGAGAGAGGGGATAAGCATTTATTAAGTACCTACTATCTGATAGCTTTTTGGGGGAGGGAGCAGGATCTGGGAGGAGCAGCTAGGTAGTGCAGTGTATAGAATGCTGGTCCTGGAATCAGGAAAACTCTTCTTCATGAGTTCAAATCTGGCTTCAGACATTTACTGTCTGTGTCACCTGGGAAGTCTTTTAACCCTGTTTCCCTCAGTTTTCTCATCTGTAAAATGGGCAGAAGGAAATAGTAAACCACTCCAATAGCTATACCAAGAAAGCCTCAAATGGGATCACAAAGAATGAGATGTGATTAAAACAACTGAACAACAACAAATGTGCCAGGCACTATGCTAAGTACTTTTATAAATATCATCATTTGATTCATAAAGCAACCCTGTAAAATAGATGTTGTAGAGTATGTAAAATATAGTGGAGTAGAAGAAAACAAAGAGGAAATAATATTTGGGCTTTATTGTGGAAAAGAGGAAGTGTAATGCAGTGGATAGAAAGTTGGCCTGCTAATTAGGAAGGTCTATGTTCAAGTTCTGGTTGTATAAACCTGGTCAAGTCATTTAAGCTCTTGGTACCTCAGGCAATTCTCTAAGGCTGTAAGTTGTAGAATAGATGCTAATGACCTTGCTAGAAGTGATGAAACTCCCTCAATGAAATCACAGGTTAGATATAAAAATGAAAATTGCAGAAGGTAGCTTTGAATGTTTGACTAAATAATTAAAAAAATAGTTGTCAATGGGAAGCCAAAGACTTTAGGGGGAAATTATATGATTAGAATGATGCTTTAATAAAATTAATATGACAAATATGTGTAATATGTCTTGAAGGTGCAAGAAACTGGAGGCAAGGGTATTATTTAAGACATTCTTTCTATAGTCTGGATGCTTGGGGGTGATAAGGGTAATAGCAGTGGGAACTGGGAATGAGGCTCCAGCATGGAAAGATATGGGGAAAATTGAGAGGCAGGGTGGCATAGTAATGAGGACATTGGATTTGTAGTGAGAGGCCCAAGTTCAAAATTCTTATTCCCTACTTGCTACTTAAGAGACTTTGGGAAGTTCCTTTAAATTCTCTGGCCATCAGTTTCTTCATCCATAAAATTATAAGATGGACTAAGTTATCTCTAAGCTCCCTTACATTCCTAAATCTTGGGAAGTCAGTTGAGGCAGAATTATAAGAATTTAGTATGTTAAATGAGGTAGGCAAAGAAGAAAGGAGAGTCAGATACACCTTCGAGATTTTAAACCCAAGTGATAAAGAGCATAGTGGTACCACTGACAGAAGATAGAGACACCTAAGGAGAGGCAGTTTTGAAATGATGATTAATTTGCTTCTAACCATTCTGTGTTTAAGGCCTGGTCTGACATCGAGATAAGAATCTTTAAAAAAAGAGGTTTAAGCTAGAATTATAGATTTGGAGGTTAAATGTTAAAAGATGATAACTGAAGCTATGAACACAGATTAGATCACTAAGGAAGAAGGTACAGAAAAAGGTGACTGGGGGAAGAAAATACAGAACCTTGGAGAATACAGTAAAATGAGTTCAGGAAACTGAAGGAGGAAATTGAGGTTGAGGAGACAGAATGAATGATTAGAGTAGTATAACAAGGATAGCACAGGAGGAGAAAGATTCAAGAATGCAAAGGTCATAAACATTGTCAAACAGAGAAAGATAATGGAGGATGAGGACTGGCAAATGGTTATTGGAATTGGAATTTGGAAGAGTCCTGGTTTGGACAAAGGTCAGACTGAAAGGAACTAAAGAGTGGGTGTTCAAAGACAATGGCAGCAAAGGTAGACAAACCATAAGGTTAGAGCTGGAAGGGACGTCAGAGACCATCAAGTACCACTCTTCATCTTAAAGTTGAGGAAACTGAGACACAAAGAGACTAAGTGAATTGCTCAGGGTCATGACATGTACACACATAATTAGATAGTAAATATCTGAGGTAGGATTTGAATTCAGGTCTTCTTTCAAAAACATTGGTAGTAGATGGAAGGAATAAAATAGAATGATGTCTGAGAGAAGATGAGTGTCAAAAGTAGGGTTTATTGGTTTGTTTGTTTTTAACTTAGGATAGAGTAGAAATTAGTTTGTAGGCAAAAGGAAAGGAACCAATAGAAAGGAAGAAATTGAAGATGTAAGAGAAGATATAACTGAATTACAGAGTTTGGTAGGGAAGAAAATAATTGGAATCAGGCACACTAATGAAGGGTTAAGGAGTCAGTGACCAACGTTTTATCCAGAATCTATTTGGTTAAATGCTAATGAGGGAACATCAACTTAATGATGCTACCAATGATGATTTTATGTCATGGGTATCGACACTATCTACTGACACTACTGAAAATATGCGTAGTGCTGTTAACTTCCACAAGTACTTATTAAGTGCCTACTATGTCTCAGGCATTGTGAAATGTACTGGGGATTCACAGGAATGCAAAAACAGCCCCTGCCCTTGAGGGACTTATGATCTCAATGAGGGCTAACTTCTCTGCCCCACTCATTTTATAACCTGAAGCCTGCCAAAGGATTTTGGGCAGCCCTTTAAAAATGTAGAGGAAAACACCCTCTATGTTTTTCGTGGGCTGCCCGAAATCCTTTGGTGTGCCCACAGCTAGCTTATGCCCCACAGACTGCAGGTTATGCAGGCCTGAGAGCAATCCAAAAACTGGAAATATCCATTATGCCACTCTCTTGAAAATGGAACACTTTTTTTCCCAATTAATGCTCAAAAATTCCTTAAAGAACCCAATGTATTCTTTAGTTTCAATGAAGACTTCTGTGTTTTTTTCTAAAGATGAATTATTTAATGAAATTTGAGGATGAGTAAATCAGAAACCATTCCAGAAAGGAGAGAGGAGAGAGAGAGAGAGTGAGACAGAGAGAGAGAGAGACAGAGAGACAGAGACAGAGACAGAGACAGAGAGAGAGAGAGAGAACTTTCTACTCTCATTTCTTTGCCATTAGTGTTGCTACACACATCTCGAATCTGGAAAAGAAACAGATCAATGCTGTTGTTGTTGTTTGCTGTTGTTTAATGCTGCATGCCTCATATGGGACTCTGATTAATTATTTGAACTCTGATGTGTAGGAATTTACTGACACCTCCCAAAGGGTTCTGAATTGTCCTTTATTTCAAAGGATAACAGTGTTTCACATTCTCCATGCATTTTCCTCTCTCTCCTGGAAGTAAGGAAGGTGTGCATAGAGTATCAAAAGTCCAATAGGGATAATATTAATTAGTTATAACAATAAATGACTGCTACATGGCATCTTAAAATTACCACAACAATAACTGACATGTTATAGCACTTTAAAATTTATAAAATACTTTATATACATTCTCTCCCTGACTTTGTAAGAGAGGACCTATTATTATCTTAACTTTACAAATTGAGTAAATGAAGCTCAGGGAAGTTAGGTAACTTTTTCGTAATCACACATCTAAAAAATGTTAGAACCATCTTTTCTCTACTCAGAGTTCAATGTTCTCTCATTCATTTTGTTTAGATGGTTACAAAAGTTTCCTTTAATTTTAAAAATACATGGGTGTTGCAACTATACTTAGGGAAGAAAAAGGTTTAATTTGAAACTTCTCTATCCATTGTGGGGGAAAAAAGCATATTTTGTGAGAAGCACGGATTGCTAAGATTTTTTTTTTTCTTTTCATTATTTGATCTCCTCCACACTCTCTCTGTGAAGGTTCTGGACTGCTGGTGCAATGGGATCTCTGCTTCAGTGACTTTTATACTGAGGAGTAAATTAAAATTTTCAGCATAATGGGCAGGAATTTTGCCACCAATCTATTAGCATTAATTGGATCTGCAAAATGAAATACCTGGATCTTCTAACGGAAATAACCTGCTTAAAATAGAGTTAAAATCCCTCTCATCCTGATAGCCTTCACTGGACTAGTTACATTTGAGGAAAAGGAGGACTTTTATCTTTGCTATCATCCTTTTTTACTTTGTTCATCAATTTTAAGCTGAGAAACAAAGCATTTTTCATTTCTAAGCCCTTCTTCTCAATTTTGATTCATATTAAAGAAGAGAAAGTTTGTACAGTGTTATCTGTATTTTATCAATGAAATTTATATCTTAGAGAAACCATACATATATACTGCTTTATAAAAATGGGCTAATTTTATGAACATTTTGACTACTTAAGTTTATGATGACTATTTTCTATATAATTTTGCCTAGTAGAAATAACATTTAATAACAAGAGCAAATCATATTTCATGCTTATAATAAAAATAGCATTTTTGTAAAGCTTAACATATTTTATCTTATTTAATACCCATGACAATTTTGTAAGGAAATGCTATCTATTTTATAAGTTAAATAAACAGCCTGAAAGATTTTAAGTGACTTATCCAGGGTCACACAGATAGTAAGTGTCTAAGGCAGGGAACTCAGGTCTTCCTCCTTCAAAGTCCATTTCCTTTGTTCACTACACCACAGTGTTAGTTTTGTGGAGGGAAAAAAGTAGGGCCACCTAATACAACATTTCATTGAAACATTGCTTGGAAGCTATAGATTATATGATATGGATAACTTCTTAGTCAAAATTATAAATGAGTTCTAGATACATGAAGGCAGTCAAAATACTTAAAAGAGAAAAAAAAATAGCCAGAGAAGTACAAGGAGACCAAAGGAATTCACAAACAATGAAAAGCAAGATAGGCAATTAATTCTAATTAGATAATTGGAATTTTGCTTGTCTGTGTTTTGGAGGGTGGCTTCTATTTCTATTATGTGCTAACTACCAATTATAAGCAGCTAAATATGTTGCCTCATTTTCTTTTTTTTTTTCAGCCAAAGACAAGTTTTATTAAAGATCTGCCATTTTGGCCAGACTCTTAAGGAATCTCAGCACCTGTGAGCTAGTGGTCAGATTGTAAAAATCTCAGACGTGGCTAGATTATAAGAATCAAAGCAGACATAGGGGATATAGGGAGGTCTAAGCTAGGTTAAAGGTAACAGATTGGGCATAGCCACAATGAAAGGCCAGTTGATGGGATTATAGCCTCAGGGGAACACCAGAGATTTGGCCACATGGGAAAGTCCAGGGTCTTTTGTTTTTGGGGTCTAGATCCCATCCTCATCATTCCCCCCTCAAACAAATGGGACCCAAATTCCTTTGGGGTAAAGGGCGAAGGTCTCGGCTTCTGAAACTGCTTCCTGCTGGCAAGGGGCGTAGAGCTGTCCCTGCCTCGAGGGGGTCACAGAGAGGAGGTTGAATGGAACTGAGCACAGGCTGCATCCAGGGAATGATGGGGGGACATTGGCTGGTACTCGATGTTTGCTACCAACTGTAGGAGAATGGCCTCTAGTCTGGAAGACACAATTCTGACAGAAAAGAAACTGCAGGGCCCAGATATGACAGGATAAAACATACTTAGCTCTGTTTAGATTCAGATAATTCTGTTTTCCAACCATGCAGTATCAAATCCACTTCACAGCCAGATGGGTAACATTCCTTTTCAAAGGAACATAATGGGGAAACTGAGCCAGGAAGATCCTATCTTAGACTGAGGCTAAAATTGTCCTCTTGGCTTTTCCTGATGCTGACTTCCTACCAGTATCACACTCTGAGTAGCTAATATGTTGCCTCATTTTCCAGAAATTTTGAGCTCTAATACACAGGTTCCCAAACTTATTAGGTCTATCACCCCCATTTCAAAAAAAAATACTCAGAGCCCCCTTGGAAATCTACTTTCTTTAACACTTTAATGGTTCTTTTGAAATTTGTCTCATTTCAAAAAATATAAAATACATATTTTAAATGACATATCTTAAATTTAATAATTTATTGTAAAGTTGTGGGGTTTTTTCCTGCATTGAAATTTTGATGACACAATATCGCATCATGTAACCATATAGTATCACATTATAAACAAGTCATTACACACACAAATTCCTGCAATGCATGCTGGACTTCTCAAAAATGTGTGACATGCTTACCTGCCAACACTTGCTTGTTAAGACCTGTTGGCCACTGATTGGTTATAACTTGTATTTTGTGTGCTTATTTGGAAAATAATATAATCACTATGACTTTCACTCTGTTACACAACAGATGTAATGTGTATGAATGGTTTTTCAAAATTTTCTTCTCTTCTTTCCTTATGCTTCCACCTCCCTCTTATTTTTATTTAATGCCCCTCAATTGTACCCAAAGCTATTATCACCTACCAGAATGTTCCAGTGCCCATCAAGGGGTGGTATCACCCACCTTTTATGCATAGATCTTTGATTTCATCTCATGTGGCTCTCTCACAAAACAAAGCAAAACACAGCCTATCCAGGCCTGCAGATGCTTTCTTCCTTGTAGAGGTTCACCACAGATCATCCCTTCAATATTCTAGGTTTGGGTTGATTTCTCAAATTCTCTTGACTTCAAGAAGATGCCACTGGAATATGAGGGTGGGTTATTTGCTACATTAGCAGACCATCTTTTTCAGTCTTACATGTCTTTGATGATGTGTTTTATGCTGCTTGCCCTCTATAATTCTTTGTTTTTAATGAGTTTAGGCCTTTTCATGCTCACCATGAACTTCTCTATTATGAGAATATATGGAAAATCTATCATACATTAAGCTTCCTTCAGGAGTGCCTAGTAAGTGAGTGCCCAGCACAAGGGGCAAAAAAGACAAGCCCAACAGGCACTTTGCCATGAGAGCTTAAAAAAATTTAAAAAGACAAAGGACTAAAAATACTTGCTTTATGTATGTAGAGCATAGAAAATGTTGTAGTGATCAGCAGCCAGCAGGCTATATTGGCATTTCTGAGAATGCCACTTAATATTTATATAAGCCCAGAGTACAAATTGATTTGTATCTTTTAAATGAAGGCAAAAGGTCTGGAGGAACGTTTCAACTCTCCAGGTTACTAGGGAAAGGTAAGTGATCAGTGAAGAAATGGAACAGTTTCAGTAGAAAACAAAGAAGAAAAGGAATGTGAAGCAGTGGTAAAGGAAAATCCTAATCATCTGAAATGTGGGGAGTTAGAAGAATATGATACAGAGAGAGAAGAGAAGAAAGTTACATGACAACTTTACTATATATTTAAAAGGAACAGCAAGTTGTACATAATAGATTTGCAGTTTTGTGTGCTATCATCTCTTCTTTTTTAAATTTTACTATGTTATGGAAATGCTTGTTTTATTTCATAAATTAAAAATAAAATAAGTAAAATTTTAAAATGAACAAAAATATAGATAGGAAGATAAACTGCCTTTGTGTACCAAATGCTCCCCAATAAATGCCACACTCTTTTGCCCATAAACCTGGCATAACACAACTTAGCTATAAGCAGTTTGTCCCTTTCCCTTGTGATATTGCTAAAGATCATGACACCCTATTTCTGGCCATGGTGCTAACATATTGTTTTTCAGAAAGTAAAAGGGAAGGTCATTTGCTGAGGGACATTAGGGTACCCTGAACTTCTTTCATATTAATAGAGCTAGTGTAAAAAAGGCAGAAGCAGCATGAAAACTCTATGTTGCAGCCTGATGTCATGAGTGTTTCTTCAACTGGAGTTGTCCAATGACAGTTCTACACAACACTAAAAATCACTTGAGGCTGAATAAATCTGTGCCAGACAGGCCTAGTTAGACACAAAAACACAATTCTTGGAAAGTGACAGGTTAAACAGTTTTAAAAAATCAGTATCCTAGAGACAATAATTTTTAACCTTTTTTTCAGATTCACATGTGTTTTTCAGACACTACACATTTTAAAATTTCATCAAATATCTCTGGGGGAATCTAGCTCTATTCTAAAACATCACACTACTATCTTATGAAACAGGATTATTTTACAAACTAAATAGATAAAAGGAGAGAAAGATGATAGTACTTGAAGCAGTGATGCAGTGATCATGTTGCTGAACTAAAATGAAATATACAATAATATAATCAAATAACAAATGACATATGATATAAATAATAATAACATAAAATATCAAAATAGAACTTTTACAAAGTTATGTAGGATGGATTCATAAAGTTGATAAACTCAATGATTTCTGAACATGATGGATAATATATGTGTTTCATTTTGAGATACAAGGTAGTATAGTGGAAAAAGAGGTATTTTCAAAGGCATGAAGAACTCAGATTACGTCCTCCCCCTAACACACACTACCTGTGTAACCCTGGACAAATTCCTTAATCTTTCAAGTGATTGTCTAAGACTATAAGTTGAAGAAAAGGTGCTGATCTGCATTTGTAAAGGGAATTTTCTCATGCAGGAGTTCCCTAAGTCAATGAAATCATCTAGTCCCTTATATTATGATCTAGTTATTCCCAAAACATATTGTACAAATGCATTTCTTTTTTCTCTTCTTGTGGATGTAAGAATATTTTAACAGTAAATTAATCTTATGTAGTTGCCCAAGGTCATGTTTAGATGTAGCATTCAAAATTTTGAATTGCCAATAAAATACTTCAGGGAAAATTGAAAATGGATAAAGCAAAATTAAGATAAAGTGATTTAGATGAGAGCAAGTTAACAGACTTAGCAGGTGGCTATAAAGGTCGCCCTGATGAGGGACTGCCCAAATTACTAAACTGAATTTATACTAGAAAGTGACAGAATTCAAATAGACTCAATTAAAGCTTGTGCAAACTTACAGGACCGATTATATACAACCCTTTCTAACAGAGAGTTAATCTTTCTTGGCTCTTTATGTTAATGTCTGGCAGGTTGGATTTTATTTACCCAAGATCTTGTAAATATGAAATAAAATAAATTTTGTATTAACTTTCAATTTACCATTCAGTGTAGTTGGTAAGACTTTAAAATAGTGCCAAATCTATGAAGGACACACCTGGCTGCACACAAATGTTGTTTATCTGAACAGCTAGCTTTTCATTATAACTGGTCATAAAAACTTCACATGTAGTTGATAATATAACTATGGGGTATATTCCACCAATAACACTTATCAGCAAGTGGATGTTATAAAGGAACTGACTTGATGATACCTTTGATGAGTCTCTCATATCAGGAAGTCTTAAAACTACATTAAAAATTTTATTTTCTTTTGATCAATTAGACTATATGTGATTAATTTTAATTTCGTATAGTTTGAGATTTTGAAAACTAGGGTGGTCTTTAAAGCATTTATGTAGCATATATAATGACACATATATAATTCACAGTTTAAAATGAAAAAGTTATTATTTAATTTATAATAATGAACTTAGGTTATTTTTAAATTCTATATACTTATACACTGAGTGTTAGTATTATTCTGTGTTCATCTTTTAAATAATGAGGTTCTTTTAGCATTTTAACACTTATATTCTCATGGATAAAGTATGAAAAATACCTACCGATTCTGAAATGAAATTCTCCAGTGACATTAAAAACCAATACTGAGCCAGAAGGGTTAGTTCACTCACCCTTCTCTGTTATTCACTAAGAGATGGGGCAGAGAGACCAAATAGCAAGCTATTACAAGAGTCCAGGTGTGACATAATGAGGGCCTGCAGCAGTACAGGCAATATCAGAAGAGAGAGGGGGTATTTATTGGATGCTATGATGGCTGAAATAACCAGGACTTGGCGGTAGATTGTACATAAGGAATGAAAGAGAATGAAGCATCAAGGATGAAACCTAGGTTATGAGAGTTGAAGAGTGACAGATTTCTTGACAATAACAGGTAAGTTTGGAAGAGGGAAGGGCTTGGGAGGATAAATGAGTTTAGTTTTGTACATGCTAAAAATATTATAAAGTATTTTTTAAAATCAGCAAAAGTTTTGGTCTTTGCACACATATTTACAATCTAGTTAGACAAACAAGTATTCACAGATGGAATAGTCATTTAACAAAACAGTTTTATTATTAATATTAAAGGATAAAAAGATATAAACCCATCATCTTTAGACTTATACTTTCTATCATCTATAAAAATCCATATCATTCCATATATCTACAAAAAGAGTAATTAGGACTAGATCACCCTTGAGTGGATATATATATATATATATATATATATATATATATATATATACATGTATACTTCCAAACCCACAGGATAAAGACAAATTTCCAGGGATCTATCATTTTGAACCAGAATCTATTAGGTCATTTTGAAAGACAGTGTATAAAAGAGGTACTACTTATAGCATTAAATCTATTGTATAACTTTTCTTTTTCTTTGTAGGAAATAGGGGTCTGCCTATCTCACCCAGGCTGGAATTAGAGCAAACTCAAGGACCTAATCCCAATACTGATGGGCACATTCTTTAACTTGCTCCATTTTTCCAACCTGGGCCAATTTGCTCTTCATTAGACAGTACAATGGCCCTCAGCTTACAGTGACTCACCATATTAGTGCAAAATACGGTGCAAACACACAAGTAAGACTAAACTTTAATGCAACTTAGAATTCCCCACACAGTAGGATTTTAGCCCTACTGCAATTCAGAACTCCCAAACTCATGTAATCCATCAGCCTCAGTGTCCCCAGGAGCAGGGACTATAGACATGTGCTGCCATATCCAGGCACGTATAACTTCTTACTTCCATGGAACTTTCATCTCATCAATGGGAATGATCCATCCAGTCATGCAGATCAGTACATAACTACATGACAGTAACTGTTGAGAACTGTTTCATTTCAGAAATTGTCATATTATAAGATGTCTGTTACTGAGGTTATTTCTAAATTATTTTGGCTTCTTTCCTTGGTATCAGAGAACAGTTTAACTCACCTTTAGGTTTTCAACAGCTTTAACATTAATGATTCATGTACAGATGCAGTTAACTTGGTCAGGTGGTCTGTTTATCTGGACATATTGGGAGAAGCCCTGATTAATACATCAATAAAGAAGCTAGTCAACTGCAATAGCCACTAAAAATGTGCTGAATAATTATAATAGCTTCATGAGTGCTAATCTCAAAAAGTTTCATACATAAAACACATTTAAAAAGCAATTCTGCTTTATCATATCAACGACAATAATGGAATTCACAATAAAAGGACACAGAGTTTTGTTGAGAATTTATAATCTGGTATTCGGATTTTTTTTTCACTGCAATGCTGCAGCTATTCCTATTAAGTGTAGCATGATGCCCAGTCATCTACTTCACCTCCAACAACATCAATTACTACCCTTAGGGCTTAGAATCTAAGTCAGGTTGACAATACAAGTCAGACATGTTTCTAATAACCTTTTAAAAGCTTGGTAGCAGAATTCTTTTTCCATTTGTCAAATCCTGTACATATGTATTTCGATCATAGTCACAATTTAGTGAGCTGGTAACAATGAATGGTTGGATAATACCCCTTCTAGAAATCATGATGGATTCTGTTAGAGGCTCAAAAGTTTAATAGGACAAGAAAAGTTTGAATGCTCATCCACAATCTAACATTTTTCCATTTTCCTCATTTCCTTATAATCTTGCTTTTTCTCCTTCTGTTTTGTTCAATGACTATTTCATCTGTGTACACTTGTTTCTCTAACTAGATTATAAATTTGCGTGCAAAGACCAAAACATATGCTGATTTTAAAAAATACCTTACAATATTCTAGTATGTACAAAATTGAGCTCATCTATCCTCCCAAGCCCTTCCCTTTCTCCTTCCCTTCTCTTTCATCTTTTGCCATTACAAAACAGGGTAATATTCCTTTAAGGGGAAGATTCTAAAGTCAAGAATTTTCTTTAGCCTCAGTCAAGCTGAATTTTGTAGACAATTTTAACATCTAAAACACTAGCTTTGTGCACCACCATAATTTCTATGGGAATTGTTTTTTTAAAAAAAGAGTACAATACAGCTATAATCTAAATGTGGTATATATTATCTTTTGCATAATCTCACTATCTCTCAATAAATGTGACAGAAAGGAAATATATCATATGAATGTATTTTATCATACATGTAGATAGTGAACTGAGATTAGATTGTGTTTCCAATCTTTAGATGGAACTTAAAAAAATCCTGCATTAGCTTTTTCATTTAACCACCTCTGGTAATTCTAGGTCATATACCAAATGAAAATACTAAGACATACTAAGCACTTTTGATACCTGAGGTTTATAGGTTCATATCAGTCACTAAAAAATCAAGTGTAGGTCCAAAGAGATACATGAAAATCACTCTCATTACTTTTTAGTCATAGCTCATGTTCAACTACTTACATTAATATGGTTTTACACATAGAAACACATGGACAAGTCGCCAAATCATAGAATAAACCACTATCATTAACGGTGGGGTGGGTTTAGTCCCAAGATTTTATCCACGTAGGGAACTTGTGGTATGAACTCCTACCACCACTACCACCATTGCGGTGGATCAGCAAGTAACACTTAATTTCCCATTTACATTTATAATTAGAGTAATTTACTTATATCCATACATCACATTCACTAAAATTAATGTGTGTAGTATGGTTATAATTGAAAAATAGGTATAATTCCCTAAAAGCAATAGAGAGAATAAAAAAAGGTATCATAATGAAAGTCTAACTTGATGGTACTAAAATGTTAAGTGACTTTCCCATGGTTACATGGCTAATATATGTCAGAGGAAGAACTGCAGCCTAGGTCTTTCTGACTCCAAGACCTCTATCCCTTATGCCACATTTTACCATCAACATGTATCTAAAAATTAAGAAAAATGAAAAAGCCATGCTCAGTGAGGTATAGTGGGAAGAGCTAGATTTGAAGTCAAGGAATCTGGGTTTGAATTTTGATTTTGCCACCTCAATCTTAGGCACATCATTTAATGTCTCTAGGCTTCAGATTCCACAACTATAAATGAGAGGGTTGGACTAACTGGCTCTTCTAAATCTCAGTCTATGCTCATATGTTATCATACAAATTCAATACATTTATAATGGCAGCTTACAGAGAGATCAACTAATTGCAGTCCATTTCAGATTGTTTCTGGATAAGAAAGCCATTCTACCTACGATCCACAAAGCTACAACAGATATTACATTAAAATTCTGTCATAGCAAACACTACCATATGTTTATGTGATTTCACTACCATTGAAGCATACAAATACCAACATTGAGCTCTGTACATTCTTGTTATTTCATAGAAAGTAAAATTACATTTTAAAGTAAGCATCAATAAACATGAGGAACAGCATGGTATTAGGAATAGAGGCTTGGCCTCGGAATCAGAAAAAACAAAACAAAACAAAAAAAAAAAAACAAAACGAGGCTTAAGACCTGCCTCTGCCATGAAGTAGTCACATAACCTCTTAATCTCTCAAAGTCCTCAGGTAAGACTATTAATTGAAGAACTGTAGATCTTGAGAATCAGAATTACATGACATGATATTTGGAATGTACCTAGGTGACCATCTTGTCCAACAAAAAACCAAAAAGAATCCCTTCTATAACATACCAAATGATTAGTCATTAAACCTCATTCCTGAAGACCTCTAAAGAGAGACCACAGATGAGATGTCAGCCTATACTAGTAGAAGGAGTTTCCACACCAAGAGCACCTTACTCACATGAAATCATAGCTGTGGGCCCAGAATAAAAACAGCAAAAATCAACTATTTCCAGAAGTTATGCTTCCAATTTAAAAAAAAAAAGATATAAAAAACTTGGGATGAGTCTTCAGGAATATTTGTTTAAAAATAAGGACACAAAATCAATAGACCATAAACATATAATTTCATAATCATGGATTTGGAATTTACAGAAAAGATGAAGGAGGCAGCTAGGTGTCTCAGTGGATAGAATACTTGGCCTGGAGTCAGGAAAACCTGAGTTCAAATCTGACCTCAGACATTTACTAGCTATGTGACCCTGGGCAAACCACTCCAGTATCTTCACCAAGAAAACCCCAAATTGGCTCATAAAGAGTTGGACACAATTGAACATCAATCTACAGAAAGAGGATTATGTATATTAATACTAAAAAAGAATATAAATGCCATGTGGTACAGTATAAAAAATGGTAGACTTGAAGTCAGAGGAATTTAGTTCAAATCCTGGCTCTACCGATTATTAGTTGTGTGACCCTGGTCTAGTAACAACCTCTACGGGCATCAGTTCTCTAATCTGTTTAATGAGGGGGCGACTAGATGACTTTTTATGTCTTTCCAGATTCATGTGTATGTTTCTATCATCTTATGTGGCTCCTAAGTAATGATGATTTGGCTGCCCAGTCTCACTAAAATTCCCTATTCATTCGTTGCAGGCAAGTAAGTTTTGCAGACAACAAAAAAGAATGCTTCTTTGACTAATGAATTCTTTATATGTTTTGTCTATCATAAAAACAATAATGAGTCAGCCATTGTCTTCCTTTCTAAAATTCTTAAGAATTAGTATTCAAAAATAGCAATAAGAGAGGTCTAAAGGAACAGAATTGTGTTGGCAAAATACAACTTCATGGATCACTTACTTCATATTATTCCACTTGTTGAGGCAACTTTGACATGATACAATTTTATGATTCTTTTGATCCTGAAATAAAACAGGCGATCATAAAATTGGTAATACTAAAAGCCATATACAATCTTCTAATTCCTAAGAGCATATACCCCAGGCTATCAAAGAGATTATAAACATTAAACATTAATATTTTCCACCTGCAAACAGAAAGTTTGGCTTTAGCATTCTGGCAAATGCTAAAGCTAAAAATTTAAAAATATTGTTTCTGATGTCAGTTAGAATAATCATATGGAGTTTGTTGCATAAAACAGATACTTGAGCAGCAGGAGATAGAAGGTATAGAGCATTCCTCAGAAACAGCTTTGGTATTTGAGGAATAATAGAATGCTGCCATAATGCTTCTATTTACATTCATGATGAGAGTAATTTACTTTCACTGTCCAGCATCTTTATTTAAAATTCATGTGTGTAGCATGGTCATAATTAGGAAATAGATACAATTCTCTAAAAGCAAGAGAGATATGAAAAAGACTTGGTAATGACCAAAGTATTAAACACATAGAGGCCTTTGGGGACATTACCCAATTTAGTGATGCCAGAATCTCAGCTGGGAGTCTGCTTGCCTCCCATAGCACTTACATTTTTAGAGACCTTATAGTTATTTCCAAGGCCACACGAGAGCAAACTCCCTGAATATGGCCCTGATGCATGTATTTGTTTTAAATTATGTAGAACATATTTTGTTAATAATCCTAGTTGTGACCTCTGATTTAAAAAATGTCTGCATTTTAAAAATTTTTAAATGTCTGCATAAATTGCTGTGGCTAAATAAATCTTTGTAGGCATTTCACCTCAAAATCCAGTGATTTAAAATAAAATGAGTAGTAACTAAAGCGTCTGTTAAATATTATCTGCATCATGTGAGATAGAACATGAAAAATAAAATAGATAATTTTAATTACCCAAAATGAACAGATTTTACATAATTAAGTTAATGTAAATAGGATAAGAAAGGAAATAACAATTGGTAAAACAAAATCTTTGCATCAAATATATCTAGAAGATATGAAGTTAACAAATGCATATATATGAGACCAAAAGCCATTGTGGTTAAACAACATAAACAGTTCTAAAAACAAATATAAACTACTAAAAACTATATGAAAGATTGCTCATAATAACTGCTAAGAGAAACACAATTCAAGCCACCCTGAGGTTTCACCAAGCAAATTGGTAAAGGTATCAAAAATAAGAATACTCAGCATTGGAGATGTTGTGGAAACACAAGCATGCTAACACACTGGTGATGAAACAGTAAACTGGGTCAGCCATTCCAGAAATATTTTGGAACTATGGTAAGTGGAGTACTTAACCCAAAGAGCTAATGGTTAATAATATATCCCAGAGAAGTCAAAATGAAAAAAGATTCAATATCCACCAAAATATTTATAGCATCACTTTTTTGTTGAAATTTAAAAAAAATGAAACAAAGGAGTTGCTCAATTAGGGAATAGATAGATATATTATGTACATCAGTGTAACAGAATTTTATTGTGCTGTAGGAAATGGAATATAACAAAGAGAGAAAAGGATATAAAGACATGAATCAACACAAAGTGACACTAAGCTACAACAGGAAATAATACATACAACAATTGCAACAATGGAAATGGAAATAGCGAAACAATTAAAATGATGAATCTTAATCCTAAAGAAAAATATGAAAAGGGACTTCCTTCCATTCTTTGCATAAGCAGAAAACTTTGAATGTTGAACATTTCATATAATCCAGTGAGAGATTTAGTAGTGTTAGTCAATTGTGCTGAACTGTTTTCTTTTAAAATTCTTTGTTATAAAGCATACAGATCTCTGGTAGAGAAATGGAGAGAGATTTATTGAGAAATGAAGGTGATGTGAAAACAAAAGATAGCAATAAAATGGAAAAAAATAAATTGCCTTTGTATGGGTAGGGGTTTATAACCCTATTCCAAACAATGCAAAAAGTTTCTCTTCTCATCTGTATCAATTGAAGGTATAAACTATGTGCAAATGAGTCCTTAATCAACTTCTGAGGAATCACTTGGGTCATCAGATGAAATCAGATGATGCAACACACAAAATATTTTGTGACTGGCTCCAAGAATTAGATATAATAATTTCATATATAACAAGTCAGCCTGGAAGTCTGTTGCTGTTGTTGGTGGTGGTGGTGGTGGTGATGCCTGTATTCCAGGACGGAAGCAATGAAGTTTTCTCAGAAACTTTCAGGTACAGGAGCACGGGGGAAAGTTGAGGATCAAGTGTTTCAAAGGGCAACAGTTACTCTCTTTCTGATCATTTTATCAAAAATACTGTGCCAGTATGGGACAATGTATCTAACTAGGACCTGAGGGACACATTAAGGACAGGAAGCTTCAGAACCCTATAGATTTAGAACATTGACCCATAGGCACGACCCAGAGAGACCAATAGATAGATACTCTCACAGGGAATTTTGTGAGGACTCCAGAGGTGTGTAATAAATGCTTGTAAAATTGAATTTCTTCCAGTCAAGTTTACAAATAAGGAAACAGAGGCCCAGAGTATTTAAGTGACTGGCCTAAGGTCACAGAGGTAGAAGTGACAGATACAGGTTGCAAATCCAGGATCTTGAACTGTACCCTGAGCTTAGCTCATATGCTTAGCACATAGGAGGCACTTAATGTTTATGATCTGTTGATTGATTGAATTCCATCAAATCCATCATTAGTCTTTGCACTGAGCCATTCAGGAACGGTAAAACACTGAATAAAAAGGGAGAGAAAATTCTTCACCTAAAAGTTTAATAAGAGAGAAAGGAGAAAGTGGAATATAAGCAGAGTTATGTCCAAAGGGGGTAGGATGAATAGTATTGTTCATCACAATGAGTACTATGGGCCACGAAATAGTTCATACTGTGTACAGTACAGAGTGATTTTAGCCAAGAGAAATAATCAATACTTTAAATGCTATTATTTGAGAATAATTGTCCTACTATAAAATGGCTGTAGTTATAAAGGTTTATTAATTATAATGAACACTTTGCCCAATCCTAACTCCCAAAAGTTATCTAAAATTTCAGAAAATCTTCATTTTTCTCACTGAATATCTTTTAGAGCATGCACTACTTGATTCTTTTTTCAAATGCACAAAACTACTGACGTGACATTTTAAGCCTCATAATGTTTTACTGAAATAAAAAGTGAAAAAGTATGTCATGTAACTGACCTGTTTATCTTGATTGAGTTGTGTTCTCTGAAGAAGGTATTAATGGACATTTTAAAATGGAGATGCAATGAACACTATGAATAGACACATTTACTAAAATCTTTCCTTTTCCTTACTTTCATCATTCCATACTTCTACCAGCATTCTGCTTCTAACTAGATGTCTCTGTGTGTGTACACACATGCACACACACACACACACACATACACACATACACACACACACATAGAAACAGAGAGATAGAGAGAAAAAATCAGAGGGATTTTTCAGCCAAAAATCCCATAATATACAATTCTATCTAAAGTCCTTAAAGCTTCTTGTTTCATTTTAATTTGCCCTAAAATGTAAATTCATATATTATCCTAATAACCTATATTCATTAATTTTGGTTCCTTTATTTTAACCAAGAAACAAAGCCCTGTCCAATTTAACATTTTATCAAGGATACTGACAATGACACAACGATCTTCCATCAGATTTGTGGAACAGATGAAATTGAAAGGAATACTAATATATTAACAGAATAAGGATCCCAAAGGATCCTGATAGGAAATAACAATGGGTGCAATCCAACAGAATGAAATGCAGTATGGATAAATATAAAGTCCTAAACTTATGTTCAAAAACCCAACTGCATGAGTACAGGATGGCAAAGTTTTGACTTCACTGAACAGTACCTGGGAAATAGCAAACTGACAAAGACGACAAAGGGATGCTAATTTTCACTGTTAAAGGGGCCATGGAAATACAAGTACAATGAGGTACTCTTGGAGGAACTGTGAAATGATCTAAACAAATCATTGAATAGCAATTTGGAATTATGCTTAAAAGTGATAAAACATCCATGTCCTTGACTCAGAGACCTCATAACTAAACGTTAGGGACATCAAAATCAAGGAAAGTCCTCAAATATACTAAAGTGCATCAAATAATGTGAATTCAAATATATGCAACCACTTCAAAGAATTAAGTATTCACATTCCTTGGGACTAGTTCATGTGTGCGTGTGCGTGTGTGTGTGTGTGTGTGTGTGTGAGTGTGTGTGTGTGTAAGAGACAGACACAATGTATATGTGTATGAGATATCCTAAATATAGTGCAGTTTTAAGCTATAGATTTATCTATATGTATAGATGTAAATATATGTATACATATATGGAAATAAATTTGATATAAAATAAAGGTTATTTTTTTTCTAAATGATCTAGGTACATGTTATATTGCACCAATAAAAGGTAAGATTCTTTAGATCAAGTATTGGTTTTCACTGGGTCTTTGTATCCCAAGCATCTAGCAGTGTCTTAAACATAGTCAGTGCTTGACAAATAGTAAATCCTTGTTGGATTGGATTGAATTTTAGTAATCCGTAAGCTCAATATAAAACAACAGAGTATGACACAAAGCAAATTTTAAAAAAAAAGTTAATCCAATAATTACAAAGTTTAAAAAAATGAATCCAATAATTCTATTCTGTAATGGTCATGTGACCACAGTTATAGTAATATGTTCAATTTTGGTGACCACATTTTGAAAGAGAATTATTGGGAAGTTCTTTTTTTGTTTTGTTTTTTATTATCCGGAGTCAAATTGTATTACATGTATATAGAATCTTACAGTTTTTTTTGGAGGGGGGAGGCAGTGGGGTTAAGTGACTTGCCCAGGGTCACACAGCTAGTAAGTGTGATGTGCCTGAGGCCAGATTTAAACTCAGGTCCTCCTGAATCCAGGGCCAGTGTTCTATCCATTGCACCACCTAGCTGCCCCTAGAACCTTATAGTTTAAAATATAGTTTTGCAGCTATTATCTCCTTTGACCCTCACAATAACCCCGTAAAATAGGAAGGGTCCATGGGGAGCATGATACAGATGATAAAATTGAAAGAGAAGTGGTTGACTCAAAGTTACAGTGCTAGAAAATGTCACATCCAGGATTTCTCTTATGTTTAAGAACTCGAGGAACTAGATATAGTTAGCCTAAAGAAAAGCAGGCTTAAGGGGAACATGAGGACTAAATATTTAAACCACCATATGCTTATTTTGTATAGATTCAGAGAGCCAAACTGTAACTAGTCACAAAAGTAATAAAAAGATGACTGCAATTTCGTAGAAAACCAAACTTTCAACAATTGGAACTATTTAAAAGTCAAATAGGACTTGTGAGGACAGAAATATGATGCTGGAATAGAGGAAGCACTACAGCCAAGCTCTCCCAACATTCCTCTCCAAACAACTTTAAAATAATACATCTCAAATCAATGGAGTAACAGAGCTAACAAAAAGTCAGAGTAAGACATTCTTCCAGTCCAAAACAAATAAGGAGGTCAGAAAGAGAGGTTTGTGATACAGGAATAGGGACTAGCCCAGGGCCTGCACAGATATAACAGCAGTGGTTACAGATAGTGGTGACAACAAAAGTGGCAACCACTTTGGGAGCTCTCAAGGCAGAGACAGTAAGTGGATAGGGCAAATGGTAAGAAACAGACTACAGGGTACTCCTGTGCTAGCACTGGGCATAAGACAGGGCAACTGTTTTGCAGCTCCATTGACTATTTTCACTTCTAGGTCACAATTCCAGGGCAAAAAGGAGCGTTTGCTGTGTCAAGGGAACAGAGGCCCTGAAGAGTAGTATTGCTTCTGGTCCAAGAGGAGCAGGGGCCATGAGAGGCAGAAATACTTTCAAACCAAAAGAATATGGTGCCCTTCCTTGCTAAAGAAGAGAGAATGGATCAGGAGAGCAGTGACCACATCTTTCCCCAGATCACACTATCCTGGAAGCACTGAAAACTTTCAAAGTTAGTTTCAAAACAGAACTAGTTCTGAAAACAACAGTGTGAAAAATCCTGAAGCTTGGAACTGCACCCACAACACACACCCTGGGAACAGAGCCCAACTTTCACATAAAATTCAAAGTCAAGGAATAGGCTCAAAAAATGAGTACACAACAACAACAAAAAAGAACCTGGTCATTTAAAAAAAACAACAAAAACCTACTACAATGACAGGGAAGATGAAGACAAAATTTCAGAAAAAGACAATGTCAAAAGAGTGACCAGCAAAACTTTAAAGAAAAAAATGTGAATTGGACACAAGCCCAAAAATAGTTCCTTAAAGAGTCAAAAAAAGATTTTCAAAATCAAATTAGAGAGGTATTGGAAAAAATATAGAGAGAAATGATAGTGATGAAAGAAAAATTTGAAAATCAATTAAAAGCTTGGCAAAAGAGGCATCAAAAAGCAGTAAAGAAAACAAGACACTTAAAAATAAAATTGGCCAAATGGAAAAAGAGGGACAAAACTTCACTGAGGAAAATAACTCCTTAAAAAGTAGAATTGGCCAAATAGAAAAAATATATATATACAAAAGCACAATGAAGAAGATAATTTCTTAAAATTATAACTTGACAAGAGGAAGCCAATGACTCCATGAGATATCATAAAACAATAAAACAAAGTCAAAAGTATGATAAAATAGAAGAAAATGTGACATATTTCACTGGAAAAACAACTGACCTGGAAAACAGATAGAGGAGAGATAATTTAAAAATGATTTAATTACAGGAAGCTAGGTGGCACAGTGGATAGAGCACCAGCCCGGGATTCAGGAGGACCCAAGTTCAAATCCAGCCTCAGACACATAACACTTACTAGCCATGTGACCCTGAGCAAGTCACTTAACCCCTACTGCCCAACCAAAAAAAAAAAAAAAGAAAAAAAAGAAACAAAAAACCATTTAATTACCTGAAAGCCTTCATCAAAGAAAGAGCCTAGACATCACATTTCAAGAAATTATCCAGGAACACTGCCCTCATATCTTAGCTTCAAAGCATAAAATAGAAATTGAAATGATCCATTGATCACCACTGAAAGAGTTCTCAAAATGAAAACTTCAAGGAATATTATAGCCAAATTCCTTGGCTATAATATAATTTTAAGGATGTTTTAATATTTCTGCCTTTCTGTATTGGATTGTGAGGTTTTTATGCCCTAGCACATGGTCAGTTTTTGTGTATGTGCCATGTACCGCCAAGAAAAAGTTACTGTAGACATTATAAAATATTTAGGAGTCTACCTACTGAAACAAACCCAGGAACTATATGAACACAATTACAAAACACTTTCACACAAATAAAGTCAGATCTAAATAACTGGAAAAACATCAGTTGCTCATGGGTAGGCCGAGCTAATATAATAAAAATGACAATTCTACCTAAGCTAACTTAATTATTCAGTGCTATACCAATCAAACTACCACAAAATTATTTTATAGAGCTAGAAAAAATAATAACAAGATTCATTTGGAATTTTACTAGGTCAAACTGTTGTTTTCAGAACTAGTTCTGTTTTGAAACTAACTTTGAAAGTTTTCAGTTCTGGATTTTCCAGAACATCAAGGGAACTAATGAAGAGAAGTGCAGGGGAAGGTGGCCTAGCCATTCCAGATCTTAAATTGTATTATATAGAAGCAATCATCAAAACTGCTTGGTACTGGCTAAGAAATAGAGTGGTGGATCAGTGGAATAGGTTAGGTATGCAAGACATAGTAGTCAATGACTATAGTAATCTACTATTTGATAAAACCAAACACCCCAGCTTCTGGGATAAGAACTCACTATTTGACAAAAACTACTGGGAAAAATGGAAAAGAATAGGGTGGAAAATAGACCAAAATCTCACACATTATACCAAAATAAAGTCAAAATGGGTTCAAGATTTAGATATAAAGGCTGATACTATAAGCAAACTGGGAGAGCAAGGAATAGTTTACCTATCAGATTTATGGAGAACAGAAGAATTCATGACCAAACAGGGGATAGAGAACATTACAAAATGCAAAATGGATAACTTTGATTACATTAAATTGAAAAGTTTTTGCACAAACAAAAGCCAATGCAACGAAGATTAGAAGGAAAGTAGAAAACTGGGAAAGAATTTTTATAACCAGTGTCTCTGATAAGGGTCTCATTTCTAAAATATATAGAGAATTAAGTCAAATTTATAAGAATACAAGTCATTCCCCAATTGATAAACGGTCAAAGGATATGAACAGGCAATTCTCAGATGAAGAAATTAAAGCCATCTACAGTCATATGAAAAAATGCTCTGAATCATTATTGATTAAAGAAATGCAAATGGAAACAACCCTGAAGTACCACATCACACCTACCAGATTGGCCAACATGACAAAATAGGAAAATGATAAATGTTGGAGAAGATGTGGGGAAATTGGAACACTAATGCATTGTTGGTGGAGTTGTGAAATGATCCAACCATTTTGGAGAGCAATTTAGAACTATGCCCAAAGGGCTACAAAAATGTGCATACCCTTTGACCCAGCAATAGCACTTCTCGGGCTGTATCTCAAAGAGATCACAAAAATGGGAAAAGGACCCACATGTACAAAAATATTCATAGCAGCTCTTTTTGTGGTGGCAAAGAACTGGAAATTAAGGGAATGCCCATCAATTGGGGAATGGCTGAACAAGGTGTATATGAATGTGATGGAATACTATTGTGTTATAAGAAATGATGAGCAGGCAGACTTCAGAAAAACCTGGAAAGACTTGTGTGGATTGATGCTGAGTGAAGTGAGCAGAACCAGGAGAATGTCGTACACGGTAACAGCCACATTGTGTGATGACTAACATTGACAGACTTAGCCCTTCCCAGTAATGCAAAGATCTAAGACATCTCCAAAGGCCTCATGATGGAAAATTCTATCCACATTCAAAGAAAGACCTATGGAGTTTGAAAGCAGATCGAAGCATAATATTTGCTACTTTTTTCCTCTGTTGTATGTTGTTTCCTCTTTCTGGTGGTTTCTCCTATTGGTTCTAATTCTTCCTTACAATATCACTAATGTGAAAATATGTTTAATAGGAACGTATATGTATAGCCTATATCAGATTGTGTGCTGTCTTGGGGAGTCAGGTGAGGAGAGAGGAGGAGATTTAAAACTCAAAAGCTTATGGAAGTGATTGTTGATAAATCAAAAGAAATTAATAAAAAAAGAAATATCAAAAAAAAGAAAGAAAATAAATTGAAGAAGCCATCAATGAGCTCCCTAAGACAAATTCCTAGTACTGATGGATTGACAGGTGAATTCTACCAAACATTTAAGGAACAAATAATCAAAATGCTATATAAACTACTTGAAGAAATAAGGTAAAGAAGGAGTCCTACCAATTTTCTTCTATGACACAAACATGGTTTTGATACCTAAACCACAGAAACCAAAAACAGAGAAAGAAAACGACAGACCAATTTCTCTGATAAATACCGATGCAAAACTTATAAATAAAATACTAGCAAAAAGATTGCAACAATATATTACAAAGATCATATACTATGACCAGGTGAGATTTATACCATGAATGTAGGGCTGGTTCACCATTGGGAAACCTATAAGCATAAATGAACATATCATTAACAATAACAAACAAATCATATTATTATATCAATAGATGCAGAAAAAGTTTTTAACAAAACACAACACCCATTACTATTAAAAACAATAGAAAATATAGTAATAAATGGAGCAATTCTAAAACTAATAAGTAGTATCGATCTAAAACCAAAAAGGAACCATTATCTGTGATGAGGATAAATTTGAAGCCACCCCAATAAGATCAGAGAGTAAAGCAAGAATGTCCATTATCACTACTATTATTGAATATTGTATTAGAAATGCTAGCTATAGCAATAAGACAAGAAAAAGAAATTCAAGGAATAAAAATAGGCAGAGAGCAAACAAAATTTTCACTCTTTGATGGTAGTATGATGATATATTTAAAGAGCATCACAGAATCTAGTTAAAAAACTAGTTGAAACAATTAACAATCTTAGCAAAGTTGCATGGTATAAAATAAACTCATACAGATCATCATATCCCTATATTTTATCAATAAAACACAGCAAGAAGAGATTACATTTAAAATATCTGCAGACCATATAAAATACTTGGGAGTCTATATGACAATACAAGCTCTGGGACTATAGGATCACAATTACAAAACAAATTTTCATACAAATACAGATAATGCTAAACAGTTGGAGAAATATTAATTGCTCGTGGTAGGCTGAGCCAATATAATAAAAATCAAAATTCTGCCTAAAGTACATTACTTTCTCAGTGACATGCCAATAAAATTACCAAATAATTATTTGATAAAACTAGAAAAAAATAACAAAATTCATCTAGAAGAACAAAAGATCAAGAATACCAAGATAATCGATGCATAAAAATGGTGGGCCTAGCAGTATCGGATTTCTAACTATATTACAAAGCAGTAATCATCAAACAATTTGGTACTAGCTAAGAAATAAGAGTGGTGGATCAGTGGAACAGATTAGGTACACAATATACTACAGTAAATGACCATAGTAATCTAGAATTTATGACCCCAAAGATCCAAGTTTTGAATAAAAGAATTCACCATTTGACAAAAATTGCTGGGAAAACTGAAAAGCAGTTTGGCAAAACTAGGCATAGACCAACATCTCACACCATATGCTAAAATAATAACAAAACAGATAAATGATTTAGATGTAAAAGGTGATATCATAAATACATTAGGGGAACATGTCAGGAGCATGTACCTGTCAGATTTATGGATGAGGAAAAAGCTTCAAACAAGAGATAGAGAGGATCATAGGAAATAAAATTGATCATTTTGATTACATGTATATAGGGAGCTGAGCTAAATTTATAAAAATAAGAGCTATTCCTTGGTTGATAAATGGTCAAAGGATATGACAGAAAATCTAGAGGATGCCCATCGATTGGAGAACGGCTAAACAAATTGTTGCATATGATTGTGACAGAATACTATTGTGCAGGGTTATAGCAGGGTTATAAGGACAGAAAGATTAAGTGAAAGACAAAATTACATAGGGGATATGTGGGACATGTCCTTTATGATTTTAGTAATCATAAATGAGCTAATTGCATTGCCTATGAAGTCTGAAAAATAGTCTCATATTTAATAAATATTTTAGTTTCTTTATAACAAGACCAGTATGAAATAATAAAAAATAAAATAAACAACTTAAATAAATGAGCTGTGTCCTTAAAAGTAGTCACCTTGGGAGGTTATATACTAATTTCATTGATGTTATTGTTATTAAAATAATCTTTCAGAATTTCTCTTTTGTGACTGATTTCCAAGTGCTTCTTGAAAGGAAAAAAAATTCTTTCCCAAAATCCCTACTACTCATGTAGTAAACTTATGAGCCATACAAGAAAAGCTGTCACTATTTCATAAGACTACACTGAGCATTTTTTTCCTTTCTTTAAAATCAAAAGTAGTATTATTCATCTTGATCATCAACCTTATACATCAACTTTGGACCTGAGCCACTTTGGAATCTTTACAAAAATCAAATTCATCCTGGAAAGACGAAAATTCATTACTATTATCACTGAGTATTGTTTAAATGTGCTATGGCATTTAAAGGCTATTACAAGAGTTTCAGAAATATTTATATAGGGGTATAATTGCTCTAAGCATAGAGGTTTCCTATATCAATTCACCAAAGACCATCTACTTTCACCTCAACACTCATATAATATAGCAATGCAAATAAATATATTTGCACATCTGATTCTTTTTTTCTCCCTATGACATTTCACAGAAACCAGGTATATGTGTTTTAAAAAATCATTACCTAAAACTTATATAATCTAATTGGAGTACTCATTATTCCAAAAACTCCATAACATTAGTCTTCCAGGCCTCTCTTGTCTACAGGATACTAAGTCTGGTTTTCGGAATTTTATCTCCTATATTCAGTCTCAGACATTCCTGGCAAGAAGCTGGGGTGGGGGGGGGGGGCTTCCTGCTTCTTTTTTTCCCCTGATTTGCCTCTTCTTCAACAAATTACTAGAATAGCTCGTTTTAAGTTTTTCTCTAGACATTTGCTTGAAGAACCTCTGTACTTAGTACCACTTTGTATGCCCTCTGTTGTTTGGTATATGATGCCAACATTCTAATCATAAACATTGCATGCTGCTCCTGCTCACAAATGTTTTGGTGAAGAACAGCATGGGAGATTAAATGAATTGTAGTTAAAAGAAATTTACAGTCACAGGTGAAGCCATCCAAGAATGTAAATGATTCATGTGGATGTTTTTCGTTGAGTAAAATTGAAGAGTACATTTGTAAGCACAAATATAGTTAAGTAGGAGGTTGAACCAAATATTTCTAAAAGATTATTTTTGTAGGGATACTATAAAAATGTTCATATAATACCATTCCTATTAACATGGAAGAGGCTGATAATAATAATCATCCATTAAAGTCCTATTCTTAATTCTGATGCTCATTGAATCATCAGTTTCATACCAATGTGGCCCAAAGGTATCCAGAGAAAACCTCAAGTAGGTCTTATCACAACCCATCTCTAGATTCTTATGGATTAATATGGCCGACTTTATGGAGAACTGGAAGATATACTAGATCACAATTTACCTCATCTGGCTCATTTGTCTCTACCCAGGTTGAAATTCAGAACTTCAAAAGTTGCCTAGGCAAAAAAAAAAAATTACCCTAAACAAATTTTTCAAAATAATTAGGACTGAAAGGAAACATCAAGGAAATATTCTCATACACATTTTTACATACATGCTATCTATCTCCTCCAGAAAAGGAGGAAACCATTTCTTCCAGGAATATCACTATGACATAGAGAGGGGTTTGGCCCATTGGCGAGATAGCCTTTAACTGCTACTCATCTATATCTATAATATTTTATATTCCATGCCAAGAGGCTGCTTAGATTAATAAGTCTCAAGTGCTGTCTGGCATGAATTGGTTGTGTTCAGCTCTCTACTCTCCTCTTTCATATCTCTCTCATTGTGGTCATGATTCTCTTGAAGCAACACGCTTTTTATTCCCTTTTAAGAATCATCCCCCATGATGTAATCAACCTATTCCTAGACAAGAGTGGTGAAACTGTTTGGATAACAACTATCAAGCCTATCCTTGAGACCTAGAGCTTCGTGATCAATGTAGTGTTTTGTTTTGTTTTTTCCATCAGACATGGCTGTCATACTATCCACCTGAAAAGGTTCTGAGTACATCTGCCATCTAAGTTTAGAGAGATATCACTTGGTTGATCAGTAGGAAACTGATTGGGGGAGTAAAGCTCAAAGACCACATACTAAGTTATAAAGAGATTATGTCCTACACCTGTGCCAGAAGTACCTATAATTACGAAACCAGTCTCATAAATTATTTAAAAGCAAATCATCATCATCATCATCATCATCATCATCATCATCATCATCATTCAACAATACACATTCATTAAATGCTTTCTCCATGCTAGGAAGTATATCGGGCAATAGGAATACAATGACAAAAAGGAAGCAATCCCAATCCTCAAGAAACTTACATTCTATTGGGAAAGACTACAGTATATAAAATTATTGTGGATTATACATAAATAGCCTGGGAAAGTTAATGAAGTATTTTTCTCACAACCCTCTGAAAAAGAAGTTTATTTGTGTATGTTTCTGGCCAGATTTAGAATTTTAACTGTGTGAGGAAATTCAGAGTATGGAAACTTTTTCCATCATTTCAGATGATCAACTCACCTATAATATATAGTTTTATATAGTCATATGGGGGAAATGAGTTATTAAATGATGACTTATACTTGAACACAGGTTAGTCAATTGGTCAAGAAGAATTCATTAAGAATTTATTACATACACTATGCTAAGTAATAGGGACACAAAAACACAGATGAAAGGATGCCTCAAGTAGTTTGCATTCTAAAGCAAGGAGGCGTCATATTTAAAAATTGTATACACACATACACACACATATATACACATATAAATACACATATGAATATATATGCATATATACATTATATATAAAAATCAATACAAGGTACTTATGAGAGAGCACTAGAATCTGAGAGACCAAGAAAACCTTGAAGAAAATGACACAAGCTGAATCTTTTAGGAAAATGAGCAGCTGCTTTTGTGAGAAAAGTAGGATAAGTATTTTTATGCCCATTTTGAAGATGAGGAAAACTGAGATTCAGAGAGGCTATGACTTGCCCATGGTCATACAGATGACAAGTGTCAGATATAGGACATAACTTCAGGCTTTATGATTCCAAGTCCATTGTTGTCTTCCTATATCACATTGCCTAACATGTTTTACTTAGATCTAGCAACTTCTGCCTCAAAGCTAAAGGCCCTGAGAAAGTCTAGATAATATAGGGTAGGGCAGGAAGAAGAAATGGTGCTCAATGGTCATATCTGACTCAGGTCCTTTCCTCTTGGTAGTTCAAGTTTGACATTGGAACAAAATGAGAATATCCTAGGTCATTAGGTTGTTAACTAAAGACATGATAAATCATAGCAAGAGAAGGATATTCAACAAGGGTAAGCATTGAGGATTTATCCAGCTGATTCAGTTGAGAAAAGATCTTTTGCTTGAATTGTCCATCATTTTCCATAATCCAAGCATTTGAGAGCACCTAGAGCTGCTCATTGCTAAAAAAGTGATATCAGCAGCCTTGAGTTTTCTAAGACAATTAAGCCTAACTTAGAAAGTGGGAGGGATTGAAAATTAGGAGATGGCTTCTGCCTCAGGGTAGTGATCAGTCACAGAAGTGAAAAATGAGAAGCTCTGGAGAAATCTAAAATCTTGGATAGGGGGAAAGAGCAGTCATTTTGCTTAAGTTCAGACACTAACACTGTCCAGTACTCATTCTAGATTGCTGACTATAATATATGTGATTGGAATTTGTAGGGGCTGCACTTCAGGACCTAGAGGGCCACATGTGGCCTTGAGGCCACAGGTTCCCAACACCTAGAAGAGTATTAACTGGAAGGTCAGGAAAAATTTCTCACTGGAGCAGAACCGTAATCTGAGTCTTAAAGGAAACTGAGGATACTAGAAGGAAAAGATGAGAAAAGAGTAAATTCCATGGATGGTTGACTCACGTTTTTTGAGTCTCTGACCTACTCAATATAGTGAGAGGCTCTCAAACATGAGTTTACAAAATGTAGTTATAAAAGTGCTGGCCTTAAAGAAAAGTAAAAGAATGGCTTTTATGGGGTAGGATATAAGGAGTTAAAGTAGCTACTTTATCAGTAGATGTTAGTGGAGATTTAATCATAAAAAAAAAAGAAACTGTTAGTTACTTCAGTTTAATGTGTACTTGATTGAATTTTCTAAAAGTGTCCTCTTTATTTCATGAATATTGTTACAATCTCTATTTATATTCTCAATTCTAAACTCATTTCTAGATTTTGGTTGCTTCCACTTGTAAAGAGAAGTATTTTCTAAGGCACTTTAGCATCTTATTGATTCAAGTAACTAACACATAAAGATACAAATTCTTATCTTTCAGATGCAAAACACAAAAATTAATATAATTCAACAAACATTTTCTAAATGCTTGCTATACAAAAAAAAAAAACTGTTAGGCACTAGGATTACAAAGACAAAAAAAGAGACAGTCCCTGCCTTTATGGAGTTTACATTCTACTGAGACACACAAAATATACCCAAATAAGCATATAGAAGGTAATGTGAGGAGGGCAGCAGGGGTGGGGACTCTAGGTCCTCAAGAACAAATGCTCTGTGAAGTTTGGATTCAGTCAAAGGGCCGTACTTCAAGACCTAGAAGTCCACATGTGGCTTTGAGGCCATAGGTTCCCCACTCCTAGAAGAGTATTAACTGGAAGATCAGGAAAGATTTCTCACTGTAGGTGAACTCTAATCTGAGTTATCTAGAAAGGTAAGTTAAAACTAGGTCATAGGTATAAACACCAGACTATGGAGTTTGTATTATATCAAGGGACAACAGGAAGAGGTGTTCAGGATTTTTGAACAAAAGAGTATTGTATTATATCAGCGCCTTATGATTATTTTGGCAAGTAAGTAGAGAATAGACTGTGGAGTGGAGAGTTTGGAGTCAAGGTGACTACCTAGAAGATTATTAAAATAGTCTAGGAAAAACTCAATGGTGGTCAGCTCAACAATAGTGGCCGTATGAATGGAGAGTGGGGACTCTCTTTGTATGTAGGCAGAATTTATAAGACCTTGGCAATGCATCAGATATGGATGATAAAGTAGAGGGAAGAATCAAGAATGATTCCAAGATTGTGAATCTGGTTGAATGAAAAAAGGTTTGTTGTATCAAAGGAACTGGGTCATTGAGAGCAGAGACAAGTTTAGGGAGAAAGATAATGAATTTACTTTTGAATGTGATGTCTGAGATGTTAGAGGAAACATCTAGATGGAGAGGTCCAAGAGACAATTGGCTATGCAGGACTAAAATTCAGGAGCCATCAGGGTAGATAGAGGAATTTGGGAATTATCTATCTGGATATGATAATTGGAAGCATAGGAGTTGATGAGAAGTTTGTAAATATTTTCATTCTTCTGTCTTCTGTCCACCTCTGTACCACCCACAATACACATTAATACTCTTCCACCTCCCCCATCCCACCATTCTATGTAGTGGCAACAGATAAATCATACTTTGGAAAACTTCAAAGGTATAAACTTACAGAGAGATCAGTTTGCAGCAGCCTCCATTCTAGATTTCTGGTGAGTTTTAGAAAGGAATATGTACCCTTTCCTCAAATTTTCTACTTACCTTTAATTTTTTTTTCCCTCTTTGGCAGTACCCTTGTCTAGCCAGACTGTACTTATTGATTCTCCCTTCCATGCTGGGCAATTTGCTTCTCTAATTGCAGTAGCAAGAGGTGTATACTCCATACCCTTCCAATACTCTCTCTTGTCACCAAGTATAAACTATTTCTCTAATACTAGCAGCACTCTAGGATAGCTGCCTCTTTGGGAGTGGCAGACATGGTGCTGCTTTATAGTATAACTGGGGAGAAAGATATAATTACTCCTAAGGAAGAAATGTCTGAGGGATACAGAACCCATTCTCTGCACCCTTAGCTGAATTCCACTTATTGTTTACCAGAAAATTAGGACATTTTTACACACACGTTGTGCTAACACTTGGGCACAAGAAGGTGTCTTTTTGGTACCCTCATAATCCCTCTGGCAAGGCTGCTCTGAGCAGGAAAACAAAGTTCATAGCTACATTTATATAGTCATTGATTCCTATGATAGAAATTTGCAAAAATGATTGAAAATTGCAAAAAGCAATTGGGCCAATGATACTCCATGTCTTTTCAGGTTAGGCCAGTCACTATTGTCAACCAATATAACTGTAGACAAGTAGCCCTGAGTAGCATTTTCTGAATCCCATTTCATTCTTCCTTTTTCACTGACTTGTCATTTATAAATTTAAATTCTGAGCTACAAGTCAAAATTTTAGAAAAGTTCACTATACTCTCTGTTAATTGAAAAATGAGCAGATATCCATCAGAAAGAGGCCCCCTCCCTCCCATAGCACCCCTGACCCTTACAATATTATTTTATTATTTATATCTACTCATAATTAATTATCATTTTATCACCTAATTTTTTTAAATTCAATTTGAAATTAATTCAGTTTGTAACCAATCAGTGTTGAAGGTATTATAGAAAAGCAGGAATACTAATCAGTAGTGCTGTGAATTGACCTTTCCTGGTTTGAGTACTAATTTGGAATTATGAGGAAAAGTGACTAAACTTTTCATATTCTTGATCGTACTATGGGCATATACCTTCAAGCCGGACAAAAACAGAAACCAAAGTCTAATTTATGCCAAAACATTCATAGCAGCACTCTTCATGATAGTAAATAGATGGAAATGAAGTGGACACCTATTGTTTGGGATATAGCTGAACAAACTATAGCAAATGAACACAACAGGAATATTTTGTACAGAAAGAAATGATGAATGTGGAAAAATTCATAGAAACATGAGGAGATTAGTATGAATTGATGTGGAGTAGAATAAGAGGAACCAGAAGAACAATATACACACTGACTACAATGAAGTAAATGAAAAGATCACTAAAAGAAAGATGAACTCTCAGTAATTAAAAAACCAATAGGAGTCCCAGAAAACAGATAATGAGGCATGTCTCCTTCCTCTCAGCAGACTCAAGGGACTATTCAAGCAGAAAGCTGTATACATTTTCAGCAGGGGCCATAAAAGGGGCATTTTTGCTGAGTTGTTTTTCTTCTTTACAAGGGAAGTTTTGATAGGGAGGCTGGGGGAGAGGGTAGGGCAGAGGTGATATTTTCATAAATGAATGGACCATAAAAACAATAGGCATCAGTAAAACACTTAATAATAAATTCAATTTGACTAATAATTCTGTCAGTCAGCTAGTGTTTATTAAACACCTACCATGTGCCAGGCATTGTGCTAATGGCTGAGGATATAAAGACCAAAAAAAAAAAAACAACAAAAAACCAGTCTCTGCTCTCAAATAGTTCACAGTCCAATGGGGAGATAACATGCAAATAATGTATAAAGTATATGTGTATGTGTGTGTCTATACTTACACATATATAAAAATACATGTATGTATATATGTATGCTTAGGATAAGACAGAGATAACCTTAGAGGGAAGATCCGAAGATTAAGGAGAGGGGTAGGGGAAAAGGAAGGGGCAACTAGTTGCCACAGTGGATAGAATGCCAGGCCTGAAGACTCATCTTCCTGAGTTCAAATTTGGCCTTAGACACTTACTAGCTCTGTGATCCTGGGCAAGTTACTTAACCCTGTTTGCCTTAGTTTCTCATGTATAAAATTAGCTGGAGAAGGAAATGTCAAACCACTCCAGTATCTTTGCCAAGAAAACTGCAAATGAGGTCACAAAAAGTCAGACATGACTGAAATGACTGAAAAAAAACCCCAATAACTGGAAAAGGAATAAGCATACATGTAGCACTTCTATTTGCCCAGCACTGTGGTAAATGCTTCACAAATACATCTCATCTTATTTTTAAAACAACCCTGTGAGGACGGTGCTATTATTATCCTCATTTTACAATTGAGGAAATTGAGGATCACAGAGGTTAAGTGACTTATCCAGGGTTACACAGCTAATTGGTATTTGAGGCTGGATTTGAACTCAAGGTTTTCCTGAAGCCAGGCCTACTCACTGCATCACCGAGATGCCCAAGAAAGGCTTCTTGACTATAACACTTCTTAAAGTCAGGCAAATGTCACTTAATCATTTACATTTTGGGTAGGGCTTTGCAGTTGCAAATGTCTTGATATAAATTATAGGGTAACAGGATCATAGACTTAGAGCCCTGGGAGGCCTTGAAGTTGAACTCTCAATTTTTTTTCAAATGAGGCAAATGAGGCCTAGAAAATTTTAATGATTTGCACAAAATCTGCTAAGTAGAAGAACCAAGATTCAAACCCAGGCTATCTGATTTCAGTTACAGTATTCTTCACAGTACAACACACTACCTCTGTTTACCTCATTTAATTCTCCCGGTAGCTCTTTAAGATAGATATTTTCTCTATTTTACAAATTCAGAGAAGCTTAACATCTTTCTTAAAATCATATAATCAGTAGGTGGTAAAGCTGAATTTGGAACACCAAGGGACATACCCTAGAAAGGGGGTAGCGTGGTAGAATGGATAGGGCATAGGCTCAGGGATCAGAGGACTTTGGCTCAATCTTGTCTTTGATACTTATATTTGTGGTGCCTTTGGCAAGTAATTTAACCTCCCAAGACCTGTATCCTCATTGGTAAAATTGGGGGAAGGGGGAGAATTAAACTAGAAAACATAGGTCTAGTTGTTCATGAGAATTAGAAGGGAATTGATTCTCTAGAGAGTGTTAGCAGATTTCTTTCTGAGGACAATTCAACTAGAATAGAAGTCTGAAGTAGGTGGTTCTCACCAGAGAAAAATGTTTCTTCCCTATTCAAGTTCTTTCCTCCTTGAGAAGGATTGGTCTGCAGAACTGTATTGTTCCCTGAAAGGGAGGGCTCTTTGAAAAGGAGAAATAACTGAAGGTCATTTGAGAGTCAACCCCCTTGTGGTAGGAGCAATATCCTTCTGGTACCCTCAACCCCATGCAAGTTAAGTGAGTGTTTGCTTAGAAAATATGAAACTGTCTGTGAGAACAGATTGGTTCAGAGGATTTACTGGTTGCCAGCGTAAGAAGCTGGTAAGAATAAGGACCTCCAGCCTCTCTGAGATTTGGCTAGCAGACCACCTCTGGCAACTCAGACGCAAGGAATCTTCACTCAGCTGAATCAACTCAGTTATTCTTGAAAGATATCCTTGTTGAATATCTTTCCTATTCTATGGCTGATTAAATCTCTCTTTTTTAATTGTTGAATGACCTACAAGTTTTTCATTTCACTTTGATAACCAACCAAAGTACCAGGGAACTGCTCTGATACTTAGCACAGTGCTTGGCACACAGTAGGTGCTGACTGACGGACCTGAGTCAGGCTTATCCCAAAGCACCCCTTCTCATTAAGAATATTGCCAAATGAGAGGCAGCTAGGTGTCACTGTGGACAGAGCACTGGACCTGGAATCAGGAAAACCTGAGTTCTATAGTGTTTACTACATGCCAGGTATTGTGCTAAGCATTTTACAATCATTACCTCATTTGATTCTTACAACAACCCTGGGAGGGAGGCACTATTATTACCCCCATTTTACAGATGAGGAAACTGAGGCAAACAGAGGTTAAGTGACTTGCACAGAGACACAAAGCTTGTAAGTATCTGAAGCCAAATTTGAACTCAGGTCTTCCTGATTCCAGGCCCAGCACTCTACCAGCAATGCCCACTAGTTGCCCCTAGTAACACATTCATCTTTTTTAGAATTGCCTGTCAATAAAAATGAAAAGGCTTCCCATGATTTTTTTTTTTTGCATTTTAAAAATATTTTGAACAGGAAAAAACACTGTATTGGGTGGGGAAGTAGGATATTTGTGTTACTGAAGTTGAAACTTAACCTCCAGCAGATTTTCAATTATTCTCACAAATGTCAATAGTACATAAACTAGAATACAATACCCAGAAGTATTTTCTGTATTTTATGCCATACTATCGTGAAGTTTCCCTACAGATCCTTTCTTTAGGAGAGACTTATTGAATACTATTACAAAATACGTGATCTTGAATATAGGTAGGCTAGAATTCAAATGATGGAGTACATAGGCTCATACTGTCATCTAGTGGCCACAGTAAACACCTTTAAAGACAGCTGCATCTCGCCCAGGGATTCTTAACCTAGGATCCATGGATAGATTTCAACTTGTGAACTTGGAGCTTTTAATATTTTAAAATAAAAGACCTTCTTTGTAATTATGTATTTCATGTATTTAAAATATTATTTTGCAAAAGGATCCATAGGCTTCACAACACTGCAAAAAAAGAAAAAAAAACATTTAAAGACTCCTGATTTAGTTCAACCTTCTCATTTTATAAATAAGAAAAAGGTAAAGTAACTTGTCCAAGTTTATATATCAAATAAGATGTCAGGGGTTGACCCTAGGTCTCTAACCCCAATCTCCATTTTCTTTCCATTTGAACCTGCCAGGTACTATTAATATCTAGAATCACACACACGCACACATACACACACACATCAATTCTGTTTTTCAAGTCACAAATGCTCATCAAGGCAATCTAGTGTAATGAGTAGAGTCCTCTCTCAGTACTACAGGGTGAGTAGCTAAGAACTGTTTGGGTTATTCTTGTGGAAAATATTGGTTTGGCAAGTGAATGCAAATTTTAACAGATTGTGTGCTAATATGAAATGCCAGCATGTGGTGAACACAATTAAGGATTTGCTGACTCTGTCTGATCCTTTATGGATGCCAATCAACTGTTAAGAAGCACAGATCATAGAATCCTATGCCCTATTAATTTTGTGAAGCATTCAGTCACAGTGGTAATGCTGCTCAATTTGAAGTTTTGAAGTATTAATTTTAAATATGTGTTTTTATGAGTATTGGAAAGCTCATTTTAGCCTGAAGTCAATAATACTGACTTCAAGTAAGAATAAGCAAAAATCAAAAAACTTTTATATGGCTTCTGGGAAAAACAATAAAATTTAACTTGTGTTTTTTTCTCTAATAGTTATGCCTAATATATAATAGGATAAAAAACACTGATTCAATAAATTAATGAATAAATGAAAATTCACAGGTCATTTGGAGCCAAGTTTGGAAACATTAACTTTGGACATTTTATACTGACTTTATTCCAAACATTGAGAGTTGACACCTCATCCTCCCTACACAAAAGAAATCTGAACCGTGTACATAGAAAAAAAAGAAAAGGAAAACCTTCAGAGGTCTAAAAACAACTCAAAATCTAACAAATTAAACAATTAAAATCTAATAAATTAAAAATATCATGACTTTGGCAGGTGAATTATAATATGTTAGTTGACACTTACGAAGTTTTTAAGGTTTCAAAAACAGATGTCTGAATGTAAAAATAGAAGCCAGTGATTCAAGCAGGCCATTTTCTGGCTTACCATTAATTTCAGCTATAGATTAGTAATGGCTTTATGTCACTAAGTCAGTTTTCCTCACCTTCTACACTTTAAATACACATACAAATATGCAAAAGTACAGAGAGGATCAACTGTTAAAATTATTTCTGTGAAGCCTTCAAGCAAAGGGAAAACAGCATGTGTTTTAATATGAAAGCATAAATGCTTGATTCAAGTAAATACTCTACCTGAGTCTCCTGTTTTCACTCTGCAGGGCGTAGTACAGTATAATCTTTGAAGCCAGGTAAGGGAGATAACACCATCTGCTGCTGCTACACAGTGGAGAGTAGAGTTGAATGCATTCTCCCATAAACCCTTGGGGGCTCATACGTGGAGGTGTGCATCACTCTGAGAAGAGAATTAAGCAGAACACTTTTTTTTTTCAAAACTTCAGTAACATAAGTTTTATATTTTTTAGTTTATAAACAAGACAAGAACTTAATCAACCTATTCTAAGGACAATTTTCATCAGCAACGACCAATCCTAGCAACCTAACCAGCTCAGAACAGTCTCAGAATCATAAATTTAGAACTACTCAGAGGTCCCATAGCCTAATACTCTATCTGCAGATGTTTTCACTTATCAAACAACATAAGGACAGGACACATCTCCCTTGACCCACTAACTGACGCTGATCCTGAAAGAAACCTCATATATTCACACACAAAAAAAGTCAGATGACGAAAGAATCTCAAATACTATAGAGGTGGGCACCAGGTTTTTCACAGACATAGTAACTATGCAATCCAACACAGTCACCACTCCGCAATGGCTTCACTTACCACGAAGACATACAGAGTGATGATCAGCATTGAAAGGTTCCCTGACGCTGATATACTACTTGGAGGATAACAGCAGGGAAATGCTATTCCAGATGTCTTGTACATACATACATAACTACTCTCATGCTACCATATGGTGTCAGACCACTCTGTCAATTGCATGTGCCCACTATGAAAGAACTTTTTGCAGTGGTCATATGCAAAGTTGCTTCCTTCCTTCCTGGACCCTGTGTTGTGGAGCCCCAGAGGGTTTCAGTGTTGTCAGCTTCTAAGAATCCCAGTTACTGACAAGATGTTCCTATTAGAATCCCAGGCTGCTCAGCTATGACTACTTTAACATGTCATAATGGGCAAGGCTATCCTATCATTACCCTTTTCCAGAAAGAGTTTGAAGTGTTCCACTTTATTACCTTCTTTGCATAATGACATGAATTTTTCCTTAGAGTTGGGAAACCAATGGCCATCTAAGCCAATCCATTCCCCAAATGAATCCCTATGATAACATACCCAACGAGTGTTCATCTAGCACCTGCTTGAAGACAGCCAAGAATGAAAAGCCAGTTGCCCAGCATACTTCTGAACAGCTCTGTTTTATTTTTATGAATTTTAACCTAAAACATGAAGCCTAAATTTGTACCTTTGCCACTTGTACCTCTCTCTCCTGGTTCTGCCCTCTGGATCCAAACAGAATAAATCTAATCCCTCTTCCATAAGATATTCCTTTGAATCCTTGAATACAGACATCATCATGTCCCTACCTCTCTTCTACAAACAAATACATAAGAAACATTTTCTTCTATTTAGTTTATTTTTTTCCATTTTCTATCATTCAGGTTTTAATCAGCTTTTCTGTGTATAAACTTGAACACACCTAAAGTATATGGCAGGTGCGTGTGTGTGTGTGTGTGTGTGTGTGTGTGTGTGTAGTTATGGGAGAAACAGTATCTTCTAAATGATATGCCATTGAACATCTGTTAACTATACAGCCCTGAAACATGAGCTCTATTTCAGGAAAGGTAACTTTGAGATAACTAAAGATAACTTCAAGTCTCCAGTTTCTAACTTTTTGCTACATACACTTCCTTATCCACCACTGGCCACACATATTGATCCTAATTTTAAGAAAAAAAAATGGTTCAACTCTCTTAAATCTATATTTGTTCTACAGAGAACTCTTCTTTTGCACTACATTTTCCTCCATCTTGGTAGACTTTCAAAAACAATAGAGAGAGAAAAGAAATGTCTGTGGTAAAAACCCTTAGTTTCTCTAACCCATCCTCATGTGACATGGCCTAAAAGTCATTCATCATCTTGGTTACCTTCCTCTGGATGCTCCCAAGCTTATCAATGTTCTTTTCAAACTCTAGTGTCCAGAACTGAACAGAGTATCCCAGATGCGGCATGACTAGAGCAGGATACAACAACTAGCTATATATACAGTACTTTGGGCACTGGACCCAGAATCAAGAAGATCAGAATTCAAATTCATTTTCAGACACTTACTAGCTCTGCAAATCTGGGCAAGTCACTTAACCTCTGCTTGCTTCAGTTTCCTCATCTGTAAAATGGGGATAATAATAGCACCTACTTCATGGTGTGCCATGAGGATTGATTGAAATATTTTTATAAAACACTTTGTAAACATGAAAGTGCTGGATTGCTTTTTTTCCCCTTTGTTCTTAGAAGCAATACACTTTTCTTTTATTTATTTTATTTTTAATTTATGAAATAAAACAAGCATTTCCATAACACAGCAGAATAAAAAAGGATGATTGCACATATAATTATAAATTTATTATGTAAAACTTGCTATTCCTTTTAAATAGATAATAAAATTATCATGTAAGTTTCTTTTTTTTCTTTTTTTTCTTCCTTCCTCCCCATCCTAGAAATGGATACCATTAGACACAAATATGGGTGTGTGCATAATATATATATATATGTATGTATGTATATATATATATATACACACATATATGTGTGTGTGTATGTGTGTAAAATTATTCTATATATACTTCTAGATATCAGTTCTTTCTCTGGATGCAGATAGTATCTTCACTTCCTTCATAGGTCCTCTGTAGTTAATTTGAGTATTTGTAATATTTATATTATTTCACTTAATATAGTCCAAGATCATATAAGCTCTTTTGGCCACCATGTTATATCAATTACTAATATGGAACTTATAGTCTACCGACATCTTTTGTTAACCTGCTATCTAACTGTGCCTCACTCACATACTTAGAAAGTGGGTTTTTGAACCCAACTGTGAGACATTACAGTTATCTCTATTGAATATCATGAAATTAGATTCAACCCAATGATCTGACCTTTCAACTTCTTTTGGGGGCCTCAATGTTATTCAGTATGTTAGCTATCTTTTCTAGTTTTGCTATTGCTTTTGTCATTTTATTAACATGTCAGTCAATGTCTTCATCTAATTCAGAAGTCAATAATCTACTGCACACAAGCCATATCCCACTGCCTGTTTTTATACAGCCCTGGAACTAAGAATGTTTTTATATTTTTAAATAAAGCTTTATTACATATAAAATATTTTTAAAAATGTTTAGCTTGAAGATCTTACAAAACAGGTGATTTGATGGATTTAACCTTTATGCTATATATAGGTTCCTGACTCTTGATCTAAGTCATTAATAAAAACATTAAACAGCATAAGATTAAGCACAGATTCCTGGGACACTCTACTAGATACCTTTCACCAAGCTGATGTTAATCATCACCAATTATCCCTTGAGTCCTGCCATTCAACCAATTCTGACTCCATTTAATTGTGTTATCTAATCCACATTTCTCCATCTTTTCTACAAGAAGAATTTATTTTATCAAATCCTTTGCTAAAATCTAAAAATTTCTCAGAAATGACCTACTATAACTGCAAGGATCATTTTTCTGATACATAATTTTGACCTCAAGTTCATTTCTCATTTAATCTCTTTGACTCATCTTATTTCCTCCAGCTTTTGTTGGCAGCATTTGTAATTCATCTTTGGGTTCTGCTACATCAGGCATAGTCACACCTAAAAGAAAATGAAGGGTTCAGAAGAAGTTGTTAAGATATCAACTCTGAAAGACTGAATCATCTTTGCCCATTTCTTTAGGATTCTGGATGCCTAAGGTCTTGAGTGACAGATTTTGAAGCACCTTCAGCTATGCACTTGAGAATATAGGGGCAAATAGCTGCCCATAACTGTTTCCCCCCGGATAGGTAAAAAGCATCAATAATAACCTTTTCACTGGTGTTTGGGAAGAGATGGTGATTTATATTAGTGTTTGGACACAGTGTTTGTACACTGATACATAAAACAAGAGTTTTTAATTGTAGCAAAGAAGTTCAGGAGTTGATACAGAATAGCAAGAAAGTCATTCAGGAAGGATGACTCCATGGACAGGAGAGAAAAAGAAGGAATTTCTGAAAGCTGAGAAGGATTGAGTCCAAATAGAAAACAGTATTATATGAATGACTGGGTGAAAGAGGACAGTAGTAGGAATATGAGGCAAGATGTGTATCTAGGAACTCAGAAACCCCAACTGTATGTAAGTCTAGATAGAGTAAGAGGAATCCTATGTCTGGGACTTTGGAAACCTAAAAGTGATTCTCCATTTGAGAGACAGAATTCTGGAAAGAGAACTGTGGCTGGCATGCCTTAGCTCTGCACTAACCTCTGACATAAGGACTGTAACCTCTGGGAGCCAAGATGGTGGAGTAAGAAGTTGCTCTTACCATCCCTTATTAACCTCTGAAAATCCAGAAAATATCATCCCAGGAAAAATCCTGGAACAGCAGAACCAGTATAAAGACGGGGTTCTGCAATTGGGTAACCCAACTAGCTTGAGGGATTAATGGAAAAGGCCCCTTTTGCCCTAGGGGAAGGGAAACAGTACAGAATTGGAGGTATCCCAGCAAGCTAGTGGAAAGCCCCACCTCAGCATACCAGGGGAAGATCCTGAATCCCAGGTGGTGAAGCAGGCAAACACCAACACCAGGATCCCCAAATGCCTCAGTAAGGGCAGGGGAACCAATGCAACCTGGCTCAAAAAACTATCATGGGCCTTGGCATTCTACAGTAACCATGTCTCCCAGTGCTTCAGCAAAATTTTGGGAAGTGCTCCAAGAGGGAAAGCCACAGGCACAGAAACATCCCACAGCAGTGAAACATCCATCTGAAAGGAGCCTAAGAAAGTGAAAGGAGCCAAAGAGAGCAAAAGGAAGGAAAGGCCCAGGTGAGCAGGTAACCTCCAGGGGCCATACTACCCAATCCTACCCTCTAGAGTTCCAGTGTTGCTGATTCCAGCCCAACACTAGGTAACCTATCAGAATCCTACAGCCTCCAACTGCCAGCATTGGAGGTCCCAGCACACAAAGCCACTGACCAGGTCCCACGCTGCCAACACAAGAAGCTTGGGTCTGTGCCCCCTCCTCCCCAGCAGGAGAGCTCAATCTCTTTAAAGCCAGGAAATAAGCAAACATACTATGGATTCTTATTATGTGAAGAGTGAAGATCAAGGCAGAAATTCTGAAAAGCACAACATTGTCAACAAACCCACATCTGGAACCTCAAAAGGCAATATGAACTGATCTGAAGCCCAAAAAGCCTTCTTGGAAGAGTTCACGAAGGACTTTAAAAGTCAAATAAGAGAGGTGGAATAAAAATTGGGAAAAGAAATGAGAGGTATGAAAGAGAGAGTCAATAGCTTGGAAAAGGAAGGACAAAAACTAACTCTAGAAAATGAGTCCTTAAAAAAATACAATTGGTCAACTGGAAAAAAAAAAGCACACTGAAGAAAACAATTCCTTAAAAAGCAGACTTGGCCAAATGGAGAAGGAGGTATACAATCTAATACAAGAAAACAATTTGTTAAATATTAGAATTGGGCAAGTGGAAGCTAATGACTCTGTGAGAGAGGAAGAATCACACAAACAGAAACAAAAGAATGAAAAAATAGATGAAAATGTAAAATACCTCATTGGTAAAAACAACTGACCTGGAAAATCAATCCAGGAGAGACAATTTAAAAATTATTGGTCTACTTGAAAGCCATGATGAAAAAAAAAAGCCTGCACAGCATCTTTCAGGAAATCATCAAGAAAAACTGCCCTAAGGTCCTAGAACCAGAAGGTAAAATAGCCATAGAAGAATCCACCAATCACCTCCTGAAAGAGATCCCAAATTGAAAACATCAAGCAATGTAGTAGCCAAATTCCAAAATTATCAGGTCAAAGAGAAAATACTACAAGCATACAGAAAGAAACAATTTAAAGATCATAGAATCACACTCAAGATTACACAGGACCTTGCAGCTTCTATATGAAAAGATCATAGAGCATGGAATACAATATTCCATAAGGCAAAGGAGCTTGGATCACAACCAAAGATCAACTACTCAGCAAAAATGAGCATAATCTTTGAGGGGGGGAGATGGGCATTCAACAAAATAGTAGACTTCCAAACTTTCTGATAAAAAGATCAGAGCTCAACAGAAAATTTGATCTTCAAATACAAGACTCAAGAGAGACATAAAAAGGTAAACAGGACAGAAAGAAACAACAACATGTTATTAATGAGGGCAAACTGTTTACATCCCTACAAGGGAAGATGACACTTGTAACTCTTGAGAACTATATTGTTATTACACCACTTTAAAGGAGTATACATAGAGGGGGTGGGTATAAGTTGACTTTGATGTAATGATAAAAAAGAATCTAATCAAGTGCTTTAAGTGAATCTAAGTAAGTGGATTAATCTGTTCTAACTAAGGGAATGTACTGGGGGCGGGGGAAGGAAAGGAGGAGACAGACAAGGGTAAATTACAATACAGGAAAAGACATAAAATCCTATTACAGTAGAGGAAAAGAAGGGAGGGAAATGAGCATTGTTTGAACCTTACTCTCATCAGATTTGGCTCTAGGAGGGAGTAACATAATCAGGTATAGAAATCTAACTTGCCCCATAGGCAGTAGGAGGGAAAAGGGGAAAGAAAAGGGAGGGGGCTAACAGAAGGGAGGCAGGACTGAGGGAGGCCATGGGAGAAAGAAAAGTATAAACAGGGGAAATAGGATGGAGAGAAAGACACAGATGGTAATCATAACTGTAAATGTGAATGGGATGAATGCTCCCATAAAATGGAAGCGGATAGCAGAATGAATTAAAAACCATAATCCTTTGTTTACAGGGGACACATTTGAAACACAGGGACACACACAGGGTAAAGGTAAAAGGCTGGAGATCATGCTTCAGCTGAAGTAAAAAAAAAAAGCAGGGGTAGAAATCCTGATCTCAGACAAAGCAAAAACAAAAATAGATCTTAAAGAGATGAGGAAGAAAACCATATCCTGGTAAAAAGCACCATAGACAATGAAGTAATATAATTCCTAAACATGTATGCACCAAATGGTATAGCATCCAAATTCTTAGAGGAGAAGTTCAGGAAGTTACAGGAAGAAATAGATAGCAAAACTATACTAGTGGGGGGCCTCAATCTCCCCCTCTCTGTACTAGATAACTCTAACCACAAAATAAACAAGAAAGAAGTTAAGGAAGTGAATAGAACATTAGAAAAGATAGGTATGATAGACCTCTGGAGAAAACTGATTGGGGATAGAAAGGAATATACTTTTTTCTCGGCGGTACATGGCACATACACAAAAATTGACCATGTATTAGGGCATAAAAACCTCACAATCCAATGCAGAAAGGCAGAAATATTAAATGCATCCTTTTCAGATCATGGGGAAATAGAAATTATATGTAATAAAGGGCCATGGAAAGATAGACTAAAAATAATTGGAAACTAAATAATCTAAACCTAAAAAATGATTGGGTCAAACAACAAATCATAGAAACAATCAACAACTTCATTCAAGAGAATGACAATAATGTCATTATGGGATGCAGCAAAAGCAGTTCTTAGAGGAAGTTTTATATCTCTAAATGCTTACATAAATAAAATAGAGAAAGGAGAGATTAGTGAATTGGACATAAAACTAAAAAAAACTAGAAAAAGAACACATTAAAAATCCTCAATTATACACCAAATTAGAAATACTGAAAACCAAAGGAGAAATTAATGAAATTGAAATTAAGAAAACTATTGAACTAATAAGTAAAACTAAGAGCTGGTTTTATGAAAAAAAAACTAATAAAATAGATAAACCTTTGGTTAATTTAATTTCAAAATAAAAGAAAGAAGAAAACCAAATTACCAGTATCAAAAATGAAAAAGGTGAATCCACCACCAAGGAAGAAAAAATTAAAACAATAATTAGGAACTATTTTGCCCAACTGTATGCCAACAAATTTGACAATCTAAGTGGAATGGATGAATATTTACAAAAATATAAATTGCTCAGGACTGTAACCAGGAGTGTGAGTCCTAATACCTCCTGACATACAGCAATGCCTGCATTGGGAAGCATTGTAGAAGATGTCATAATTGGATGATGTATACACAGAGAAAATATTCTCTCTGTCGTCACCGCATGAGGAAAAAAAAATTATCCAGGGGAATACCAGCTCTTCTGGAGCTTGGGATGTGAGTGAGAATAGTGGCAACTGAGTGACTGCCAATGAATGTACAGGCAAGTGTAGAAGACACCAGGGAGCTTACATGACTATCTAAACACCCACATGCACAGGTAAAACCATCCAAATAACCAGACTTCCCAGAACTTCCCAGCTCTGCCACAAGAAGGCCTCCTTATTCTCCCAACCGTCCACACACTGAAATGTACAGCTACAGTATAAGTTTAAATAACACCAGTCCAGTGGTCAGCTCTTTCTCTGCTTTGCTATGATGCCTATAGGCCATCTCAAATTGGGACACAGGCCGATGACCTCATTATGACTACTGATTTGGCAACTACTGCCTCCGTGCTCTACTCCAACTGCCCTGCTTCCCTGATGGTGGTAACAATAATGACTATCTATGCTTGCTGCTTTTTACTTCAGTTCTGATGCCATAGGTTCCTTACCATCCTTTTAACTGACCTGACTTCTTATTGGTGGACTACCAACAACTCTCCCCTCCAAAATTCTGACACTGATCTCAGAAATCCATAACATCTAACCAGCTAACTTGGTAAGCCTACTATCAATATATTGTAATGTATTGGCTGCCTCTGGCTGATGAGGGGACAGCAGCTCTTGGCCTGCTTCATTCTTCATATCTCCTCATCCCAGCAGGTTCTAACAGTATCTCAACCTCCGTAAATCCTAATTCTTTATTATCCCAATTCTAGTTCAAATAGCTGCTAAAATTTACCATTCTCTATCATGTTAACCAGTCTATCCTTTCAGAAAGATTTTGAAATAAAATAACTATTTATTTTCCATTTCCCATTCACAAATATTTATTCATTCAGAAGATTTGGGAAAGAATTTTGTTTCACAAATCAAACAGAGCATGTGTATGTGTTCCTGGGGAAAGCTTTGTTTATTGGTCTATGCAGTAAGCTGCCCATTAAGTTAGTCATTACATAAGCCGTATTGTTGTTTTTTTCCCTCTCAGTGGTGTCTAACATGACAAGCAAAATGTACCTGCAGTGCTTCCTAATGTCCAATGTCTTGAATCCATTAATGCACCCTCATTGGCAGTTATACTATTGCCACTAATCTCACATCCTAAAGTGCCCTGGTTCTACTCAAACAATGACATTAAATATTCCATAATTTTTTCCATTTATATTCTCATTTAAAAAAATAAACAAAATTGGGGGTAAGGGGATAAAGGAAAGGTTGTACTTGCAATATCATGGTATAAAGAATACCTGGTTAAGGAATTTCCCTCTAATAACGCAAATTGGCACCTTTTCTGCAGTGAATATTTTTAGAGTTGCCTATAGCACTAAGATTTTCCATGATCACTTGTACATTATGGATCACAAGCAGCCCTTGAACCTAAGTCTTTCTGGCTCTGAAGCCAGATCTTCGTCTACAACAGCATGCTATTAAGCAATGAAAAATTAGATGCCCAGTGTATCTAAATAATTCAAGCCAAAAAATAATCACTGAACTTCAAATACAAAACACTAGAAAGTGCTTAAATCTCTAAAAAGCACATTTCTTTTTCATCCTCTTCCTTTATAATTTTCCCACTCTCTCTTTTCTGCATCCTGAGATCTAAACTGCAAAGATCCCTCAGGTTGAAAACAGTGGTTGTCAAAGAGTGCCTGCTTCATAAATGTTGGCTGACACCAACGCCATGAAACACGAAACTCACACCAAAGCCTGCCTCCAACCCAGTGGGACTGAATACTTAACACGCCATTGAAGTCAGTCAGTCATTAAGTCAGCCTTGTTTTCTCTGCTTCACTGCCACCTCACATGCCAGGAAAAAATGTGCCTCCAGTACTTCTCAATGTCAGAGACATGTCACAGCATCATATAGATAGTCAAATGGAGAGTAAAAGCTTCAAGGAGTGATGGGTAGCTGTGCCTAACATTGGAACAACTACTCTACCATCATCATTTCTTATTTCTATACAGAATAAGAATCAAAGATGAAGCTGTATTTACACCAGTAGAGACAATGAATACACATTAAGCATGTGTGTGTGTGTGTGTGTGTGTGTGTGTGTGTGTGTGTGTGTGTACATCCATGTCTGTATGCAATGGCCCAAGGTAGGTGTGAGAAGGTACAGCATATTATAAAAAAGGAATTACAAAAAAGAAAAAATGTCACAGAAGACTTAAAAATATGAATTTTTAAAAGGTAGAAGACTGGTCATGAAGTAAGAACAAGTGGTAACAATCACTAATCACCCTATGTGCTCCATTGGTATAGTGTTGATGTTAACAGAAAATGAGGAAGGCCCCCGTCATATTGGCTGAATCCTGTGTGGTGAACCGACGGGAGAATATGAACAAGACTCACACAGGATGAGCAGGCAGGGAGATGGGATGCGACTTATATCATTGTCTCAAGAAAATACTCATATTGAAAAGATAATAGAACTATAGGAATATTTAAGTGTGTACATCATGTAAAGTACATACCCAAAGATAGAGAGATAGATAGAGAGATAGATAGATAGAAAGATAGATAGATAGATAGATAGATAGATAGATAGATAGACAGACAGATAGAGGTATATTTGAACTTGTGCTTAAGAAATAAAATCTCTGACATGTGGCACCCTAAGATTTGTGAAATACTTACTAGACATCATTTCATTTGAGCCTCCCAACAACCCTGTGAGTTAGGTACTATATCTAAAATCATCCCCATTTTAGTGATAAAAAGCTAAGCCTCAGAAAAGTTTAAATAACTTTCTCATGATAACATAGCTAGTATGCTTCAGTGGCAAAATTTGAACCCAAGTCTCTCCAAATTCCAAGTCTAACATTCTTTATTCAATACAAGGTCACTACTCTTCTTATCCATCCAAATAATTATGAATGAAAAGATTTATGTACGCACGAGTCCTTTTCACATCATATATATCTGGAAACTGAATGGATCTATTGCTATGACCACTGTTCATAGGGTCCATCATTGATTATCGATATATCTCTAATATATAAAGAATCACCCTGTTCAAAAGAGCTTCTCCAGTTTTGTTGCTGCTCTTACAAGCCTTCCTGGTTACACATCCTCAGCAAGGGATACCATATTACCTGATGATTGATATCAAGTTGCATTCTAGCTCTTTGGAATAGGTTGAAATAGGGCAAGAATACTTTCTCTTTCACTCCAGCCAGTAGAATAGACCAGAACAGAAGAGAAGGGCAATAAATAGTGGCTTCCTGTTATTGGTAGGACAGGACTATTTTCATGTAAAACTCCCATTTGACAGACCCTTCATCTTCTTTGCTGGATCTTCATCATGGTCCCATCCACGAAACCTGGCTCTTCCTCAAGGCTCTCTCCTGGGCCTTCTCTCATTATAATGTTTTGCTTGGTGATCTCCTCAGTTCTCATAGATTCAATTGTCCTGTCTATGTAGAAGATCCTCAGATCCATTTATCCACCTCTAACCTCTTTCCTGACTTCCAGTCTCACATCTCATACTATCAATTCAATATCTCAAACTGAATGTCTTGTAGCCATATTAAACTCAGCATCTTCAAAACTGAATGCATTATTTAACTCCAAACCCTCTCCCTGACTTTCCTGTTACTGTCATTGATACCATAACCCTCCTTCCCAGAGAGCAAGGTTCACAACCTAGGTGTCATCCTGAACTTCTTACTCTAATTACATTTTTTTAGATTATCAGCATTAACTTAATTGTTATGATAAATGAACTGAAAGAAAAAAAAAGAAATGCAGCAAAATGGTTTGCTTGCAGGTTTTCCTTGGAGAGGCAAATAAAGGAGTTATTTGAGCTGGATTTATCATATGCCCAAAGGAAAAAAAAAAAGAAATTTTGTGAGATAATTGGTCATCTTGCATTATGGTGGCCCATTGTAAGTGGGTGCAAAAAGACCACCAAGAAGACAAATATAGCATATGCACCAACACCTTTTTGCGAAGGATGAGAAGGTAAAAAAAAACAAAAAACAAAAACAAACTCTACTACTAAAAAAATTAAAAGACTTTCTACATTAAATAACCAAATACTTTAACACTTGAGGAAATCAATGCAAATTTGATCATGAAGAAGGAAAATAACACCCACCCACCTCTCCTTGTGTCTCTGTCTCCTTTTCTGTCTCTCTGTCTGTCTCTCTCTGTCTTTCTGTATATATAAATATATATATAAAATGTATATACACATATATGTGTACACATATACATATATGTATATATATACATATACATGTGTACATGTAACATGGTTCAGGAATAAGAAATAAAAGTGGCCAAAGGTTCATGTAAAATATAAAAAGCCTCATGTAAATACATCATGACTACTTCTCTTAAAAGGAGAATCAGGAAGTATCAGACATGGTGAAAATTAGTAACATCATAAAATGCAAAAGTGAGCATATTCTAAAAGCCAGTAGCCAACTACTAATGTGGGGGTCATTTCTGAATCAGCTGTCCACAGTTAGGCCATCAACTTGTTAGAGCAAAGATCAAATATCAAATTAAAAAAAATAAAAAGAGATTCGGTGTGTAATTAAAATAGCTCCTACCTGATCTATGTAAATAAGATATTGATATCAAAGAGTAGAGAAAAGATTAAAAAACAAACATTAACTTAAACTATCACCATTTCCAAAAGATCTTTAATAAATCTAATACAGAGCCTAAAACTGCTTCAGCCAACACTTGATGTACTTACCAAGCAGAAATATGGCAATGAAGGGCAATAACATTTTAGCACACACTTGCTCACAGTCTTACAGGGAAGGCTAAGGGAAGATTCTGAACAGTATCCCATGAATGATGGAGAAAAATACACTTATAGGAAGCCTGGCCCAAAAAATCACTTTTTTATTAGACCTAAAATTTCACTGATTTAAGAGTGCCAGTGAGGAAACTTCCTCTACCAAGAGATAATTATTTTTGCAAGTTATAGTCATATAGATTCGCCTGGAGCACTGAGAAGTTACATGACACGGCCAAGCCACACTGCTAGTGTGTGTTAGAGACAAGTCAAGTTTTCTTGACTCTAATGCCAACTCTATATCCATTATCTACCCTGCCTCTAAAATTCACTTAAGCCAGATTTTCTGGTGAGTATTTAAGGATATATAGCTTTCTCTGGGATATCCCCTCCAACTCACATTCATAAATTGAATCCCACTGTATGATGAATGCTGCAGGATCAAGTTACTTCATGGATCTTCTCCCCTAAAACTATATAGCTCCCAAACACCCTCCCATATATTTTTCTACAACTGCCAGACAGAGTACACAATTAACTCAAAGTAAAATCATTTACTGAAATAGCATAGTAAAAAAAAAGTCCATTAACCTGTGTCATAATATCCCACAAATGCACTTAGGGTCAGTGGAAATAATGGGCCTACTTAGAATTTGCAAGCTGATATAAGTACATATAAGATGGACAACATCAATGACCAATGCAACTTACAGGTCTGAAACCCTACAGCTACCATCCACATCTTCTTTGGATGTCTTTGTGATCCTTACAGGATGCAGCATCTTGGAAAAACAAAACACTCTGCTGGTGCCCCTCGGCCTGCTTCTAGGTAGACTGCATGTCTCTGTTGTTTGGCTTGGGGGCCTACCATTTCCAGCCTCAGGGTGTTGTAAAATCCTAGCCTAGGATACTGTTACTCAGTTTCTTTCTTTCTTTCTTTCTTTTTTTGTAAATGGTATTTTATTTTTCCAATTATATGTAAAGATAGTTTTCAATAGTCATTTTTATAAGATTCCAAATTTTTCTCCGATCCACCTCCCCAAGAGAGCAAGCAATCTGATACAGTTATACACGTGCAATCATGTTAAACATATTTCCACATTAGTCATCTTCTGAAAGAAGAAACAGAACAAAAGGGAAAAACCATGAAAAATAGTGAAAATAGTATGCTTTGATCTACATTCAGATTTCACAGTTCTTTCTCTGGATGTGGATAGCATTTTACATCATGAGTCTTTTGAAATTGTCTTGGATCATTGCATTACTAAAAAGAATTAAGTCTATCATAGTTGATCATCACACAATATTGCTGTTGCTGTGTACAATGTTCTCCTGGTTCTGCTCACTTCACTCAGCATCAGTCCACGTAAGTCTCTCCAGGTTTTTCTGAAATCTTCCTGCTCATTATTTCTTATCTGCTATTCACTTTCCGAAAGAAGCAGAATATGGACATGTGTCCAATAATCATTAGGAATACTGACTCAGGGAGGTCTGACATCTCTTGGAAAGGGCCCCTGTTATAGGTGCTGGACTTGTCAAGTGCTTCTTTGGCAAAATGCCACAGTTGATAGATTTGTGAGGAAGAGGGAAGGAAGAACTCCTTCCCTTGTGTTGCTGCTCTCTCCAAGATGTACACAGAAACAATTGAAGAGTTTGTCTTTTTTTCCAAGCTGACTATCTCTAGAGCTGGCTAGCTTGCACCAGCTCCATTTCCTGACTCTTCCATATTCAAATGGGTCACTCAAAGTCTGAAAGGGCAATAGGCTCACACCCTAAAAATTCCTTGCTTCAAGCAAGCGTAAATCCCCTCACTTTGCTCTGCAATGAGCTAGCTGTAGTGAAAATTAGTTGGACTTCCCTGTTTGTGACAGAACAGATAAAATGGAGATTGTTTCTTAAAGGATCCTGAGTCTGTATACTATGCTAGAAGAAGGACAGAATTCAGATTTCTTGCAGAGTTCTTGCTTCTTCATTTGATGGGTCCATCAATATTTGTTTTCTTATTCTTGGAGAAGTGTTTCTGAGGAGCTAAGCAAACTAAGCCATACTCCCAGTACTTCTGAATATGGAATAACTCTACAAACTCTGAAAACTGCTCAAGTCTTTAGGAGGCTGCATAGGCTCAGGTGAGAAGTGAAAATTTTTATTATGTAATTATGTCTTTTGAGTTTATTGACTCTGTGAGGGATAGGTTTAGGGAATAAGGACCTGATCTGTGATGTCACTAGCATAAAGAACTCCCAGATAAGGAAAACTCCTTTTACCAGTACAGTATGGCACACAACTTAAGACCTTAGAGATATGGTAAAGACATAGAGATATTAAAGGACTTTCCCTAGGTCTCACAGTCACTGAATGTTAAACTATGGTCTTCCTGGCTTTTAAGGCTAACTCTCTGCCCATTATGCTATGCCATTTGGACATATAGTAAATCTATCCTAGTTGCCACTTACAGGAGAGTACCTTATCTTGCCAAGTGATCTTCAGAATCTTCCTAAAGCAATTCAAATGGAAGTAGTTCAATTTTCTGCCATGGGGCTGCTATGCTGTTCAGGGCATACAACAATGAGGTCAGCACAACAGCTCTGTGGATCTTCAGCTTGGTAGGCAGCCCAACACCTCTTTTCTCCCATACTTTCTTTTGGGATCTCCCAAACACTGAACTAGCTCTGACAATGCTTGTGTCAACCTCATCATCTATGTATACATCCCTGGAAAGCATATTTATTTTAAGTGAAACCAATAAGTAAACTTAACCACAGCATTTAAAATCTCTCCATTTGTTGTAGCCCATGGTTTGATACATGAATGGTGCCATGATGGCTGGTGGAGAACCTCTGTCTTCCTGATATTAATTGTTAGGCCAAAATTAGCACAAGTGGCAGAGAATCAAGCCATACTTCACTGCATCTCAGCTTTTGAGGCCTCATTGAGATCACAATCGTCTGTGCACAAAAAGTTGCACTCCAACTCTCTCTCTGCTTTAATCTTGGCTTGTAGCTTTTTCAAGTTAAACAATTTACTATCAGTGTGGTAGCTGACCTTGATGCTGCTTCTAACCTTGTTGAAGGCATCTGACAATGTTGCTTAAAATATGCTTTTTTAGCATGGAGGCAAGCACATAACCCAGCTTCTCACCACTGGTGACAGGGAAGGCACAAGAGTCAGGAAATGGAGCTGGTGCAAGCTGCTACAGTTAGCAACTCCAATGGTCAAGCCACATTATTTGAATGCCAAGCATACATTTGCCTAAAATAAATAAATAAAACTATTTTGTGGAGAACTCACACAAGGCAAGTGCTCACATGGTGGTCCAAAGAAGCCACGCACGGGCACTCTGAAGGCCGCTCTGAAGAACTTTGGTATTGATTGTGAGACACTGGCACAGAATCATCCAGCATGACATGCCTGCATCAAAGAAAGCCCTGTGCTCTATGACCAAGCAGAATTTAGATAGCTTAAAAGAAACAAGAGATGCACAAATTTAGAGACATCTCCCTCCCAAATGGTCATAAGCACTCTTTGTGTCCAATCGGTGATAGAGCTTTCTAAGCTTGTATTGGCATGATCAACCACAGTCAGACACACTGTATATGATCCCTACATCTGGTGTCATTTTGGTCCTCTTAGAACACAAAGGACAAACAACATGAGACAGTCAAGCCAGCCTAGCTAAAACAACAAGGCACGCTGGGGAAGAAAGAGAGGAGGCAGGACATGCCAAGCAAGTCAAACCTTTCTTTTTCAAAATGCATTACAACAACCATTCCTCTTATATCAAGCTCATATATGAGCCCGCCCAGGCAAAATATTTGTCCCATAAGCCTAATTATCTTGGGAGAATAGGGATAGCTAAACAATATTGGAATGATACAGTACTAGAAGGGTACTGAAAATCTCCTCGAGAGATTGTGTGACACAACCTAGAGTTGTTCCTAGATAGAGTTCTGGACTTAATGTCAAGAAGACATGTGTTAAATCCTGCCTTCAGAACATATAAGCTATATAACTCAGGACAAGTCATTTAACTTCTCTGAGCACCAGTTTTCTTATCTTTAAAATGAGGAATTGATTATCTCTAAGGTCCCAGCCAGCTCTAAACCTATGTTCCTATCAGCCTTCCTAAAAAGAAAAAAAAGGCTGGCAAACTATCTCAGGTGAGAGATAATGTACTTTGTACTTTTCTGGTACTTACTGATTAAAAATAAAGCATACACCCTTCATGTCAATAACTGGTGAGCTAAAAGTGAAACTTGATGTGTGCTATTATTTAAGTCATCAGTGATCATTAAATCAGCAAGAATTTGTTAACTGTTTAGTACATACCAGGTAATATGCTAAGTACTTGATTTAAAAGAAAGGCAAAACAACAACCACAAGACAAAAAAACAAACAAACAAACAAAAAAAAACATAGTTTTTGTTTTAAACATAGGAGTTTTCATTCTAAAGAGAGAGATAATATGTCAATAAGTAGGTATATATAAGATATCTATGGAAGATAACTTAAGAAGGGAAGGCATTAACAGCAAAAGGGTCTACGAAAGCCTCTTGGAGTAGGTGGGATTTGAGCTGTATTTAGAAGGAAGACAGAGAAACTAAGAGGTTTTGGTGATGGGGTAGAGCATTCTAGACCGATAGAACAGCCAAGGCAAAGGCAAAGACATGGTTGATGGAATATCATGTTCAAGGAACCGCAACTAGGATGGTTTTGCTGGGTTGTAAAATATGTAGAGGAAGTAAAGTGTAAGAATACTGGAAAGCTACAAAGTAGCCACAGGGAACCACTTGAGCTCACTGAACAGAAGGATGTCATAATAAAACCTATGTTTAGAAAAATTACCTTGACAGTTGAAGGAAAGATGAAATGGAACAGGGAGAGGTCCAAACAATACCAAGTGCACAGGCTTCAAAGACATTTCATTTAGGACTTCACCATTTTTACCTCTTGCCTCTGGGAATTTTCACTGGTGATCATTTAAGTAGAATGATTTGGTGTGGATTTTTTAAAAATAAAAAATAAGCAGGATAATCCTTAAAAACAGAGGTGTCAAACCCTGGGGCTACAGGCAAAACTGCTGTGGACAAGATTAAAATGTAATTGAGAAGTGTTTAACAAATTGAAAATACAAAACAACCCAGACAATGTTAACTTGTGACTTTCTAAGTCAACGTGCAGCTCAAGAATCAGTTCTACTTGAGTTTGACACCACTGCTTAAAAACATTAGAGATTTAGCTTGTTATTATCCTAACTTATTAGTCAATGGCTAGTAACTTGTTTCAGCTGATTTGATTCTAGGAAATAAGTTCCAGAAATTTTAAATTATATTTAACCTATCCAGTTAAATCAGGAATAAAAAATATAATTTCAAACATAAGCAGTTGTTTCTTACATGCCAATATCAGTTATCAGCTTATTTAAAGAATTAATGAAGCTTTTCATTTCAATTATGATATGATAATATAATGAATAATGGTTAAATACTAATTTTTCACACATTAATTTTAAGAAAAATATTATTTGAAACAATGTAAAGAAACACTAATAAGTAGGGGAAATATCAATGTCTTCTCTCTGCTTCTTCAACTACTTTATGGCTTTTTAGCTACATCTCTGGTGACCTTCCATCCACTTTTCAATCTTATTCTACTCTTTTGCTCGAGAGTTAGAAGTCCCCTAGAGTCAGTGTTATATTCACTCTGGGACTGCAGGCCTCAAACAACCCTATTACATTGACAGCTCCAGTACTTGACCCCAGATAGTTTGCATAACTTAATAAACAGAGGCATGAGGATTATCTCCTCACTCTGCTCAGTCTCTGGAGGGCAATAAAATTCCTTGGCATCTTTCTGCTTCATTTCCTTGGCAATACAAATAGAATTCTACTGCTATAATCTTTCCTCTCTACTAAGAAAACCTAAATAATAATAATAGCATTTCTTTATCACTTTAAATTTGCAAGGACATTTTATAAAGTTATCTTATTTTTCCTCATGATAATGCTGGGAAATAGATGCTGTTATTATCTTCATTTTACAGATGAGGAAACTGAGGTCAGGCAGCAGTTACATGACTTGCCTAGGGTAATACAACTAGTAAATGTTTGACGCTGGATTTAATTCAGGTCTTCGTAACTTCAGGTCCAGCGCTTTATACATTGCACCCACTAGCTGCTTTTAAATCATAGTGACCACATCCCTTGTACTCCAGGGACAGTATACACTCACCTGGGACATGTTATGATGAAGCTATCACCATGTTTTCAATATGATCTACTCCTGCAAAGGACAAAAGTTTGGAGTCAGAGGATTTGGGTTTGAATTCCAACTTTGCCATTGCAAAGTTGCAACCTGTTTGCAACCTCACTGCAAAGTTTGCAACCTGTGCGACCTCAGGCATATCACCTACCTTCTCTGTACCTCAGTTTCGTCATCTGTAAAATGAGTGGGTCAGACAGGATGGTCTCTGAGGTCCTATTCAGTTCCAGACCTCTGATCTCAAGACTGTGATCTTATAGTTACTGGAGCAACCAATAGACTGGGAATCAAGAAGAGCTGAGTTTAAAGCCTGGTTGGCAACCAACTTTCTATGTGATCTCAACAAGTCCTTTCACCTCTCAGGTTTCATTTTCCTCAGCAGTAAAATGAGAGGCTATACTAGATGATCTTTCAAAATGCTTCCAACTCTAGTACTCTATATTTATACTTCCACAGCTTCTTAACTAAGCTAGTTTCCATGGCCTATCAACCTTTTTTTTTTTTAAAGAAATTCTTCATAGAATGAAAATAAAAACTGTTGTTTTCTCAATGGGAACATTTTAAACACAGTAAGGAATGATGACCCTATATGATTTTGGGAATGTTTTCTGGTTTTTAAAAATATTCAAAACCATAGTTTCCTTGAAAAGTTTAAGACCTAAATCCAAGGTGTGCCAGGGAGAAGGTTCTGAATCTATGAGGAAATAGTGACACCCCTTAAAATTGAGCTGTCAAGCCAGTAGCTATGGTCCCCTATTGGTTGGCAAACAAAGATAGATGTTACAAAATTGCTAGTATTTAAGGATTCCCCTCCATCATACATTTTCCTACTCACTATCTCTATAACTTTCCAGAGCAAAGTGTCTCTCCCTGGTCAGCATTCCCCTTGGTTTGTTATCATTTTGTTAGAAAGTAAATTCTTTGGGGCACCTAAGTGGCACAGTAGATAGAGCTCTGGCCTTGGCATCAGGAGGACCTGAGTTCAAATCCAACCTCCCACACTTGAAACTTACTAGCTGTGTGAGCCTGGGCAAGTCACTTAACCCTGATTGCCACACACACACACTCACACACACACACACACACACACACACACACACACACACAAAAGTAAGCTCCTTGAGCTCAGGCACTGTCTTTGCTTTTGCATCCATATCCCCAGCACTTAATACACAGATTGGCACATTGCAATTGTTGAACAAATGCTTTAATATGCATTCATTGACACCATATGTAACAGAACTGCTTCTCTAAACTAAGAGAATGGATTACTCCAGCTTTTCAATTTTATTTTCTTTTCCTTTTTCTTTTCTTTTCCTTGTTTTTAGGCAATTGGAGTTAAGTGACTCACCCAGGGTCACACAGCTAGTAAGCATCAAGTGTTTGGTCTGAGGCCAGATTTGAACTCAGGTCCCCTGACTTCAGGGCCGGTGCTCTATCCACTGCACCACCTAACTGCCCCTCAATTTTCTAAACTAATATCTCCCCTTCACCTCCCACCTCAAGCAGGACATCAAGAGTTAGTTAATGACACCTGATGATGATCATAGACTATCATATCACAGATTTAGGCCTGGAAGAGACCTGAGGTGTCAACCAGTCCAAATGCCTTATGTTTTTTTGTTTTGTTTTGTTTTGTTTTTTAACAAATGTGGAAACTGAAGCTGAGAGAAGTTGGAATTTGCTCAAGCTCACAAGTCATATGAAGTGAGAGGAAAGGGATTTGAGCCCAAATCCTCTAACACCAAGTCAAACATTCTTTCCACTATGCTATGCTATTTCACTTTTATTTCTTAACATATTGAATATCATTTAAGTCCAAATGAAGAATAATGAATATCATCAGTGAAATGCCCCCAGTAAGCTCCAGAACACAATAAAACCTCAGTGAAATAAGGTCTTCTGAACAAGAGCAGTCTAACCATTCACACCAGCAGTTAGTCAAGCAACAAAGATCTAATAAGCACCTACAAGGTTCCTGGAAATGTCCAAAATGCCAGGGATCCAAAGAAAGGCAAAAGATATTAGAAAAACACAGGGCATGAAAAACACAGATTGTCAGAATATAGCATGCATTTAGATATTCCCATTTTTGAGTTAGTTCATCAACACATGTGAATATATACATATATGTGTGAGTGCACATTTGTATTGGGAGTGCTTTAAGTGAACAATGAGATAGACCCAGAATTGAATGGGAGTTTGGTTATATGGGGAAATTGTGCTGCTATTTTAATGATTTCAAGGTGTTGTTTGACATAGTATCCATCTTGTAAACTCCAACATTCTCCCATTTTGCAGCTAAGTGGTGCACTGGAGCCCTGGAACTGTAGTAGGAAGACCTAAATTCAAATCTGCCCTCAGATACTTACTAAGCTATGTGACCCTGAGCAAGTCACTTAACCCTGTTTGCTTCAGTTCCTCATCTGTAAAATGAGCTGGAGAAGGAAATGGTTTTAAACCACTCCAGTATCTTTTCCATGAAAACCCCAAATTGAGTCATAAAGACTCAGACATTACTGAAATGCCTAAACAACAAAAATTCTTTCACTTACGTTACATAGCTATAATTCATGGAATCAGTCATTCATTGATATATGTTAAGTTCCTACCATGTATCTATCACCATTTTAGATATTAGAGACACAACACCGAAACTCTTTCTAACAAAGAGTTTATATTCTACTCAGGAGAACCCAAACAAGTCAGAAGAATCCACACTGGTAACTTAGAATGCAATGAAAAGATTGACCCATGGTAGTCTTAAGGAAACTGTAGCCTATTTCTATATATGATTGTTCCTAAGAAGAAGTACAAATGGCATCAACATAAACATGTATGACTGGAAAAATGATCCAGGTGACTCATGTGGCAAAAGTGAGAGACAGCATATAGATAGCTATAGGTCTACAACGATAGCCACAAAAAAAAAAGGAAGAAAGACCTTATACATTTAGTGGATCCTCTCCTGGACAATCATACCACCCCATGAATAAGAATGGTACAAAATATGACGGGAAAGTAAATCTGGCCATGGTAAAAAGTACTTACAGCAGTAAGATCTTTGATTCATTTAAGTATAAAAGTAACATCCAGGGGCAGCAATGGAGAGTGTCAGGTTTAGGGTGTCAGGGAGTTAGGGAGTCCTGAATTCAAATCCAGCCTCAGACACTTACTACCTATGTGGCCCTCTTTATCTTACTTTTCTTCTCTGTATAATGGGGATGATAATAATAGTACCTATCTCCCAGAGTTGTGGGATAATTGTAAAGTGCTTAGTACAATGCCTGGCAAAAGTAAGCACTATATAAATGTTAGCTATTGATCCCAACAATTAGAGCTGTTCAAAAGGGAAATGGGTGGTCTTAAAAGGTGATGCATCCCCCACTTTTTGAGGGCTTCAAACAGATGCTTGATGATCATTTATCAGGTACATTATGATAAAGATTCTTCTCATAAGTGGGCTGGAATAGATGGTTGCTAAAGTACCTTCCACCTTTCAAATTCTATAAACTCCTTGAGAGCAGAGATTGTTTCATTCATTGTACTTGTGTTTCTAATACCTAGCCCAGTGCCTGACAAACAGTAAGCACTTAAGAAATACTTATTTATTGATTAATTGGTTGATTACATTCTCCCATAATGGTCCACTGGCCAGTGCCTCAAATACAACAGTGAGGTTGCTGAAACCCATTCTTTTTCCTCATTTTATTAAGCATAACTGGAGAATAGACTTGGACAGGATCAGAAGAGAACTTTACTTATAATTTTGCTACTAGCAGTCTATCAATTTTGAGAATCTTGATAAAAGTATCTACATAACTATAAAAGTTGAAATTTGATTTCTTTACTGAAGATGGAAGTCTTTTCCTGAAAAAAGTTCATTAATTCTTCCACTCAAAGAAATGATATTCATTTAAAAAAATTTTTAGTCCATACCAATTTAAAAGACTTGCGTGAAACTTCATTCATCTCTCTATGTAACTACTATTCTCACCATACTCATAGAATATAAGCTCCTTGAAGGAAGGGGTTGTTTCCCTTTTATAGCTGTATCACCAGTGCCTAGTTTTGTGTCTTGCATAAAAGTTACTGTATAGTTCTTGAAATGAGATGAATTTATTAGAATTCTAGCATTCTATAATTCCTTCTTTTTTATTTTCCACAAACGACTTTTGTATGCATTTTAACACTGAAAGGGATGGTGGATGGGGATCAGTCATAATAATGAGATGTATTTATCCTGGTTTAAAACACCTGAGAATCATAATAGCACAGTGGCTAAAATTCTATGGGCTTAGCTTGGTTCATGATTCCCTAGGCCTGAAACCTACACTAAGATTGCTATTCCCATCAAACCCCCAAGCAAGAATGGTATCCCTCACTCCAGAAAACCATTTGCTAAATGGGACTTCTGGACTTAGTTTATCCACCCTCTTAAATGCCAAGCTCAATATTAATTTAGAAAAAAATTTGATTATGGAATATCTGCAAAAATTACTATGTTCTGACTCTCCTAGTAACCACTTCATCTTCTTCCCAAAGAAAAGAAAATATAAAGACCTCATGGCAGATATTATTTCAATTGGACTCATCACCCAGGGGAAAAAAAAGAATAACTCAAACAACATCCAAATTTATTCCCAAAGTTTATAAAAGCCACTGCCTTTTCCTCAGAGAGTCACTTTTCAAATAACACTAATAAACATTAGCTGTAATTCTAGGTCATAGAGAATTTTTTTTTTGCCAAAAAACAACACAAAGTTATAGTTCAAAGGATAATAAGCAAGTTAATTCAGGGTTAGAGGTTAGAATTCTAAAGGCCTAAACCTCATTCTACTGACAAGCGTAACGTGCCTAGCCTAGTACTATAAGACTTTCTAACCTATTCCCTGGTCTTCTTTTCAAAAATTACGTATGCTAGGATTTAATAAATTGTCATAGGCTAATATTCTGTGCATTGAAAGTTACTGAATTACAAGAATTGTTCTTTGCATTTCAAAGCCAAATTTTGTATGTGCTGTATGCACAATTACATTTAAATACATTTTTGTGCAAGTTGCATATGGACTGTGAAATCACAAACGCTTGAGGTCAATTTTTACCCAGACTATTTTCCTCCAAATGGGGCTATTTAGAAAAGGAAGGACATCAACTGGGCAGCTAGGGGGTGTAGTGGATAGAGCACCAGACCTCAAGTCAGGAAGACCTAAGTCCAAACCCAACTTCAGACACTTATTAGCTGTGTGATCCTGGGCAAGTCTCTTAACCTTGTTTGCCTCAGATTCTTCATCTGTAAAATGAGCTAGGGAAGGAAATGGCAAACCACTGCAGTACTTCTGCCAAGAAAACTCCAAATGGGGTCACAAAGAGTCACACATGACTGAACAACAGCAGACATTCATTAAAAGTGTTTATTTGGCCTCACTCCCCAGAAGCATTTCATTTTATTTTTCAAAATCAAGACAACAATGTGCTTTGCATCATGATTATTTCTGTACATTTCATATGTCCTCAATTAAACTGTAAACTCACAAGAACAGAGACTTTCATTTATTTTTGTATGCCCCTTCCCAACCTGGCACAATTCTTTACAAAGAGTAGGTGCTTAATAAATATTTTCTGAAATTGTTTTAACTTAAGTTAAAATAATTAGGTGAGCAAATTGGACCAGAATTTATATCTGTTACAAAGATTAAGATGGAAGGGATGCAACCTTCTAGAAAGTTTAGAAGCTGAAAGTCTATGTTCAAAGTCAAAGATTTAAAAAGATGCTAGATTTTGGGAAGTTAGGTATTATTCTCATCTTTTACTATAGCGTATTTCATTAGAGAAATAAGTATCTAAATTACTAATAATTATGAAGCAAACTAAACCGTTTTATCAGATGATCTCTAGGGTCCCTTCTAGCTCTACGATTTTAGTTAATATGTCTGTATTTTAAGAACGGGCTTCTGGAGGCAATGGCCTAAAAAAAGAAAAGCAGGGATTTCAGACTAAAGACCACCAGGAATAGCAGGAGGACAATAAAAGTTTGTGGCATGGAGCCCCTCACTCTCCAATCATATTGAATAGATAGATAGATAGTACTATATCCTTAGTGTGGGGTAGCAGGATCTACCAAAAGGTTTTTGTTTGTTTGTTTAGATGGTTTTCTTTTGTTTTGCTTTGTTGGGGATGGAGGAATTTGGACCTGTTTGAAGACAGTAAGGACAAAGTCACTATACAAGAAGAGGTTGAATATGATGGTGGAGGAAACAGATGACAAATGTTGTAATCTGCTATAGAAGCTAGGGTGGGGTGCAGTGAATCAAATATAAATGTAGAGGAGTGGGCTTTCTTACAAATGTCACATCATTGCCAGAGATTGGAAAAAAGGAGGTGAGTGGGAATCTTGAGATGTAAAGAATCAGAAAAGAGCAAACTCACATTGAATGACCTCAATTTGCTTAGTAAAGTAAGAAGCAAGGTCTTAAAGTTGACAAAAAGAAAGGAAAGGGAAATGTGGGAAATCTGAGCATGGAAAAAAATATTTGAAAATCTTTCTGTGGAGAAAGAGATAGGAATAAAATAGGGAGGAATAATAGGATTATCTTGTTGCAATTTTACTTTTTATACATTTTTTTACAAATATTTTGTTTTTCTTTTATTCCTTCTCAGTTATTAGAGAAGAGATAAGCAGGAAGGAAAATAAATGTTTGTTTTCTTAATAGAAACTTTAAAAGAAAAAAAATATGGTGCATTTAATCAGTCAGAAAAGTTATATGACTTCCTTCAGCCCTGTTCAGCAGCATGTGAGTAGGAATAGAAGTGGCAGATGGTGAAAGTAATCCACCACTGAGGTTTGGCAAAGAATAAGAGGCAATAGGACAGAAAGTTGAGATAATTCATAGCAGATGACAGTGTAGAGTTAAATTGGTTAACTACAGGGTCAAAATTCGAAAGAGAGGAAAATGAAGTCAGATCAAGAATAATAACCTGAAAAAGTATGAAACATAGAGGAACTGAAGGCCTTACTGTGGTCAAAAGATTTAGAAGGGGTAAAGCTTAAGGAGAGATGAACAGGAAGCTATGTCACCATTTTTGACTAAGGAAGTGAAACACTTGTGTGCAATGATGTAACCCAACTTATATGTGGTAGTAGGTCATGGGATACAAAGAAGCTGAGGAGTTGGAACGTCAGGGAATCTGAGGTAACATCATTACAGATGTCCAAGTCCCCCACTATAAGAAACTGGAGAAGGGATAAATACATTGAATCAGTTGCTAAACTTGTTAAGAAAGGAAAAAGAATAACCTGAGACTGGTATACAATAGCCTTCATGATCTGAATAGGGTGGAAATTTTTTATTGATCAGTAAGGCAACAAAGTACAGTATAACATCTGACATTTTAAAACACTTGAAAGTTTGTAGAATACTATGCATATATCATATCATATGAACCCCAAACAAGCCTGTGAGGTAGATACTACAGAGATAAGAAAAAGGACTTGCTCACAGTCACATAGTAATGTAACTAGTAACTAGAGTAAATAGTAATGATCAGAAGCAATATTTGAACTCATGCTCTCTTGACTCTAAACCCAGAATTCCTCACACTATAAAACACTACCTCTCACACTGAGAAAGTACTATGTATTTTAAATTATCATTCCTATCATTACCATTACAAAGGAAGTCGGGCAATGTTCAGTTCGGCTGTCATTTGTATGTTATAATTTGGAGGCTGGCTTTGGTGACAGACTCTTCCTCAAGGAAAATCTCCTGTAAGTTATGAATGTTCAATTATAGTATATCAATCTGTATGTCAGTAATTATTTTTCTCCCACAGGATTCCTGATTCCAGTAATATATGGGATTGCTGATGAGGAAGTTCCCCCTACAAACTCCAGGTCTGTACCTGCTCTTCAGCTTATGGTCTTAAAGAGATACCTGGGGCACTGAGAGATTAAATAGCTAGCCCAGGATCCCATAGACTTATGTGTCAGAGGCATAGTTCGAACCCAGATCTTCCTGATTTTGAGACTGTACCCACTATGCCACAATACCTCTCAAGTTAGTAATTATTTATATTAAAATAATATATAACTTGGGCAGCTAGGTGGAAGAGTGGATAGAGTGCAGGGCTTAAAGTCAGGATGACTCATCTTCACAAGTTTATATCTGGCTTCAAACACTTACTACCTGTGTGACCCTAAGCATACACTGGTCCCCATGGGATCTGCCTCAGTTTCCCCATCTGTGAAATGAGCTAGAGAAGGAAATGTATTTTCACCAATAAAACTACAAATGGGGTCACAAAGAGTCAGACATGACTGAAAAACATTATTATATAAGCAAAATGCTTACAAAAGAGATATTGAACATAAATGACCTCTCTAGCTATCCCCAGCTCCCCATTGTCCCAATGAGAGCTGGAACAAATATTTCATAGCATTAATAATGCACATGAAATCTATTAGTATTTAGAAATACAACACTGTTAACACAAGACTTTCAGTGAAAAAGGCAGAAAGTACCACTAGGTGGCAAAATGGTATTTGCAATTTTATAGGCTCATGAAAAACCTCAAATCATCTTTGGAATGCTCTTCTGTGAACAATAGTTATTGAAATATGCTCCCTGGCTATACAATGATTTGGCAACATCTTCTAAATTTGGCTTTGCACAAACAAAACTGTTAGTACTATAATTGACATTCTTGAGGAAAACCAATTATCTCCGTAATGATTCATTATTTATAATAAGATATAAATAAAAGTTAAAACAGCTGGACTGAATTGACTCTAATTTAGTTGGAACTAAATTTGAATTTGAAAATGTTTATAGATCAAAAATTCTAGAATATCAACTTCAAAAGGGGCCTCAGTAACCATGTAGAGCAGCTTCCTAACTAATGCCCCTCTAAGATATCCCTCATAAGTAGTCAACCAGCCTTTTCTTGAATGTTTCCAATTACAGGGAAATTAGTACATGACAAAGCAGCCCATTTCTGTTGTGCAAAACTCTTATTAATAGAAACTTCTTCCTTACATAGCTGTCACTGAAACCTGCCTTCTCGTCACTTTCACCCACCTGTCCAGGTTCTGCCCTTTGGCAATGAACAGAACAAGTTTATTATTTTTCCTATCATAATCCTTCATTTGACAACAACAGAAACATGTGTATGTGTATGTATGTTATAAGAGGAGTGTGAGATGGGAGATTCTTTGGTCCATTGAATACTATGCCAACAGGTAAATGAAAATCAGTGTTGGATATATGACAAAAGCATAGCAGTGACCTTTCTTTGAACTTTACCAAATTCAATACTCATTGATGTGTGTGTGTGTGTGTGCGTGTGTGTGTGTGTGTGTGTGTACAAAATACAAGCCTTCAGGCTAACCCAAAATGGGCTTAAAGCTATTTTTTCCCTGCTTACTTTCTTTCTACTAAGCCCTCCTACTTTCAGAGGCTCACCTAATCTCCTGTAGCAACTAACTATTCAGGATGTGTCAATACTTCCTATTATTTAACCTTACTGAGGCTCAATTTCTCATTTGTAAAAGGGGAATAATACTGATTAACAATAATAAATGAGAAAAATACTATTTTAACAAATTTCATATGGTTTTTAGCAAGGATTAATTTTTTACAAGCAGTGTTTTGCAAGCTGTAAAGCATTAAATAAAAAAAAAATGTCAGTTGATATGAGATTCTTCGGTATTCATACTGCAACACTTAGCTCCAGAACATAGAACTGTTATATACGCAGCTCAAATTCCCTTTCAGACAGTAAGATCCATTCCATTTCCCGGGTCATTGCCCAGCTAATGTGAGGGTCTTGTTAACTCTATTTAGACAATTCATATAATGAAAGGAGAATAGAATGAGATGAAAGGGCAAATGAATTCAGATAGCACTTTCCCTAAATGTTGTTACATCCCAGTGCCTGTTACTGGATTCTCTAGTTATGAAAGATTGAGCTCAGTCACTGAAGATCAGATATGTTGCTGTGTGCTGAATCTGTAATGCAGATTTTCACCGTACACATTCCTCTTTTTGATGGACCCTGTGTCTAGCATCCAGAGTAGACTAGAGCCCCATGCACACACAGAGAATGCAGATATGTCACACAATGCTTTTGTAGCTCCTTAATTAATTCTCTGTAGGCGGCTAGGTGGCACAGTGGATAGAGCACAGGGCTGGGAATTAGGAAGACTCATCTTTATCTGTTCAAATCTGGCCACTTACTAGTTGTCTGACCCTGGGAAAATAACTTAACCCTGTTTGCCTCAGCTCCTCATCTCTAAAACGAGCTGGACAAGGAAATGGCAAACCTCTCCACTATCTTTGCCAAGAAAACCCCAAATGGAGTCACAAAGAGTTAGACACAACTGAAACAAGGCAACAAAATTAACTCTCTAACTCTCCACAGAAGCTACTCAAAACTTTCTTTTCTCTTCTCACCTCATCCTCTTCCAGAAAGTTGGCAGTCAGTGCCACAGAGAACAAACACAAAGGAAAAGAAGTAGCTGGGAAGAAATATTATCTGGTCATCTTTTTCCATTTCTTATTAAAAGCAATGACTTCATTTCTCTATCCTGTGACATAAGCAGATTTTGGGATTTGGGGGCTAGATAATTTTTCTTCCCTATTTATTCTATCATTTTTTTTCCTGAAAAACTGGGACAATTAACTCTTTTGTCTCATGTAGTCTTCACATTTATGATTTATTGAAATATAGTTCTGAAATACTAGGCCTTAATAAAAATCCATTATGATTAAAATGTAGCTACTTTACTATGCCTTTAAACCAAATCACTCTGGCTTTCAGGGGCTGGCTAGCAATAGGTCCCATTTGTCCTCATTTGTTCATTCTTTGAGTTTTGATGGTGTAAAGTGAGTGTAAATAGTAAAATTTTTTCCTGTTCAGGCCAGAAACTCTGAGGGTCTTCTCCTCCCAGACTGATTCTTTTGTGAAAGTAAAGTAGGCCATTTTTTACCTCAATTCTTACCTAGCCTTTAACTACTTAATGGGTACAAAAGAAGACCTGGGAAAGATCTTAGCTTAAAAAGGCCAAGGTCTCCCACTGCATCCAGGGCTATTGCTAGTCATCTTGACCTATGTCTTACCTGGACTACAATAACTCTGTAGGAGTGAGTGAGGTTGGTGACTCTGCACATCCCTACCTCACTTAAATTCAATTCACTTTCAAGCCAAGACATCACCCTTCTGATGTCATTGGTCCCCTTCCAGAACAAAGGACAAACAACAATATTCTGTGACAAGCACTACCCATATTTCTCCATCAACTCCATTATAAGTCAGTGCTCTCTTACTTCTGAATCTTTTTGACAAGTCAATAGGATTCATAGTGGCATAAATCCCATTGAACAGACAACTTGCTCAAGAAAGAAGGGTGTTTCAAGTGGACTAAGTAGGAATCATAATGACATTTCAGGTAATTTCTAGCTCTATAAAATTGTTCAAATCTATCAAAATGAATTCTGCAAATAAGACATTAAAATCTTTAACAGGAACTCTGAAAAGATAACATGGTATGATGGACAGAGTGTCAGACTTAGAATTAAGAAGACCTGAGTCCAAGTTCTACCACAGGTTCATATGAGCTATATGACCCTGAGTAAATCTTTTAACCTTTGAGTCCCCAAACACAAGTTGCTAGTCTGCATTAATGGAGGGAGATTCCACACTATGGAAGCAAAACATATAAGCACATAAATTTGTCTGGAAATTTGATAGAATTAGATTACTGCCCCTAAGCCTCACTATTTATATTTGACCACCAAGCTCTGGAGACTTCTCAGTTCCAATCTCCACATGTGGAGAGGAGCAGGAAAGGAAAAGAAAAGAGGGAGAAGAAGGAAAAGGAAAAGTAGAGGAAAAAGAAGATAGAAGAGAGAGGGAGACAGACAGAGAGAGAGAGAGACAGACAGAGAGAGAGAGGGAGAGAGAGAGTGGAAGAGAAGCTGTGACTTAGATCTCTTAATTGCTAAAACTAATGGCTTCTTCTCAATTCCCATCCTCCTTGATCTCTATCCAATATATGACCCTACTGACCACCTCCTCCTCTTGGATACTCTCTGTTCTCTGTGTTTTCATGAATGCTGCTCTTTCTGTTCTCTTCCTATCTGTTTGACCATTCTTTCTTAGTTTCCTTTGCTGGATCACCATCTCTCTCTCTTTGTGTAGATGTATCATAAAGCCATGTTGTAAGGTTTCTTCCCATTTCCCTCTATCTAGTGGTGATATCCATTAGCTCCCATTATGTTTATGATTTCCCAATCTACATACTTCTCCTAAGCTCTAGTCCCAAATCATCAACCTCCTGTTAAACATCACCACATGGATGTTGTTTAAGCATCTCAAACTCAACTTATCTGAAATAATATTCATTACTCTACACTGAATCCTAATCCTAGTCCTAACATCCATCTTTCCATTGAGTACATTACCATTCTTCCAGTTACCCAGGATGAAATAGGCCATGACCAACTTCTCCTTTATGCTCCGCCATTTCCAATCCATTACTATGTCTTGTTGGATGAACCTCTATATCCCTAACATTTGGACATGGATGTGACCATCACCCTATATCAAGTCCTCATTACTTCTCGCTTATTAAATATTAAACTATTTCATAGTTTCCTAATTTGCTAACATGCCTTTAATCTCTCTAAGTCATCCTGCAAAAAAGCTACCAAATTCTAACCTGATCATGTCGTTCTTCAGCTCAAGAAGTTTCTTTGGCTCTCCATCTCTTCTAAGGCAAAATGAAAACTCATCTCTTTGTCACTTGAAGCTTTTCACAATCTAGCTCCAATCTGTCTCTGTTTTCTGATTGCAGATTACTTCCCCCATGCACTCTGCATTCAAATCAAACTGATGAGCTTATCATTCTGCATACTTGACAATGTGTCCCAACTCCATGCCCTTTGCACAAACTGCAACAGTCTCCTTCTTGCCTCTATCTCATCTTCCCTTCAAGATTCGCTTTAAGTAATACCTTATACATGAGACACTTTCTTGCTCCCATTTTTGGTGCTTTCCCCCTTAAAGAAATTACTTTGTATGTATTTTAAAGTTACTTTTCCATATACAGATTGTTCAGTCCCCAGTAGAGTATAAATTAAGGACAGAAACTGTTTCATATCTTCATAGCTGTAGCACCAACAGTGCCTGACACACAGCAGACATGCCATACTTTTATTCTTCTCTAATTCATTCTCTAACTCTCCACAGAAGCTATTCAAAACTTTCTTTCTCTTATCACCTCATCCTATTCCAGAAGAATGGCAGCCAGGGTCACAGACAACAAACATGAAGAAAATGGAGCAAGTAAAAGCATTAGCTACTGGTTTTGTTCCCAGCCTTTGTTAAAAAGCAATGATGGCATTTCTCCACCTATTCTGTGACAAACACAGCAGGATCTGTTGGATGACTGCTGGACTGAATTGGACTGAAGTGAATTGACCATAAAATTTATGACTGCTGCAAACTGCTACTCTACGCACCATTAAGGGAACCAAGAGAAAGAGGAAGGGGCTGAGAGAGAAATCTGGGAAGACAAAAGAGAGGCTTCTCAGAAGAATTATGTCTATCACTCCCAGTCAAGCCAAATCATATGTCAGTTTCCTACTCTGGTCACTTTTTTCAGCATTGATGTTTATATGTTATATGGAAGCAACAACATACTTTCTCCATCCTAAACTCTATGCCAGGTTGGAGAGATAATAGAGAAGTTATCTTTTCAAGGAATAAGCCAGTTTTGGATCAATGACAGCCTACCTGTCAACAACAGAAAGTTAATTCCTCAAAAGTGCTCTGCACTTGGAGGGGGAGGAAGACATATACTTATGCTATCATTGGAGTAGGGAAAGAACTAACAGGGTGGAGACTCTTTATCATTAGCAATTGATCTATAAAGTAGAGTCTGTTTGAATGAACTGAGAGGTTAGGTAATTCATTTTGGGTCATCCAGCAAATATATATATGTATATCAAAGATAATTTTTAAATTCACAATTCACATGTTCTTGATTCCAAGGCCAGCTTTCTGTCCATTAAATCATGCTGCCACTGCTTTCTACATAGTAGATGCTTAATAAGTATTTGTTGAAATGAATTGTTGCATCTATTGAACTCCTACAGGAAGAATTTACCAGCTTTAGTGGGAGCTATTATGTTTATGTACATTCACTTATTAGAAAGAACACAAAGTTCCTAGATAAACAAACAAAAAGCCAATAATCAATACAAAAATAAGTTTTCAAAGAAGCAAAGGGAATAAAAACTAGTATGTAAAAGTTATACTAGTATTACTGTGAACTGTGAGTTACAGAAGGCTACAGCCTCCAAAGAGCTGCAAATGAGGATCACCCAGAGGGTGCAAGTAAGCCATAATACACTGCAAACAAGGAATGGCTAACAAGATCTGAGATAAGAGATTAAAAGATATCATCAAAGTATGAGTGAAAAGGAAAATGGGCCAATCATACGACGAGAATATGTATTAGGTGGCACCATAGTAAATAGAGAGCTGGGCCTAGAGTCAAGAAAACTTGAGTTCAAATAAGGCCTCAAACATTTACTAGCTGTGTAACCCTGAGCAAGTCACTTGACCTCAGTCTGCCTCAGTTTCTTCATCTGTAAAATGGGAATAATAATAAGCATCTACTTCCCAGGGCTGTTACGAGGATCAAATGAGATAACTGTAAAGTGCTTAGCACAGTGCCTGGCACATAGTAGGTGCTATATACATGTTAGCTATATTATTATTGTTGTTGTTGGAGTTATTCTAACTCATTGATTTCCTTGTAATGTTAAGAAAAATCAAGAAAAGTAACCAATATATTGGGCAGATATCCTATAGTGAACATACACAAACCACATGGTTTGGACAGGCATAGATGAGTTGTGATCTACTTTATTGGAAAGAATACGCCCTTCATTAAAATCATGGATCCAATGGAGTATTTTAATGAAAAGGTTGATGAGAACTTGACACACCAAAGCCAGACAACAAGTAGTCCTATCCTAGGACTTGGTAGCACATATCGTAGTTTCATGTCTTCTTTCAGGTGAATTCATTACTTTGGAATAGAAAAGAAACATTTATACAGAAATTTATGTATATACAGAGGTATGTATATAGATACAGACATTTATCTATATATATTCACATAGTATATACATATATACACATACATAATACATATATACATACATACAAAATATTATATAAATATATGTATACTCACTAAAACTAACTTACTTTCCTTATTGGGGTGTGCTGGGAAATATTTAATAACTTGTTCTCCAGGGAAAAAATGCATGTACATTTTAAAGTTTAATCTCTATTATTAACATTTTTCCATCATTTTCTTAAGCCCAGGCAATCAACAAAACAGTAACTCAAGCCCTGATTTGTAGCATTTAAAGATTACTGAGGTGTAAATGCTCACAATGAAAATTTAACAATTGGTTCTCACAAGCCCTCATTAGCTGGCTCCAACATATCCTGGATATAATGATAGGTAAGAGGTTCAATTCAACAGCAAGAATTTATATCTACTTTAAAATCTTTTTATTGATATAGCTTGTTTATATAGTAGCTTTGTCTATTTATTTTTATAAACATTTATTACCTCTCCTTCTTCCCCCTCCACTGAACAATTATAAAAGAAAAAGGAAACCCACATAATAAATATGCATAGTTTGATGAAACAAATTTACACATTAGCCACATCCAAAAATGTTTTTTCTCATTCTGTATATTAAGTCCATGATTTCTCTGCCAAGAAGTACGGGTATGTTTCATCTTTAATATACTAGATGTATGGTTTATCTTTGTACTTTGAACTTTGTGGTTTATCTTTGAACTTTGATAGACTTCTAAAGTCTTTGAAAGGTATTTTTTTCTTTACAGTGTTGTCATTATATAAATCATTCTCCTACATCTGCATCATTTCATAAAGGTCTTATCAGTTTGCTCTGAACTGCTGATTTTGTTATTTCTTATGACATAATATTATTCCAACACATTTATATATCACAGTTTGTTTAGCCATTTCCTAATAGGTAGGCACCCCATTAGTTTCTAGTTTGGTGCTACTACTACAAAAGCTGCTATATTTTTGTACATATGAGTCCTTTTCCTGTTTCTTGGATATTTTTTAGGTATAGACAGGCCAATATGGCTAGTTCAAAGTATCTTTGATCAAATCAAAGTTTAGTATCTTTGGAGGGCACAGTTGTAAATTGCTTTCCAGAATGGCAGTCCCAGTTCACAGCTCTACTAGTTTTCCCACAGGGTTTCCAACATGTCACTTTGTTTTTTTGTCATCTTTGAAAATTTGATAGGTGAAAGGTAGAACCTCAGAGATGTATGAGCTCTCTCTCTCCCCTCTCTTCTACGCACTGAGCCAACTCTTTTATAACAAGAATTTTTTAAGTACTTACTATTTGCCAATGCTTGATATACAAAGAGAAAAATAAAACAACTCTTGACTCACAGGGCTTACATTCTGTTGAGCTGAATTTATTATCTTTCTACAGTAAACTATTCTAATGGCATATATCATAATGGACCCTTTTCATCAAAGCAGGCAAAGCAAAGGAGGAATTCAGTTCAGTCATTTGTCTTTGAGAATCAAAGTAAACTCATATCACATTTTTTTTAGATTTGCATGGAAATCTAAGCATAACTGCAGCCTGTTTCTAGCTACACTAACAGCAGAAACAATTTCGAGAAACTGAATTTATATATGGCTTTGGGGGAGGAAGAGACAACAGAAGAAAGAAAAATGTTGTGCAATACCTTCCCTGAGTCAGAGGGAATAATCATACCCACTGTATGTTGGCTTCAAAATTTTGTCCTCTCACAACGACTGAATTTAAATGTAATCTAAAGTAAACAATGTCATTAGTTATCCCACAATCTTGATGTATGTAATCTATGAAAAATCATACAAATTACTTTAAAAAGAAAAAAAAGTTAAACCTGTGCTGACCCTTTGGGTATTTTCCAAGGTACTTGAGAAAACAAACACATTTATTTCCAGGTGGCAAATAGTTGTTTGCCAAACAGTACACACTGCAAATTTTATTCTCTTTCTTTTCAAACATGCCACACTATAGACAGTAATATGGCTATGTGTGTGTATATAAATTTGACTTTAAAAGGCAATATGACATATATGTATATAAGCACATATACATATATGTATGCATGTGTACATATAAATATATTTATATAATTTCTGTTATTTATATATAAGTTTGACTTAAAGAGGCAATATGATATATATGTATATATACATATACATGCTTATGTGTATACAAATATATTTACATAAATATACATACATATGTATATTTGACTTAACAAGGCACTATGAGAGTGGAGAAAGAGCCTTCTCTGAAGACAATGTAGACTAAAGTGCTAACTCTGACTCATACTGTGTTTATCCTCTATAAATGATAGCGCCTTAGAGTTCCCAGGAAACCCTCTAAGGCTATAAGTTAAAGACAAGTTGCATATTTTGCATCAGTTGAAGGAGTTTCCTTATCAAGAATTCCCTTCACAGGTGAAATCAAACCAAAAAAAATTCTCATTTAAAGAAACATGATTTTTATCCATCATATATTTATTCAAGATATTGTAAAGTTATAGGATTTTTTTTAATTTAGTAATTTCAGAAATGTCCCCCTATGGGATATAAACATATACACATACACACACACACACACACAAGTAATAAATAATGCAATATAGTGGTTAGAGAGCTGGCCTAGGAGTCAGGAACATCTGATTTAAGTTATAGTTATATCTGATATATATATATATATCAGATATAAAATTATATCTGATATATATATGATTAAAGATATACCTCTGGTATATCTTGACTGTGTGACCATGGGCAAGTAACTTAACCTTTAATACTACCACTTTAAGAATAGTGCTGATCTGCTCTGATGGAGGGGCTTCTTCTCTAGGTATTCCCTACAACAATGAAAAATAAAGGCTGGAATCCCCCTAAAATTTAATATTAATATTATAATAATAGTTAACAGTTAACATTATATAGTGCCTACAATGTGTCTGGCATATATAGATACAGATATATGTATTATATATATACAAATACATACACACACATACACATCTATACATATGTGTATATTTGCATATGTATATATGGGTTTATATGCATATGTAAGTGACATGATCCATACAAGCATTTTACAAACTTTAAAGAATTGTATAAATGCCAGCTGTTAAAATAATAATCATAATAATCATCATAAACACATATACTATACATAAATGTTTGAATAAGAAATAAATGGAATAACATTTTATTATGGAGCTAAAATAATTCTACGCAAATTTTATTTAAAGCGTTTGGGAACTAGTCAACCAGCTGCTGTCAGAGACTAAACAAAGCACTTGCTGTTTCCAGAGGCTTATTTACTTTGTTCATGGAAACAAAAAGGGCCATAGAAAAATAAGATGACATCTATGGTTCACTTTGTACACTCATGCTTTCAGAATTTTGAGTCGATAGGAGCCAATGTCCATGGGTGTATCCTATTATAAAACTTAGAAGGAAGAAGCCAGGTCTCTACTTCTTCCTTCACTGGACCCTAATGTAAAAATAGACCCAAAATCCTCTAGCTCTCTAGAAACTCCAAATGTCACAGAGAAAATATATCCCAAGTTAAAGCTATACAGGGGCATTGAATACAGTGTTAGATGTTTGTTGAGTGAAAAAAAAATGAACATTAAAAAAAGCCAAATGGCATTTTCCCATCTCCTAGAGCAGACACCCTTTATTCCTTCTAACAAAAGTTCCAAAATAGTTTAGGGCCTCAAATCAACTATTACAAATTTTCCTGGTATATATAATCCAATGACAAATGAAAATGGGAACTTGGGGCCAGTCAGGAGAAATAAAGGTCTTATGTAGGAAGAATGATAGTATAGGTCAGTCATGAAGTAACTGGGATAGGTCACAGCAGGAAGTGAAGGACCAAGTGAAATTTGAAACTACAATGAAAGTTGTCATTCTGGTGACAAAAATAGCAGCTTTGTGCTATTTTTATAGTTTGTAAACAAGGAATTTCCTTGGCTTTGACAAAAGTAAACAATTTCAAGTTACTTTAAAAAGAAAAACAGATGCAATTTAAAATAGTCAGAACATTTTACAATTGAGTAATGAACATCGAATATTTTAATAGTAATGGATCTAGTCAATAAAAATAAAAAAAAAAACACCTAAGGAAATGCTTGGGATGGCTCACATTCCAACTCTTCCAGATACACTACTATGCATTGTAATAGGATCGACTACACATCCATGAATCTCTGTTCGAAAACAAAATCATATTACTAAGAAATAATGTTATTTTTATTGCTCTAACAGTGCATTTGTCAAAACATATCAGACTGGATATTTGCATTCTTATTTTGAAGGTTAGTGTCTGAAAAGCAGCATATTGAAGATCATTTTTTAATGAAAGTATCCAAATAACAAAGCCTAGCATTAGAATTCAGGGGCAGGGTAAGAGGGAATTCAGAAAAAACACTAATCATGTGAAAATCAGGAAAGACTGTCAACAGGAGACATTTTCTTCCTCAGAATATAATATGGCAGGGGCATATTCTACCATCCCTAAATACTACCTAACCTTTCTTAGCTATTTGGTTTCCAACCTCTTCAAGTTCTGGCTAGAATTACAAACTAAACATTTTATCATAAGCTAAATATTATTAACATTAAATAAAATTTTACAAATATTTTTATAAAGCTAAAATTCTGACCAAGAAGTACTGCCACTGTTTTTATTTTTAACTGTGCATATTTGTGTGTGTGTTTTTTTATTTCTATTTGTCTGCATCAATTTACTACACGTGTCCAAGTCTTTTTAGAAACACTGGAATTATGATTGGCAAATTACACTAGAAGCTTGCTTTGTACCATGTACAAAGAACATAGCTTGCCCTTATGATAATTCTAGTGTGGAATTCATCTAAAGAAAGGCATTTATCTTCTGTGGTATAGCCTTCTTCGGGGCACATCTAGCATTCTCAGTAATTACCATATTCTGCTTTGCTTGTTTGATTGCCTTTTGTACTCAGAAAAGCACAATAGAGCCTGTTTTCTCCTCATGTTTTCCTTGTATAATTTTATTTCCTCAGATCGAGCTCACAAATATGTTAAGAATTATAAAGGTCTTTATTCTTCCCTCTAGTACAGAGCCAATTTATAGGAATCACCAACCATATACACTAGGAGAACAGGAGTAACATTCTAAAAATGTTAAATACATCATTTTTAAATTATGCATACCCATAATTTAAAATATTACTGTGCTTTGAATGTTTGAACTAGAAAAGTGAAATCACAAAACCTCCAAGAAATTAAAAAAATATATAGCAAAAAATCTTGCTATGTTAAACTAAATTTAATTTTACAAAGGTCCTACATGATGTTTCATTAATGGTTCTTATCTCCAATTTATGTCATGACAAAAGACACCATGGAGAGAAAACTCCCAGAATGCTTCAGGGACACTGCTAGGGAGGAACCAGAAAAGCGAAGTACTCACTTGAGTTGTAAGTATACTATCTGTTACCTTCTTGTTTTAACCAATTATTCTTACTAACTGGATAATAAGTTCAGTTGTTTCTACCTACTGAAGGAATACAATTTCTATTAGTACTCTGTTATTGCCATGGTCCCTCCAGCTTAGTTATGACAATAACAGAATACAAGCCATACCTAGCTCAGATCCATTATTACTACATTCTAATGGCCATTTCCTCACACTCTCAACATATTAGCAATATTTTTTCTCCTCGCTTATCTCTCTATATGGCATCTAGTCCTGTGACAGTAGCCAACAGATAGTTGAGGACATAAATAAAAATGGCATTATAAATAATCACAGCAGTTAGTTCTTTTATCATTACTAAATTGTAGTATGAGTCAAGCTAGCTTTTATCCATGTGTATTCGAAATGTTTTGGTGGGCTAGGCAAGGAAGAATTAGATTTCTGTTTTGTTTTATTTAAACCATGAATAAATATTGATTGATTGGATTTGCTATAAAATAAATTTCTCTAAAGTAAAATGCTTTCCCCACCTCCCCGAATGCTTTTTTAAAACACTAAGGCATTTGCAGTTAAAAATGTTGATTTCTTTGTCATCTTGTCACATGCACTTGCTTATGATGAAAATTACCTTTGGAAAATTTTCTTAAAACTGGATTCACAGTAGATGTTTCTGGAATAAGCTCATATATTTGAATAGCCTGGTGTACAATGGCAATCACAAAGAGTCAGACATGACTGAACGACTGAAAAACAATGAAAAAAGTCATTATAAAGGGGCAGCTAGGTGGCACAGTGGATAGAATGCCAGGTCTAGAGTTGGAAAGACTCATCTTCCTGAGTTCAATCTGGCCTCAGACACTTACTGGTTGTGTACCCCAGGGCAAGTTAATTAACCTCCATTTGCCTTAATCCATTGGAGAAGGAAATGGCAAACCACTCCAGTATCTTTGCCAAGAAAATCCCAGATGAATTCATGAATAATTAGATACAACTAAAATGACTGAACAACAACAAGAAGTCATTATAAAGTAAAGAGACATGAGTGGAAAGGTTATACTCACAAAGAGACTATCCTCCAAACCAAATCTTTCATGTGAGTGCATCGTGTCCTTTCCCCAGGTGGTGATGTCCTTTCCACAGTGATGGGATGTCAGTGACAGGAACAGAAGCACAATTTTTTTTAGCCTCATCTGGAGCCACAAATGTCTTCAGCTTCCTCCTAAATCTTAATAAATCAGGCCAGATATCTAAATCTTTCCTATTGTCCCAAGCTAAACACAGCACAAAACAATACCCTACCAGTATTCTCTCTTCTTCTAGGATCATGTAGAGTTTCATGGGACCATGCTTGTCTGAGCTGATCTCAGGAAAGGAACAAAGACACAAATAGAGTCTAAATAGATTAAATATACAGACTACTGTGGGAGGCCATTTCCCAGGATCATCCATTTTACATAGGTTTCTATTAAAAAAAGATAGCTTCCCTCCTCCAGTGACTTGTCTAAGGAAATGAGCCCAATTAAGATCTGATCACCAGTACCAGTGTATAGCTGATGTCTTAGGTGACTGCCTTCATAAATTAAAAATGCTTGGATGGGTTAGTAAAGGAAATCTTAGGGGGGTATTTTCTTTTATTTTATTCAATAAACATTGGGTTTCCTATAAAAGGAATTCACATAAAGTCCAAGAATTTGTAAGAGAATCATCCCAGCTAATGAGGCTGAGCTACAACTGCTTCCATCACATCACTATGTTTATATTCTCTAGGTCTCAGCATGCCCAGAAGCCATATCTATTGACCATACTTCTGGGATGCTTGCAGCAGTCACTATGTGTGAGCAATCATTTTCATTCTTTCACACAGCTACCCAACTATTGTGTGGGCAAAGGGAGAGAGGCCTTGCATATTCCCTTTTGTGACATAAGTACATCCATCTTAGAAATTATTCCCAAAGGAAAAAAGTACATACTTTTTGACTGTATTTGTACATAGAAGACACTTGCTACTACAATGATATAACAGACAATGCTTGTTTTAATCTAGGAAATGATAAAATTTTGCAACAAAGATGAAATATGGATTAGCTCAAAGAGAAGGTCAATGCTAATAAAAGCTACCCATTGTTCTAAAAGATATTTGTCTTCAAACCCTGAAAAACAGGTTGGCTTCTTAAAGCAGGTCTCCCTACAGCCACATATGCATGCCTGTGTCTTGTCTTCTTTTACGAAACTTCTACTGGTTTGCCATGAGCAAGAAGTAGTCTTCCTACCACAGCATTGTAAAGGAAGCATTTCTTTTATCCATTGGTGATGCTATGTATTAGGATATGCCTTAATCTCTGACCACCACAACACAACCCACTCTATCCAGATTAACATACTTTTTATTTCTCCCAATATGACTCACCTGTTCTCACTTTCAGTCCACAGCTTGTCACTTCTGGCTCTTCCTGTAAGGGGATGAATAGAAATGGCTTCCTGTCTAGGGCAGAAGTCATCTTTGTTTCCCTTTCCTCTTTTCTCTGCTGACTTGTGTGCATCAACTGAGCTATCTATCTCACTGCCTTGCCTTGGCCTCTAGTATTTTTGTATTCTGTGAGTCTTAACTTAAGTCATCGTTCTGCTTTGGTATCAAGTTTCTGCCTTAACTACCTCAATGTCAGACACACTTGGTCCCCTGATTCTGGATACTTCTTGAATAAAAACTGCTGCCTTTACTTGCAGTAGAAGGAATTTTTTGTCTTCAACTTTGCCTTACCTTTCTTAATTTTCACTTTCCATGTTCTTTTCCAGCTCGGCCCTTGTACATACTCAGAAGATAGAACTAAATGATAGATACAAACTTCTTAAGACTCTAGGGATAATTTAACTTTTTGCATGTATTTCCCTAGCAACCTAGCACCAGTGTGGCACATAGTATATTTAATAAATATTTTTGATTCATAGATAATACAAGACAATAGTACACACAAACATAAACTCAGATACATTAAAAGCCCATGATAAAACAAAGCTGCAAAGAAAGTTAAGGATGAGGAAAAATAGAGGAATAGGACCATTGCTGTGAGTATTGATGTGATAATGCAGAGAGGTGAATAAATATTTATTAAAGATCTACTATGTGCCAGGCACCATGCCAAGCACTTTACAAATATTATTTCATTTGGTTTGAAAACAGAAGACGAAGAGAAATCAGAGCTGATCAAGTTTTACTTTGCTTCTGTTTTCTCTGCCAAAAAAAGTAAAAAAAAAGAAAGAACAGAACAAAAAATGACTAACAGGAGCTTAATACCCAAGAAAAATAAAAAAAAAACATAATAAAAGAGAATCTTTCTTCTCATGATCCTGGTCAATTCACTAGGCCTAGATGAACTACATCCTGGAATACTAAAACAATGGAGCACTTTAAAAGACTGAGGAAAAAAGGAGAATCTCATAGGACTCTTTATTAAATTATTTAACAAAAGATTAACCCTAAATCAAAGTTTTTTTTACGCTCTTCAATTTACACTTGCAGAAGTTAACTCTGTAGCACATAGGTTGCAACCTATTAAATACTATTCAATCACTCTTCTGTCTTTTTTAATTCAAAAATCTACAAAACATTTACTTTATACTATTTCCATTTTCATGTTACATTCTATTAAAATATCTTCTACAATTTGATTGTTCCTCTGTATTAATTCTAACAATAGAGGTGATATTGATAAGCCATTCTGGGCAGTAGGAAGGAACTAGTTATCTGGTCTGATTTAGTCAGTTTATGGAAGACAGGCCCTATAACAACCCCCAAAAGTTATAACAGTATTTTTTTTGAAACAAAAAATTTTAAAAAAAAATGTAGATGTCCACCAAATAGGAAATGATTAAACAAGTTGTGCTATCTCAATTAATGTTTATGCAGTAAACAAGGAATGTGATGAATACAGAGAACCCTGGGGAGACTTAAATGAACTTGATACAAAGCAAAGCAAGCAGAACCAGGAAAACAATACATACAATGAATACAAGCAGAAGGAGAAGGGAATAAGCACTGATACAGTCTCTGCTCTGTGCTGTCCCTCACCCTCCCTCCTTTCTCAAGGAACTCATTACCTGTTATCTTTACTCCCACTTTGATTTCTCTCTAGCTCATATTTGTCTTACTCTACTCTACCTCTTCATTCCAATTCCCTGTCTCTTATTTGGGTATTTTAACATTCATGTATAACTCATCAGCTTCCTCAGTTCCAATGACCTATATTTCTACTTTGACCACTCACAGAGGTGGCCACACCTTAGATACTATCATTACCCCAGAGTATTTTACATCCATGATCTTTACTTCTGAAATCCCTCATTCTAATCATAATCTACTAGACTTTCTTCCTTACCTCTGCCTCAGTCACACTAAACCTATTCTTCATTTCCACCACAACCTCTAGTCCCTCCACCCTTTTCTGATCTTTCTGTCCATCACCCCAGTCTGGCTTCATTTCCCTCCCTTCATGTGCCAGCATTGTTCAGGGTTTTTTTAAAAATACATTTCCCCCCTTTTTCCCATATGTATGTTCTCATAGATTCATTAAGGCAAAGTATACAACAATGGTGCTAATGTTTAATGACTTTAACTTGACTGTTTTATTGTTTTATGTGATACACTCAATTACATATAATTATTTCATCATTTATTACTATTTAGACTGTACTCTTAAGAAGTAGTTTAGTATTTATTGTTTGCTAATAATAAATTATTATTATTTTAAAGATAGTTATATGTTTAATGGATCTCATAATGTTTTGTAATTGGAATCTCATAAATGTCTTCTGATTTTAGGAATAGACTAGGACAATAAAAACATGGATAATAAAAAGTTTTGAAAATGAAGATCAAAAAATTGTGAGATTGCATGGTAATTCATAGTTAGGTCTGAACAAGGAAGACTATGGGATCATGAAAAATATTAGATACCCTAAGAATAGGTGATGGTACCTGGGAACTATTCTCTTTTTCTTTATCTCTCTGTCTCTCTCTCTCTGTCTCTCTCTCTCTCTCTCTCTCTCTCTCTGTCTCTCTGTCTCTCTCACACACACACACACACACATACACACACTTTGAAGATATGGAATTGGTCACAACAGTAGACTCCAAAAAGAGAAAAGAAGAACTGATATCAAGGAAATTGAAGGATCATAAAGAGACAATTTATATATAAGGAGTGAGGCAAGGTCCATTGTTGCAGAACATGATAACTCATCTGCAGGTAACACAAGGGCAAGAGAGTTAGTGAGCAAAGTATAACCCATGGAAGAGACTGAGTGTAGGCATATCTTTGCAGAGGGATATCATTAATACTGGCAATATTCTCAGGAAGAAAATTATGTCCACCTGGGGAAGTATCATTAGAAGAGTGGAGCACTCTTTCCATGGACTTCCTGAATACTCAGCAAGTTTCTTACTTGGAGAAAGGGAGTATGTTGATGAAAAGTCTTAGAAGTGAGTCATAAGAGCAGAACAGGTGGTGCAGGCCCAGAGGGCTAGATAGACTTATATCATATTTCAAGAACGTCTGCAAAGCTTAGAGCCATTTTGGTAATTGTGAGGCTCCATGGGAAGCAACTAGTCTACTCTTCAGTATGAAGGCGAAAAAGGTAAGAGAGTTTGTGATTTGGGTATATACCATTTCATTCCCTACCTGTGTGGTTTAATTTCTCTGGATCTCAGAATTATCAGTTGTAAAATGAGGTGGACTAGATAGTCTCAGAAGTGTCTTCTAACATGAAAACCATGGTCCTTTGATACTTTCTATTTATCTTTGGTCTGGAAGGTGATTTCACTGATATATGAAACTCCTGGTGAGGAACCTCCCTCTAACAATGTAAATCTGGATAATTATTTCACAACTTATGGTTTAAGAAAATTGCTTGGTGTACTGAGAGGTTAAGTGACTTTCCTAGGGTCACATATATAGTTTGTTTAAGAGGTGGGCATTGACCTCAAGCCTTTTGGACTCCAAGGCTAGTTCTCTCTCCACTATATAATGCTATCTCTCTTTTCTCACCCCTCCTCCTATATATATCCTAACCCAAGGAAATAGAGATTATTTGGTAGGTCCAACCCTCAAGAACAGAAAAAAGGCAGATGAATTAATACCCAAACATATACAAACATACATGCACACTGACAAGTAAAGTTCTCCAGTGAAGTCTCCCTTATATTTGCACCCCTGTCCTCAAAGTTCTGGGAGTACTCCAGAAGGGTCTTCCTCTCAGGTTTCAAGCTCTCATAATAGTGTTTGCTCATCATTATTAACTTTCAGTGAGTGATCAATGCTCCAGTTTCATTGAACCAATTAATATCAACTAGCACCAACTAACCATCTCACTAACATTAATATCACCTAACAAAGGATTATTTCCTGAGAAGATATAACGATAACAGAATCCTATATAATAGCCTCCCCTCCCCAATAAGTGGGGATAGACTTTGTTGCCTGGGGAAAGTGGACTCAACTCTAAAGCATTTTCTACGGAGAATTCACCTCCACTCATTTCTCTTTGGATTGCAACATAGTTCATGCAGCATAAGTCACTGTAGTTCTTGGGTCTGTTCTAGAAGATTTTAAATTCTGGCCTAGATTCTGGTTCTCAAGCATCTAGTGACTTGGTCTCCTGATCTTTCAAAGTGAGCAAGATCACAACCTAGTCTGATAATTCTTGACCTAAGAGCAGAAAAGAATAGATCTAACAGAGATAGGGGAACAGAAGGGCCATATACTTATAGGTCACATGACAGCACCCCCTGGTGAGGAGATAAAGGCCCAAGGACTCTTTATTCCCACCAGGGCTTATAATAATCCTTGATTCCTCACTGGAAGGCTGACAGACAAGGAGGTGAAAACTTTTTGGCCAGTTAATCCCTTTTGAATATATTCTTAATTCTAGCCCAGAAGTCAACAAAATGCTATCCTTTTTCATGTGGCAAGCAAACCAGAAACAATACCTGTGCATGCTCTGAATTGGGGTACTGGGTCTTTCCAATACAAGACAATATGTCTTTCCAGAGGCAAGCTCCACACTCGGGCTGGCAGCCAGTATAGCAAGCCAGTATAAGACATTCTTAGGATGGAGCCCCATCATGCCCCTGTTATATTATATTATGTGTTTATAGGGCACAAAACCAATGCTTCCTTAGGGAAAAGATGAAAAAATACCAACAATTAGTTATCTTGGAGGGTTTAGGTTCCTAGAAGCAAGGAATTTCCTTTGGTTTATGACCAATGGCTACTAAGTTGACTTTCTCACCCCAGGAGGCCTATGCAATAGAGATCTTAAAAGCAAGGAAACTAATAAGAACCTCATACCCTATATGGACATGAAACTGCTTCCTGCATGTGAATGAAATGCCTCCTAAGTCACACTTGCCTTTTCCTTCAAATTCCCCTGGAGTTTCGACTGGGACAATGCCAGCCTTGGAAACACAAAGAACAGGGAGTGAATTGCCCAGTAACATTAAAAGGAATTGCCAAAAGGTCATTAATTGCTTCATTTAAAACCAGGGGCTGGGCTACTCTAGGAGCAGTATGCCAGAAAATAATGTTGGGCAGCCAGACGAGGGAGGCAAACCAGCAGAAACCACATACATGGTAAACTTGCAGTCTGCCACATGTGTGTGAGGGCATCTCTCTTTCTTTTGGCTAAGGGACTCCCTTCCTTGTCATGGATAGACCCAAAGACATTGGTAAGACCTTCAGGAAAGCCTGAAAAGAAAGCTTAGTGGAGATGGAAGGGTTTAGGAGAGGTAGAAAATTGCCCAATGGCCATCCTTGGATGAAGAATGAGGTGTCTCCTGTCCCTCATTCTTCTGTTGACCTGCTATATAGAGGCATTACGAGTTTGAGTGACTTCTGGTGAGACTATTTATCCCCTTTGATTTTGAAAGTAGAGTACAAGAAATCTCCTTCTCAATCTCCCATCTGTACTCCAGGGAGAAAGCAAAAAAGGTGAAAAGGTCTGAGAATAGTTCATTGCTCTCATTTATGGGGTAGAACTTGTACTATATTGCATCTTCCTGAGGATTCCATATAATCATTTTAGGTGCAGCCCCAGTTACTTGACACCAATCAAGAACTATCTCCTGCCATTAAGTTGTAAGTTATTCAAGGCAGAGACTGTCTTCTGCCTCTTTTTGTATCCCCAGAGCTTAGCATGGTGCCTGACACAAAGAAGGTACTTAACTTCACAGTTGTGGTGAAGTCTTCTTGCCTTCTTTCATCTCTGTAGTGGTTATTCCTCCCCCTGTCTTATCATTACATTTTGGGTGCATACACACGCACACACACACACACACACACACACACACACACACACACACACGTTATAACCCTCTAGAACAAGGTAAGCTCCTAGATGTCAGGACCTACTTTGTTTTGGTTCGTATCCCCCAATACCTAATGTTTCTGCCTTGGATACATCAAGAGTTCAATAAATGTTTCTTGAAATTTGTTGAATTTGAATGAATTATATGAGTACACTCTCCACCAAAGAAGTTCTCAAATCTACCATGCCTTATTAAGTCTTTTTAAGTTGCTGTAGGAAAAAAACAAACAAGCCTGGAAGCAAACATTCTAGAGATAAAGGGAATATTGGATTGGATACAACTGATAAATATTTATATAGATGTCTTTGGTTTTATATTAAAATAAAGAGTAGTTTATATCAAATATATTAGAAAAGAGTATGTGACAACTTTCTGCTGTTTTCTCACTTTCAAGTCATGTCTTATTATTTAGTTGGTTTTTTTTTTAACGTTCTAAATTTCTCTTTCCTTTATAAAGAGATAAAGATCAACAAACTCAGATAGGCTTATCCTTAACAAACAGACCCACAATTTATCTCTAGGCTTACACTCCAAGCCTTTCCTTTTTGGTAGTACCCGTCTGATCTTCTATTTCTCTGTCAATGCCCTCAAGATCCCTACTCCAAGGAGTCATCAGTGTCACAATTGAGAGGATGAGGTGGAAGTAATTTGCCTTTTATTTTGCTAAATATGTCCCCAGCTCCCTCCAAAAACAGCTAGGGATTATTATTCTGTTCCCTTTGAATAAATAAATACAGGAAGAAGCATGAATGCATAGGGACAAGTTCTAAACTTGTGATTTCATAGGTAAGGGGAACTCCAATTGACTAAAAACGCCTTATATCAATGAAAGCGGGCAACTTCTTTGCAACTCAGAGTCTTAGACAGTCACCTACAGCATTAAGACTTGCCTAGAATCACAAAATCAATATGTCAGAAGGAGGATTTGAATTCAGGTCCTCCTGTCTCCCAGACCAACTTGCCACCTCTATACCATATCACCTCTCTATGAACAGGATTTTATTCAAGCATTCAATTAAAATCTACAGTCATTACTTTGTATTTGGAGTTATTTGGTGTGAAACCACATAGTCAAAAGCATATAACTTGTACTTTCTAAACATATCACTCCCCCCATTCAAATTCAATAGTTCCACTTGTGTTGCAAGGAATTTATACAACTGTATTTCTTCATTTCCCAGTTGCCCCATTGTCCTTGGCTTATTTTGCCTTGTATCTGGTTTTGAACCACACCCCAACACCAGGGAAATGAATGTCAAGGCTTGGCCACTTGTAAGGTAATATTATACAACAATTTCTCATGAAATTACTGTTTTAAAATAGACTGCTGCAATGTACATTTTTTTCCCTGATGTTCTTTTTGAAGAAATAGTATCAATTTTCCTTTCATTTGAGGACACATATACAAAAGCCAATTTTTTATGAGCTGATTTAGAAACATGACATTTTCTGAGAAAAGCATGTATTTGCGATCTTACCTTTCACTCAGCTTTCTGGCTGAACACAGAGATGTGCTGTGCAAGCCTTAGAGGGGTGTTCCATACTCCTTACCTCAACTATTACACTGGGCCTGGACTTAATTGAATCAATCAACAAGAAATATAAACTAGGAGTAATTAGGGCCAAGGTATCTCTTTTTAATTAAACCAACTAATCAAAAGCATTAAATTCAGTAGGAGTTAGTGTTGTTGTTCAGTTATGTCTCTCTCTTCGTGACCCCATTTGAGGTATTCTTGGCAAAGATACTGGAGGAGTCTGCCATTTTCTTCTCTAGCTCATTTTTCAGATAAGAAAACTGAGGCAAACAGGGTTAAGTGACTTACGTAGGGTCATACAACTAATAAGTGTCTGAAGGCCAGGTTTGAACTCCAGTCTTCCTGACTCCAGGTCCAGTGCTCTATCCATTGTGTCACCTAGCTACCCTTAAGTAGGAGTAACCTAGTTAATCAAGTGGGAAAGATAGAAAAGTCATTGGACGAAGAAGAATGACACTGAACAGGAAGCAGACTGAGAATGGCTAAAGAGACTCAACCATGGCCTGTGGAGCTTGCATTAAAATTTCAAGATAATTTTGAATCAAGTATTTTCCACTTCCTGGCAACACAGAAGAGAGCAGTCTAGGAAAGTTCCTGAGAGGGAAATGCTTGGAGGCAGACTTTGTCTCTTCTTTACCGTACCTTGATGAGAGGAAAAGCTTATAAACTTCAAAAAGTCCAAAACGATTTGAAATTCCTATCAGTATTCTAGAAATGTTCCTAGTACAATTGAGAGCAAACTGGATTGGGAAGTATCACGTACACCCACTGAAGAAAGATAATTTTAGATCAGTAAAAGGAGCCCAGAAGTAAGCTACCATGTAACTAAGGGGTACTTCATGAGGGTGTCACTAGGAAGAGAAAAGGACTTCCATCTGGAGGCCTGCCAGAAGATGTGTTTCTCTCTTTGCCACAAGTATTCTAAGATTGAATTCACTTTCCTCTAGATCTTGTATGTACTTGTAGAAGCATATGCTCCAAGTTGGGTGGGGGAGGAGAGAATGTTTGTTCTAACTGTTCTTACTATACCACTTTAGTAAATACCCATTTCTGAAAGCTAATTATGCCTGGCTGATTAATTGATTTCAAATGGTAATCATTGGGGGAAGTACATTAACAGCAGCTCATAGGCTCTCATACAGAGTTCTCTAGAACCCTAAGGGGAGAAGTAACCTATCACACTCAGAAGACCCAACCTGCCAGTGCAAGCCAGAGTGGGGAAGTTAGCCCCAAAGCACATTTTTATCCAGATTTTAGTTTTTATACCACTTAGCAGAACTCTGAGCAATTGACTCATTTCACCTTTGTTTTACCTTTCAATATATGGTCACCTGCTAATGGTTAAACTTAAATTTCATGACTCATAAAACTGTTCAGTCTTCTTTTCAGTCATTTCCTTTTCACAAAAGCATTTGATTCATTTTCTGCAGCAGTGGTCATTTCCTATTCTAGTTTGTACCAACTTTGGTACTGGGTTAAATAGGTATCTATTTTTTTTATGCAGACTGACTGTAAGCTCTATTTTGATGAATTTGAATATGTAACTATATGAGGAATCTTTTTGGACTTTAGAATATGTTGGAGGCTACTGAATAGTTGTTTCAGTTGCCATTTTTCATACTGCCTTAACAATTTGCTAGTCTACTCAAGTAATTGGAAATTGAAGAGACAGGGTTTGCTGTTAACTGAGTGACTATTTTTAAGAACTCAAGTTACACTAAATATCAAGAATCATAATTTGCTCCTGTGCATAAACAGGAACATAATTGTCCTTGTTAAGACAATTGCAGTAACTAATTAAGTTATAATAATGGGAAGCAATCAATGTTTATGAAGTTAAAAAAGAAAAAAAAATTCAATTTGCAAAGGAGAACTCAAAGTCACTATTTCTATATAATGTATTCTGAGATGCAGTCAACTTCACATAAATCCAAGGAATTTTGGCATAAAAAGTATACTTTAACCGCCCCCCCTTAGTATGAACAGTTAAAATAAAAGTAGATGAGAATGAATAAATGATCAATGAATGAATTTGAAAGCATATGTTAAGTACTTCTATGTGCCAAGAACTTTGATAAGTGCTAGGGGTACACAGAAAATACTCTCAAGGATCTCACAATCTCATGCTCTAATTGGAGGAGACAAGCACATCTAATAGGAGCCATACGCAGGATGGCTGGTAAGGCCTAGCAGCCTTTTGAGTCGGCAGGATTGTGTGTTCTCTGGAAAACTAAAATCCTGGGAGGAATTGGACCTTGGTAAGATGAGAGAGAATGGGCCTAAGTAAGCACATAACTGCTTTTCCCTATGGGACAGAGAAGGAGAGATCACCTTGTGATTCCATTGGTGGAGGGAATTCATCACAAATAAATACCCTCTAACATTAGAAACCTAGATAATGATTCTGGAACTTACAGCGTGAGAAATTTGGGGTAATAAGAGGTTAAATGAGGTGTACAGGGTCACACAACTAGCATATGCCATAGATAGCATTTGAACCTAGAAAACATTCTGGAGTCTGAGCTAGCTCTCTATCCCTTGTGCTTTCACTATGCTGTCTCTTATGTTTTCTCCCCTGTGCATTTCAATTAGGTAATCTGCAAATAATAAGTGCCCTGTAATTTTAAAACATTTCATAACAATTGACTTTCAAATACTAAAACACATCTGTAATCTCACTGATTCAGAAGTTACCTAGGTATCTCCATGGAGCAATGAATTGTGCTCTGGACTAGAGGCAGGAAGATTTCAAACCTAGCCTCAGATACTTACTAGCTGAGCCACCCTAGGCAAGTCACTTCACCCCTGTTTGCCTCAATTTCCTCAAGTGTAAAGTTGAGATAATAACAATTCTCACTTACCAGGTTGTAATGAGGATCAAATGAGATAATGTTTTATTATCTTATTACAGTGTCTAGCACATCATAGTAGTCGGTCAATAAATTCTTATCTCTACTGATAAAAATTACAACCCATCCTTGTCTATTTATCCAATGTGATACTGGTCTATGTTCTTCTAAAAGGTGTCCACAAGTAGTCTACTGCATATGCAGAAAATCTTCCTTATTTTCTTCCATAATCTCAAAGGTATCAGTAGAGACTGGTCCAATCATAAAATTCCTTGATAATTTCCTTTATCATTGTTCTTTATTTTGAGTTCTTTGCTAGTTACAAATTGCAGCCTGTTTATACCCACTATGTACCTTTTCATTGTTCTCTGTGTGATGTTCAATTTTAGTCCTTTGGAGGTGGTGGTAATCTATGCCTTACTGGAATACAGCAAATGTTAGTTCTGAAAAAAGGAGCTTTTGTTTCCATGGGAAGCCTAGGGTCAGTTATTTTTTTTTTCAATTTCTCAAAAGTAGTCTGATTGTTCTCTTCTACCTTTTTTTTCAAATTTGGACCCAATTCATTATCCCTATATACTATATCAGATATAGATATGGTTGTAAAAGCTCTACAGGATGTCCATAGACATTCTTAATCCACTTGATCTTTCTAGTTCAAGCTCCTTTGAGGGACTGCAGCTATTTTCTAGGAAGCTCTGCAATGTCTTGAGACAATGCAATCAACACAATGTCATTCACAAATAAAAGCAGCTGGAGGATCTCACCCGCTTCCCTTTCCTGGTCTCTTCACTGGATCTCCAGTACTGAACTACTTCAATTCTACTTTGCTTATAGAGCACAGCACCTTCTCTGATGAGGGTACATCATGCTGGGCAGTCCTATACCAAATGTCTACCATGTTATGCAACCAATTCCAAAGTTCTTAAGAGAGACTTTGAGAGTGTCCTTGTATCACTTTTTCTGACCACCATGTGAGCACTTGCCCTGTGTGAGTTCTCCATAAAATAGCATTCATCATAGCAGTGAATACTACTAATGAGTATGCATCTCTCTGTTTTAAATTTCACCTGAGGTTTATTACCCAACAGACGCTGAACATGGCTATTTTTGTTATATTTTCCAAGAGGAGACACCTTGCTATAAATGAATCTATAAGATGGCATTTTGTTTCAGCAAATAAAATGCTTCTTCATCATCAATAAATAATAAGCCCAATGTGATCTTCTATTTCCTATATTTCAGTTAACTGTGAGATGACAAAGATATAGTCATGTATTAAATATTATTTCTGAAAGTCTATGTATTGCCTACTAATGCCCTCATTAAAGATGCCATCAATTTGTATGCTGATGCCTCTCTTAAAGATTTTGTATAGAAGGGACAGTAGGTATATAGGTCAGTAATTACGGAAATTCTCTCAATCACTTTTCCCCCCAGTATTAATAAGGTCTAATTTTCCCCACACTTTTGCTTATCTTGGTTCACATTGTGTATTAGTCCTTCAGTGCCCTCTCAACTATATTCATAAGATTTTGTATAGACTAAAATTAGATATATAGCTCAGTAATTACTGATTTTCTCCCACTCACCATTCTTCAGTATTAATAAAGTATGACGTTTCTTTAGTGCCTCTACTACCTTTGCTCTTCTGGATATCTTATATAGTAATTCCTCAAAACCTTCGCAATTGTATTTCCTTCAACATGTATCTCTCAGATAGATGGATAGATAGATAGATAGATACACAGATAGCTAGAAATGACAGTGACTAGTTTCATCAAAAAGTTTAACCAATGCAAAGTAATTGCCCCAAAAAACCAAAATATCACATGCACACACATATGTACATATACATGTGTGTGTGTATAAAGAGACAGAAAAGAAAGAGAGAGAGAGAGATCTATGTTAAGGCATACACATACACACATCTATAATGGGGCAGTTATATGGTTGTCCTTCATTCTCGAAGAGGACCAAAATGACATCAGTATGTTAGAGTCAAGTTACAATATGTCCAACTGTGGCTGATCAAACTAATACGAACTCAGAATGGTCTACCACAGCTCAGGCACAAATAGTCCATGTGAACATTCAAAGTAGATTCTCCAAATTTGCACATCTCACATTTCTTTTGAGCTATTTCAATTCTGCTTTGTTTATAGAGCACAGTACCTTCTCTGATGAGGGCACACCATGGTGGGCAGTCCTGTGCCAATGTCGCCCATGTCATTCAATCAATTCCAAAGTTAAGAGAGACCTTGAAAGTGTCCTTGTATCACTTTTTCTGACCACCATATGAGCCATGTGTGAGTTCTCCATAAAATAGTCTTTTTGGCAAGTGAATGTTTGGCATACAAATAACATAGCCAGCCCAACAGATTTGTGTTTTCTGCAGTGGAATTTGAATGCTTTGAAGAAAGGACCTCAGTGTCTGGTCTATCTTATTCTGCCAGTGATCTTCAGAATCTTCCTAAGACAATTCAAATGGAAGTGACTCAGTTTCATTGCATGGCACTGGTATACTGTCCAGGTTTCATAAGCATATGAGGTCAACACAATGGCTCTGTACACCTGCAGTTTGGTAGCCAGTCTAACACCTCTTCTGTCCCACACTTTCCTATGGAGCCCCCCAAACACTGAATTAACTCTGTCAATGCCTTCATCAACCTCATTATCAACGTGTACATTCCTGGAAAGCATACTGCCAAGGTAAGTGAACTTATCCACAGCATTCAAAACTTCTTCATTTGCAACTGATGGTTCCATGTATGGATGGTATTGTGCTGGCTGATGGAGTACCTGTGTTTTCTTGCTGTTAATTGTTAGGCCAAAACTAGTACAAGCAGTGGAGAATAGATCCATACTTTGTTGCATCTCAGCTTCAGAGGTTGCATTAACAGCTCAATCATATGCAAACAGAAAATCAGGTACCAACATGCCCTCCTTTGGTCTTGGTTTATAATCTTTTCAAGCTGAAGAATTTACTATCAGTGCAGTAGTTGACCTTAATGCCATGTTCATCTTCATTGAAAGCATTTGGCTGAAAACATCATGCTAAAAAGCATGGAAGCAAGCATACAGCCTTGTTTCACTCCATTGGTGACTGGGAAAACACGAAAGCATTGTCCATTATCCAGAAACTGGGCAAGCATGCTGTCATGAAATTGACGTACAGTGCTAATGAACTTCTCTGGGCCACCAAATTTTGACATAATTTTCCATATGCCCTCACAACTGACAGTATCAAAGGCTTTGATCAGATCTACAAACATTGGCCATTTATGGGCCAAAGACAGAACAGTGCATCTCAACTACTCGGTGCTGATGGAGCCACATTGATTAGTGCCAAGGACATGATCCTGGAGAGACGGACTGAACACTTCCATAGTGTCCTCAATAGATCATCATCAATCAGTGTTGATGCCACTGACCATTTACCTCAGGTTGAAGTCAATCACTCTCTAGACAAATTTCCAACTGAAGAAGAGGTTTTGAATGCAATTAGGCTCCTCTCCTGTGGCAAAGCACCTGACACTGATTTTATTCCAGCTAAGATTTACAAGGTGGGGGGTCCATTGCTCATACAAAAACTGACTGAAATTTTCTGGGTTTTATGGCAAAAGGAGGTTATCCCCCAGGAGTTCAAGGTTGCCTCCAATGTCCATCTCTATAAAGGTAAAGAGAATAGATTGTTCTGTGACAATCACAGGGGGGTCATTCTCTTAGTCACTGCTAGCAAGATTTTTGCCAGAGTCCTCCTTAATAGGTTGACCCAGAGAACCTATGGCCTCAAAGCCACATGTGACCTTCTAAGTCCTCGAGTGTGGCCTTTTGACTGAGTCCAAGTTTTACAGAACAAGTCCTTTGTTCTGTGAAGTGTGGATTCAATGAAAGAGCCACACTGGAGGACCTAGAGGGCCAAACATGACCTCGAGGCTACAGATTCCCTACCCCTGGGCTGATCCTTCACCTGGAAGATGGTCATCTACCTAAGAGCCCGTGTGGTTTCAGAAACGGCCAAGGAATGGTCAGTATGGTGTTTGCTGCCTGACAACTCCAGGAGAAATGTCAAGAGCAGGACAAAGATCTACACACAATGATTGGGGCAGCTAAGTGGCATGTGGATAGAGCACTGGGCTTGGAATCAGGAAGACTCCTCCCCTTGAGTTCAAATTTGGCCTCAGACACTAGCTGTGTGACCATGGGAAAGTCACTTAACCTTGTTTGCCACAGTTCTTCATCCATATGATGAGCAGGAGAAGGAAATGACACACCACTCCAGTATCTTTTCCAAGAAAACCCCAAATGAATCACAAAAAGTTGGAAAGGACTGAAAAGAACTAAACAGCAACAGCAAAACAAAATAAAAACATGGATACATATATATGTTCCATTCTAACTACTCTCTGCCTTTGTGTTCATTACTGTCACTTTTACTTCCTCTTGGAGACTGTAATGTTAGGGTTCAAATATGATGGTTCCATGATCCTTGATGGAGAAAACAATTTGTTGAAGTGGTTTTTGCTAATCTTTTCCATTTTTTTATTTGCTGTCCTTTTTTCATCTTTGAATTTCCATGGGATGATTTTGCTTACCTGGATATCTTGACATTTAAAAAAAATAAACTGGATTTTATCTTCCACTGATTCTTTCTGCTTTATGAGTAGTATTCATAATTGTCCAAAATCCTTTGTAAGACTGTACGGGCCAGTTTATCTTCTAATCTGATATTGCCTTTGATAGCCACCTCTCTCCATTTGACAAGAAAACCAGCTATTTACTGATTAAAGTCTTTTATGGTTTGTCTCGATCTCCTTTTTTGTGGTAATTATTTTGCATTAAACTTTTAGATAAAATTATTATAGTTTCTGTCACTTCTGTCCATTTTCCAGTTTTGATTTTCGACAATTTGTTTAACTCTCTGTGCATACTCAGGCTGCCAATTCATCAGAACTAATATCAGAACATGTTTAAAAAAATGAAAAGAAAAAGAAGGAAGAAGAGAAAAAATAGAAGAATGAGAAAAAGACAGCACACAATTAAAATTATTTAACTGAATTATTTAAACAACACAGCTAGTAGTAAAAGGAAGACTTGTTAAAAATGTTGTTTTTGTTTTTGTTTTGCTTTTTTTAAAGTCTCTCTAGTTCAAAGTGGCCCTAATAAAAGTACTGGGTTCCTATACTCAAAATTCAATTACCAGTGACCCCGAAAATTATCAGCATATTAGGAGAGTAAACTTCCAATAAAGACTTTCACAGCAGTTATTAAAGAAATAAGTACTTCACATTTTTTAGTTGTCATGATCCTGGTAGTCTTTAATGAAAGGGGGAAAATACACCTTGACCTAGAAGAAATGTTTTTTGCTTGTTTGTTTGTTTTTGGTTTTTTTATTCAGCAGAACTGCTCTGGATCTAACAAGAGTGAATTTGAAAAGCAATTACGTTTTCACATATCCACAGAATAACATTATTTGAGTAGTTAAGTTGCAAACTCTTTAGAAGAATAACATATAAGAAAAAGCAACTAGAAATCTGCATCTAAGAATACTATACCAATCATTATACTAATAAGAACTGTTTCTTTCCTAATAGGATCTCATAGTAATTCATAAGTCAAGCCTTTTCCTCTACAGATAGTGTAAAGTTAACAACTGGGAAAAGTTGACAAGTTGGGGGTCAGAAAAAAATAAGAGGGATTTAAAGCTCCTGCTAATTTTGGAGCATGATACCAGAGAAGCCAATATTTCAAGTATAATCCTGATAGGAGGTAGGTAGGCACAAAACTCTTCCCCACAACAATTTACTGCAACCTTGACAACATTATCAAGCACTCATGATAACAAGGACAAGAGAATATGGATGCCTCAATGCAAGGTTGGTTTTATTAACAGAAAAAATAATTCCAAGCATATGTGCTAAAACTAGAATGTTAATATTGTTTTATTCCTCTATGAAGAACAGTGCATTTTATATTTGTATTTGTTATTCCCAAGTCATCAGTCCCTTACAATGATTATTTCTCTTAATGATATTAAAGATATCAAAAAATCTATTCAAGAATGATAAAAATCTATTGAATATATATGTATATATATGTATGTGTATATATATATATATATATATATATATATATATATGATGGAGATCTTTGGCATGAAACCTGTTAATTGAATACAAATATTATATGCTTTTGGACTCTGCCTACCCCACATTCAAAATCAACTTTCGACTCTTTGATGGAATTTGATTCCGTTAAAAAAAAAGGAATGCTATAAATTTGTGTATTGGGTTAGAAATCATTTTCCATCACAAAGAAAGCATTTTAAATGGATTTGTCATAGTATTTTCTCTAATCAATATCATTTTCTCTTAATATTAAGGACATTTGAAATATTCACACCATATATAAAATTATATGAGTTTACAGCTTATTTGGAGGTTAATTATATGATAATATAAAGTTAAGTATGTGTTGGGGGGGTGGAAGGTCAACAGCACTATTGTGCTCTGTTCCAGAAAAAAAAAGCATGCCATCATACATTCAACATTAAAGCTACTTGTCTAATACTGTGTTCTGAGCTGGAGTTGCTGTTATTTAAGTATTTTAAAAGTGATAAATGTATTTTAGTAGTGGTATATTATGATTAGACTGAAAATAAATATTTGTATCAAATAAACTTCAGAGAAGAGGATGATAAAGGTAAAGGGTAGATTCAAATAAAGCAATACAATAATCCCCTCCCTGAGCACCTAATATATAAAATTGCACATATCAGATTCTTAATAAATTCATATCAACTGAATATTTAGAATGGCTGAAGGACTACAATTGGCCACTAGATGACACTGTTATGTGAAAAATACTTTAGTAATGTACGTAATCATGCCTTAATTCTTTTGTTTTGTAAAACATGGCCTGTCTTGTGTCATTTCCTTAAAGTGAGCATGTTTTTATTATGGTAATAGTCAAACTATACACAAAAATAAGAATAACATAAGAAAAGTTATAAAACACAAAACAAATAATGTTATTATGTGAAAATCAGAAAGATGTTTAAATAAAGTTGTGATGACATTCCCATTTAATTTGCATCTTTAATACCTAATTACAAAACACTATAGTATTTTAAAGGCAATGTAGTATAGAGACAAGGGAACTGAACTTGGAGTCAGTATAAACCCAGTGCTCAAATAGGCTTTTTCTGTTACATTCTTGTGGGAAGAACTAGGAGCAATGGATAGAAGGTACAGAGGTATGTATAGGTATGATGTAAGAAGGAGGGGAAAAAAATTCCTAACAATTAGAACTATCAAAAGTGAAATGAGCTGCCTCAAAAAATAAGGAATTCCCCATCACTGGAGGTCTTTAAGCAAAGTTTGGATGGCCATTTGTTGGATATTTGAAGAAGAAATTCTTTTTAAGGAATGTTCTAGACTCCACAGTTACTGAGGTCCTTTCCTACTACAAAATTCTCTGATCTTGGGAAATCCTTGCTCTGACATTTACTATGTTACCACAGGCAAGACACTAATCTGCCCTGTCTCAGGTTCTTGAGGATCAAATGAAAATTTATTTTTAGTTATTATTGGTTGATGTGAGGGATATAGTAGTAAATAAGATACCTCCTCCACCATCAAAGTCATCAACTAGTTATGTAGGTAAGACATACAAATACAGAAAGCTGAACATGATAAGTGTTATAGAAAAGGATCAAACAAAATTCTAGGAGAGGTCAAAGGAAAAGCTCACTTCCATCCACATTGAGATTTCAGATCTTTTAGTAATAGACAGTTAAAACAGGTTTGGTTAGGTGATGATACAAGATGACTACATTGGGTCATGTCTTCACAAGCCAGGCATTTCTGAACAGTATACTATTCTTAAAACACCAATTACATACTCTCTTTCCTCCTCCCTCATACTATTTCAACAGGAAATAAAGGAAAATATAAGCTATAAGACATCATCAAAATCCACTTAATTGCCAAACAGGAAGCTTCTGCTTGGCAACTTCTCACAAAAATAGCAGTAGGCCCAATGTTGCTATGATACTGTTGGATGGACATAAGACCCCTCCATGAATGTATTGGTGTTGACTTTCTGTTGGTGGTAGTGGTAGTGATATTGTTAATGATAAAGTTTACCTATATATTTGACTGCAAATATTACTGTCCAACACCATTCCCCAGGCCATAACTTGGGGAACTCTTTGAACTTCCTGGGATCATTATAAAAGATTTAGTTTGTTCTTAAGAAAATACTTAGTTAAGAAAGGTCCTAGGCCTTGAGCTACTACTTGAGATCTGTTCCTCTGAATTTTTCACATGTCTGAAACTGAAGACCATTCTATATAGTAAATTCATTCACGGCAAAGTAGTTGAAGACAGAAGTTGAAATCTCTCAAAAACCTTCTGTCTATATCTGAAAACTCAAAATGTTCTTAAAGATTCCCCAAAGCTCTCTTGATATGACTGACCCAAACACAATGAGTAGGTTTGTGGTAGGCTCATCCTTATATTAGAATAAAAAAGGAATCGGTGTAGTATTTAATAAGATACACAGATGTCCATATCCATTGTAGAGGCATAAATGTTTTATATCAAGTATTTTAAAAAAAATGAGAAGAGAAGGAAATCTAGGAGTCATGGACAAGCAGGATAACTTTGAAAGTTATATGTTAAATTTATTATAACCTGAAAAGAAAAGCAAATTGTAAATTCACAGATTGACATATAATAATTTTCTACTCCATAACATGTATCAAAATGCTCATTTTATTTGGTGTTTGTTAAACTCAGAACTTTTTAAATGTAGAAATATTTTATAGGCAAACCAGTTCTCATGTTAATATGATGGTAAGCTGACTGGTTCCAAGTCATTAAGGAATATACATCTTTGAATTAGTGTCCTAGTAAAAGTAGGCAATGAATTCATATTGATTCTTCTCCATGCTTTTGTCCTAAAAGATTTACTTAATATTTTTCTTTCCTTCTTTTTGCCAGGACACCATAATGTACTCTTTCTTCTGCTGTACCCTATTCCCATGTGAATTCCTTGGATTAGGATGGGGTTTGTACATTACATTAGAGAAAATGCATAGCTTGTTTCATTGTCAACTTAGCATGGGAGGAATCTAGGACTTACAAAAAAGGTGAAAAGTGCAAGTTGTAACTTGCACAAGGAAACACTAAGACAGTGCTTAGGAAATATTGGGATCATCCCTTACACCCGGCTACTAGCTTTCCTTCAATGATCCCAATTTAAGTAACAGTCAGTATGGCTACTAACTCAATCAGGGCCTAATTAAGTGCAGAACAAAATCAAGAGGCAGGGTGGATATGGCAACAGAATATAAAAAGAGAAACTAGCAAAAAAGCAGAGGACAGAGGAAATGATGAGATTGTTGCCAAGACTCTCCTATAATCCTCACCAGAACAAGATTGCCCTTCCATCAGCATATGTCTCACACATATTCCAAGAGTTTTATGATCTTGGAATCTTTTGAACTTTACAATTATTCATCATGGCATATGCCATCTTGTAAGCAATAGCTCCTAGTGTTCCTCTTTGAAAACAGGAGCTTTCACAGGTGTTTATCATACAAGATTACAATTAAACAAAGAGTACTTGGAAAAAATCTTAACTCATAAACAGATATGACACACTACTACATGATTTTTTGTAAGTGAAATTTAATGCTAATAAAATTCTAACAATGCCTCACACAGTACATTCACAAAGACAAAGGACATACATAAAGTAGAGAGATGGCCTGTGGTTATACTTTTCCAAGGTAATTGGAACTTGGAGTACATTGGCCAGCATTCCGGAAAACTCTAGCCCCAGAAGTTCCAGCCACACCCAAGATTCTAGAGACCTCAAAAGGAAACCCTTACCTAGTTTTTTTTTTGCCAAAGTTCTTGTGAACATTCTCTCAATACCTCGAACTGGTAGATCCAATTTGATTAAAGACAGAGTAGACTGAATTACTATCAAGCAGTGGAGTATGGCTGAAACTTTGTGTCCTATCTCTACTGTTGCATATTAGGGTTTTGTTGCACGTTAGGGTAGCTGCTATATCTATCACATCCTGGTTTGATTACTTTTTTCCGGTTTTCCTAAGATAAGGATTCTGAAAATTCCTGGACCCCTATTCATAGTCAAATGATTGGGGCCACTAACATTATTAAATACATTATCTATAAAACAACCTTAGATTAAATCCTATTGTGACTGAAAGTATTTGAGGACTATTTTTAAAAAAAAGTCAAGGTAACAATCTAATTAGCTTTCAAGTCCAAAATTGGCTTCTAGTATTGCTTTTTTTCCCTCCACATATTGAAGACAGCCATGGTGGTCAGCAAAACATAGATAACACTTTTCCTAATTTTAAATAAATTCAGGAAACAATTTGCAATTATGTAACAAAAGCACCAAACTGTTCATACCCTTTGACTCAATGGTACCACTTCTAGGCATAAACACCAAGATCAAAGAAGGGTCTTTTACATACCAAAATATTCATAGCAGCACTTTCTATGGGAGGAAGAGGAAGAAGAAGGAGGAGGAGGGAAGAAAGGAAGAAAGAAAGAAGGAAAAGAAGGGAGGAAGGGAGGAAAGAAGGAAGGAAAGAAGGAAGGAAGGAAGAAAGGAAGAAAGGAAAAAGAGAGAGAAAGAAGCTAAAAGTATGTGGTATATGAATGTAATATAATATTGATTATACCATAAGAAATGACTAGTAAGTGGGCTGCAGACATACATAACAAGCCTCATTTGAAGTGATGCAGAGTGAAACATGCAAGAAAACAATATACACAAAGTCTATAATAGTATAAATAGGAAGAACACTAAAATAATGATAATTAGTGAGCAGTTATAATGATTAATCTCAGCCCTGGAGGAGATATTATATCTATATCTATCTATCTATCTGTCTATCTATCTATCTATCTATATATATATATATATAGAGAGAGAGAGATATGAGGAGAAATGTCTTTCCTCCTTTCTGTGGAGAGGTAGGGAACTATGGGTGAAGAAGGTTACATACACTATTAGATGTAGTAGCCATTATGTTGCTTGGTTTTGCTGAACTTTTTCTCTTATCAAAGGGCTCACCAAATCATATAAATGACTGTGACATACAAATATAACTTTCATGTAGGAAAACAATCAATAACCAGCAAAATGAATAAATTCAAAACTGCCAAATTATTCTGGAAAATAATTTGGAATTACATAAGAAAAATCATTAACAAATCCTCCTTTATTGACCCAGGTGACTGCACTACTGAGAATTCTCCAGAGCTGTCAAAGAAAGAAATGCACCATATATAACAAAATACTTATAAAAGCACCTTTTATAGTAGTGAATAACTAGAAGCAAGTTTGGTGCCCATGATTTTGGTAATGACTAAAAAACCTGTAGTAAAATGAATGTAATAGAATATTGGTAAGTCATAAGAAAGGATGAATATGATAAATTCAGAGAAATGTAGGAAAGCCTATATGCATTGATGCAGGGTGATAAATGGAACCAAAAGATCAATATATACACATTGACTCCTCTAACAAGAACATTCCATTGAACATATTCTGAACTGCCCTTCCTGGTTCTGGTCAACAGAGAACTTTGGAGCCTACTTCCAGCCCCATAATATAACATTGAAAGGATTTTGTATGGTAGGGCAAACTCTAATTAGGCTCATGGCTCTCCTTTATGGCAGTGGTAGGTGGGGCAACTTGCTGCATCAGTTAAAAGAAGAGACAGTTTTCTCTTCTTGGCTCAACCTCTTGGCTCTGATTCTCCTGAGGGGAAAATAATATACTCTGTCTTTAGACTCTGTATGAGACAGTCAGAAGGATAGATAGGTTGTGCTTCCTCCACCCCACCCTCTGCTACTATTCCCATGTGGATCATGAATTGAACTCAGCCAGCTTTATGTTTCCTTTGCCCCTTTGCTGACTAGGTAACTGAGTATCAAGTTCAAGATGGACACCGCTAGTCTGGGAGGTTGTCAGCTTGTCAGGTTGAGCAGAGGTCCTAGAATCAAAGAGCAGGGTAAGGAGATGAGGCAATGGTGCTTATGGGTTTATGGCAGGGGAAGATACCATGTAAGAGGGCAACCTTCAACAAAGGACTGCCCAAGTCTGGCTATTGTGAGAGCATTTACATACTAGGAGTTCTTTGGAAAGCGCTAAGCTGCAGTGACATGTAAAATGCCCCATTAGCAATCCTGCAAACCACTTTGTGTTCTGATGAGGTTTAAAATGATGAATTTACCAGGAGTAATTATATTATGTTACTGAATTCTGTTTTAAGTTTGTTTTGGTCAAATGTATTCTCTTGTGTATAGGAATAAATTACTTATTACATATTTGATTCACATTATCCTTTTTTTTCAATCTTCTCTTTTAGAGAGGAATACTAGACAAAAGCCATCAGTAAAACAACTCCTTAGGATACCAGGATAAGTGTTTTTTGTTTGTTTTTAATAAGCAGTAAGTTTGAGAATAAGGAATCTAGACCCTCTTCTTTAATAGTCAGGTTCCTCAGAAACTTGATCTTGGTCCAAACTGCAGTTCTGGGTATTAGAATGGGGGTAAAAGCATTACCCAGCTCCTATGGACCCAGAAGTGGTCCTCAAAATTAGACAGCAATAAACTAAGTAAAAGGGGGGCAGCTAGATGGCAAGTGGATGGAGAGCACCAGCGCTGGGGTCAGGAGAACCTGAGTTCAAATCTGGCATCAGACATTTACTAGATGTGTGACCCTGGGTAAGTCATTTCATCCTGATGGCCTACCCCGCCAAAATGTATGTATGTATGTATGTATGTGAATATATTATATACATTATATATATATATACACACACATACACATACATACACACACATACATATACATGTATATATATAAATATGTAAAAAGGAGAATATATATCATCAAGAAAACCTCAGTTCACACCCTGCCATTGACATATGAGCAATCACTGAACCTCTTAGTACCACCTCTAATAGTACAGAGAAGTCCCTCATATCCATAAGTCCAAGGAATTTCCTATGCTAATGAACTCACAAGTCCAGGCTGAAAACAAACGAAAGTAAATGAAATTGACATTATAAGATATCCAAATCTGACGAATAGCAACGCCTAATCTAGGCCCAAGAGAACACAACTTCATGAAACACAGTTTCCTCTTTCAGTAGAGAGGTGAGATACTATGGATATGGAAAATTATTTATCCTTTGATGTGGTCTTTGTATCTAACTTGTTTATTGGCTTTTTGGGGTGACAGGGTGGGGGTTGGTTTTGCTGAACTATTTTTTGGTGTTAAAAAGGAGGGTTCATTGTGTGTTTGGGGAGGTTATAACAGGAAATGACTAAAATGTAAGCAAAAGTCATATACACAACTTAAAAATGAATTAAATTGAGACTTCTTTACTTTCTCTCTATAAGGAGTCATTGCTGCCTCTATAGGTTAAGTGGCTTAGTTTTTCTTGGCCCATTCTCAACCATTACCACCAGTAACACTGCTAGAACTTTCCAAGTAAGCAAAGATCTGTGCTTGTGCCAGGTGCATCTCTGTTCTCCTTTCACTGCTGGATCAGTAATACTGAGAGGCATTGTGGAGAAGGATGAAAGGAAAGAAGGGAGGGAGGGAGGAGAAGTGAAGGAAACTTGGAAAGAAACAAAGATTTATTAAGCATTTACTATGTGCCAGGCATTGTGCTAAGTGCTTTACAAATTGTATCTCATTAGCTAACATAAAGAGAGGCAACATGGTAGGTGGAGTTAGAGGACCTATTTAAAATAACAAATCTGCCTCTTACCAGCTACTTGTCTTTAGATTCATTTCATTAGTCTGGATCTTAGTATCCTGGGGTTTATACATATATATGTATATATGTATATGTTTCAAAACAACTGGTTTTCTTTATAATCCTACGTATTTTATTTTATTCATTTAAAAGCATTTTTCTGAGGAGTCCATACACCTTACCATACAGACAAAGGGGGCAATAACAAAAAAAATTAAGAAGACCTGGGTTAGATGATTCAAAATATTCCTCCTAGATCTCAATCCTCTGACTGGGCCTAAAATATCCAGTTATGTGAAACTCTTTGATTATTTGGTATAACAAATAGTGATCTTTATATTTATTCTCATCCTCAGTCAGTGAACCAAATTCAGTCTCCTATTAAAAACTAAACTAAATTAATTCTTTTTTAAAAAAAACCTGAAATCAAAAATGGGAACATCAATGGCAAAACAAACCAGTGCTACAAAGACTCTTCTTACTATGTGGACAATGAATCGTTAAGCAATGTTCAATGTCCTTAGATATGTGACCCCATGATAATCTATTAACAGAAATTGTGGGCTTCATACAGCCCACCAGTCTTGTATTTTCCGATGGTTGCCAAGGGACTAAACCATAGGTAGAGCCTGTGGTTTTAAATGCTCAGAGAATGGTGGGTTCTATTGTTTATTCTCCTAAGGTTCTCAGTATCCTGTTTCTATTAAAGAAATATTTTAAACCCCCTAGCATGTCCTCTGGCCAGCTCTCAGTTCTGTTCCAATTAAAGAAACATTTAAAAAAAAAAGAAAAAAAGAAAGAAACATTTAAACCCCCCTAAAACGTCCTCTGGGCAGCTAGGTGGCACAGTGGATAGAGTGCCAGGCCTGGAATTACAAAAACTCAGCTTCCTGAGTTCAAATCCAGCCTCAAACACTTACTAGCTGTGTGACACTAGACAAGTCACTTAATCCTGTTTGCCTCAGTTCCTCATCTGTAAAATGAGCTGGAGAAAGAAAGACAAACTCCTCCAGTATCTCTGCTAAGAAAACCTCAAATGGGGCCATGAAAAGTTGTACACAACTGAAACTGAGCAACAGCAACAGGAAAAAGTCCTCTAAAAGAAAATCATTTAGGATGACCATATAACGCATGGTTCTACTTTTTGTCTATTTAAAGGGGGTTCAAATTAAACTGTACATAGAATGGTTGGTGAGGGTGAGGGGAGAAACTATACTTTCTATTTTGTCATCATAGGGAACTCCCCATATGGAAACTCCCTCCATTGATGCAGAAGTCTCTAATGTCACTTCCTTTTCCATCCCCTCCCTCTATGACCTGACCCCTTCCTACCTTTCCAGTAACATTTTATTCCCCTCTACCCACTCTACAATCCAAGTACACTTGCCCACTTGATGTTCCTCACACATGGCACTCTATCTTTGACTTCTTCAGCTGTATTCATTTTGGACTTCTTTGGCTTTACTATGCCCCCACATAGGATACCTTCTCCCACTGACTTTTTAGCTTTCTTTTGTGTGTTGTCTTCCCCCATTCAATTGTAAGTTCCCTGAGGGCAGGAACTGTCTTATCCCCAGCCCTAAGCAGAGTGCCTGGCACATAGTATTGTGGGTGCTTAATAAATGTTTATTAACTATTGATTATCTACCAACTACTTCTGTTTTTACTGACTATTCCCCATGTTGAGAATGCTTTTCCTCTCCTTCCTGACCTATAACACCTAGTTACCTTTTCTTCTCCCAAGACTCAGCTCAGTTTCGGCAGGAGGCCTCTTCCTGTCCCTTTCACTTCTGTTCTCTTCTGAAATTACCTAATTTTTGTATTTTATACATATATATATATATATATATATATATATATCTTTTATTGCCTAGTTCTTTGCGTGTTGTCTCCCCCATTAGATGGTGAGCTCCTTGAGGGCAGGACCTTGTACCTTTCTATTGCCATTACTTAGTACAGTGTCTAGCACTTGGTAAGCTCTTAATACATTTTTGTTGACTCACTGACCAACTGACTAACTGTCACAAAAAGATGCCTGAGACACTAAGAGTTTAAGTTCCCTGGCTAGAATCATAGACCTAACATTCATAAAAGTCAGGACAGCATTGTGACTCTGAGATAACCAGTCTTCTATCAGCTAAGCTAGGTCACTTCATACACAGAAATAACATTTGATTATTTAACTATCCATCCCATCCTATTTCAAGGCAAGTTAGTTAAAAAAAAAAAGGATAACACTTATAAACATAAATATCTTAAGTCAAGCTCATTTAGAAAAATAATACATTCAAGTCTTATGTACCCAAATGGTTCTCAGTAATAAAATACATTTTTTTTTTACTAATTGAGCATATAGTTTAATCAATCCTCTCAACTACATTAACACATTCATTAGTAAAGGCACCCCAGATGCTTAACTGTGTACAAAAAGGCACACAAAATGACATGATAGTTCAGAAATTACCGGCATTCAAATATTTATGTCAATATACAAATGCAAGCACAAATAAATCAGAAACAATAAATTCAGTCTTGCAGATAGGGAGAACGAATAACTGGCATAGCCACAAACTTTTTTTTTTAAATCCAGCCACATGGTTGCTAGCGGTTGATTCCATTTCCAGTTCTAAGTCACATACACTTTTGATGAGCCCATCTGCTCTTGGAAGAAAATTCAATCCATTTAGAGCAAATTAATCAATTTCTGTAATGGTGTCCTGCTCTTCAGATGAACTATTTTGTGGTGCTTTCTGCTAAGCTATCCATTTGGATAAAAGAATAAAAAGCAAAACTGCATTAATCTGAGGATTTGTTCCCTGCATTCTTGAATTTTCTACATAGTAATTTATCTCTGAATGGATTTCCATTCTGAAGATGATATCACAAAATCCAGTTCAAGACTGCTATCAGAAAATCCAAAGCATATGGCACTGTTGGGAGTAAACCTGTCCATATTCAGAAGTGTACATTAAAATCATCATATAAAAATGTTTAACTAAAGAACTGGAAGGAGAAATAGAAGAACTTAAATAAAGTATGAATTATTTAAAGAAAATTAGCAAGGCCATGTCAGGAAATTTAGTATATCCATTTACTGTCAAATTGAAGGTTGGAAGAGAAGAGCAGACAGAGTTAAATGGGTCTGGACATTTCATTCAGCATTTAAATTATTGACATGAAACAATCCTTTCTAGTGTGTTGCATTCTAAGATGAGTTGTTACAGGGTTTATATTAGACTCATTACCTTTCTAAATAAAATTACATTTAAAAAATGTTAGTATATACGTATGGGCATCTAGGTAGTGCATCGGCTAAAGTGCTGGGCATGGAGTTAGGAAGACTCACTTTCCTGAGTTCAAATCTAGTCTCAGACTCTTATTAGCTGTATGACCCTGGGCAAGTCACTTAACCCCAATTGCCTAGAAAAAAGCAAAAAAAAAGCATTGCAAAAGTGTGTGTGTATATATAGTGTATATATGTGTATATATAACATATTAATAATATATGTTAAGTTTTAATAAAACCACTGAATTTTTCAGATAATTTTGGAAAAACTATCTGAAGAAAAACACATGTGAAAAACACATCAACAATGGTGCCATTGTTTGGAATTCATGAGAATTTTTCAAGCAGAAAAGCTATATAGAAGAATAGTGTATGAACTAGGTTATATATTTGTAGCTCAGAATGAAATCTAGATATGTAGTATTATGCTTAAGGGGAAGTATGTAGGTGAACTACCTGAGTCTCAGGTTATAGTATAATCTGCATTTTAAATAAAACTGAATTTGAATTAAAAATTCTCATGCTGAGCTCTAATGGAAGGTAGGGTAGTCTTGGGATCTGTTGGATCTAAGAGTCATTTCCAAATGGATTGAAAGGTATTGGTTGGTTTACAAATCAAGAATCTTGTTTTCTCAGTCCTTTAAACTCAGATGAAGGCCAAGTTATTGCTGTGCATTTCAAGGAAAGTTCACGTCTATAGCATTTTAAAAATACAAATCTGTTTAGAAAAATAGTGAGCTGGAGCAACTAGCTGGCACTGGCTCTGGAGTCAGGAGAACCTGAGTTCAAATCCAGCCTCGGAACATAACACTAGCACTCTGGGCAAGTCACTTAACTCCAATTGTCGCAGCAAAAAAAAAAAACAAAAACAAAAACAAAAACAAAACAAAACAAAAAACAGTGAGCACACACACACAAACACACATACACTGCAATGCACTGGAAAGGTGGGAGAATGGTTAGTGCAGAAAGGACGAAAATCAAATGCTATGAGACTTTTGTTCAAATCCTAATCTGACACTATTTATGTGATTGTAGTCACTTGGCCTCTTGGAACATCAGTTTCCTCTTCTATATAGTGCATACAAAATCAGAACTGCCTACTTCACAAGATTACTATGATCAGTGTTAGGCAAATATATTTTTACTTTCCTTATTATTCATCCTCTTTTAAAATCCTACTACAGATTTAGGGCTGCAAAGACTGGGATCTAAGGTTTTTCCATCTACACATCTATCTGTCTATCTATTGATACAGGTATAAATGTAGACAGAGATATATATAGATATAGATGGATATATATATAGATAGATAGATAGAGAGATAGATAGACATAGATACAGATAGGAGAGGAGATAGAGGGAGAAATGAGGGGAAAAGAGGATGAATAATCATTTATATAGCACCTACTATGTGCCACGCAGTATGCTAAGCACTTTTACATATATTATCTTATTTGATCCTCACAACAACCCTAGGAGATAAATGCTATTATCATCCCAATTTTATATCTGGGGAAACTGAGGCAAATGGAGGTTAAGTGACTTATAGAGAAGTAAGTATCTGAGGTCAGGTTTGAATTTAGATCTTCCTGACTCCAGACCCTGTACTCTAACCACTGAACCACCTGGCTTTCTTAAAGTCTGTGAAATTGGTTCTTTTAAATATATTTTTTATAATTGTATATCAATAGAATTGATTTCCTTTATAGTCCTATCCATTTTAATTTAAGCATTTGATATAGTCTGACAAGAGGGCCATAGACTTCACCAGACTGTCAAAAGATTACATGATAAACTCTTGAAAAAAAGCTAAAAACCTTTGCTATAGATGAAATCTTTCACACGTCTTGACCTGTCTGTGTCAAGCCTTGGCACATACAAAGCAGAGCCTCCACAGTGATATCCATAATTACTCAAAATAATTCAGAATAACTATCCACACAGGAAAAAAAAAAACAAATGGATGAAGAATGTCTATTGTCCAAACTTGAATATCCAGTTAAATATAAAAACAATGAGCTGGTCCATCAGCACACACAAACTGGACAGGCACTACAGATGGACAAAAAGCTGGGTCTAGGATTGAATAGGAATGTAATGGAGTACGAGCCAATAAGAATTAGACCTGATGAGTATGTCCAAAAGCTCAGTCTGATGAAATCTCCCTTATGAACTTCAGAGCATTCTCAGATATGCTATAATTTCTTTTACTTACCAAGTAATGAAGAAAAGCTTTTTTCAGTTTACTACTGAGCCAAAACTGAGCATGAATACAAAAGATTCCAATAAAAGTTAAGTCAAGTCTCTTTCCTGACTGTAATAAAGTAGATACACTGCAAGGCCCTCAATGGGGAGAGGTGTTTCAGGGTCTTCCCACTTGGGCCAACATCTGCCTATGAAATATATGGTGCTTCTGTTCTTTCCCTCTTTTGTGTTTGTTGTATCCTGTTTTTTGGTAAAGGAGTGTTGGAAGCAGATATGACTCTCATTTGAAAAGTCAGAGGAAGAGTGGTCCAGTGATAGGAATCCATTCTAGAGTGTGTTAGCAGTCCAACTGGGTGAGGGACCAGCATAGCCCCAAGGAGTGGGAGCCACCCCAACCAAAATACCACTATGGCTTATAGGGTATGACTTCTTTTAGAGATATGTCATATACAGAAGTGAATTTGGTGGGGCTAATGCTTTGTAGTGACTCCTTTAAGATTGAGTTCCTGGACCCCAGGAACCAAGATGGGACTAGGGAAAGTATACTCCTGCTTTGGTAGGATGTGTATGTATTTTGGTTCTTACTATGTCTTTCAGCAAATACTCCTCTGTAAAAGCTAATTCATATTAATTGGCTAAATGAAATTGAGATGCTAATCATTGGTGACTGATATTGGAGAGGAAACACCAGAATGTGGAATTGAGATAATAGCATTAGAAGACACCTCACTTCTTAAGGGTACACCTTAGATACCTGGGGATATTCTTACTCTGGGAACCAGACTTGTTCCTGTGAGTAGGATCCCTAGAGCTTATAAGGGCCATGATAAAAAGAAATAGTGGCCAGAATTGCTTTTTGGAAAATTATTCAAAATTTTACCACAAAGCAATAATCATCAAAACTATTCAGTACTGGTTAAACAAGAGAAATTCCTCAGTGGAAATGATTAGGTACATAGCATACAGAATTAAGTAAGCAGAGTAGCATAATATTTGATAAACCACCAAACTACACCTATTGGGATTAAAGAATAAGTAATAGACAAAAGGAACCACTAGGTAGAGCAGTGAATAGAGTGCTGGGCCTGGTGTCAGGAAAGCTCATCTTTCTGAGTTCAAATCCAACCTTAGACACTTACTAGCTATGTGAGCCTGGGCAAATCACTTAACCCTGTTTGCTTCAGTTTCTTCATCTATAAAACGAGCTGGAGAAGGAAATAGCAAACCATTCCAGTATCTTTGCCAAGAAAACCCCAAATGGGTCACAAAGAGTCAGACACAGCTGAAATGAACCAACAACAACAACGATAGACAAAAACTGCCAGGAAAACTGGAAAGCAGTTTGGTACAAATTAGTTTTAGACCAATACTTCACAATACAGAGTGCAATAAGCTTCAAATAGATGTTACCTAGATACAAAAGGTTGTTTAATAAAAGAAAAAAAATTCAAGGAGTAAAGAAGGAGATGCCCTTCATGAGTTCAAGACCAAATAAAGTATAAAGAGAATCACAAATGACAAAAAATGTATCATTCTGATGACATAAAGCTTAAACTTTTTTTGAATATAAAAACATCAATTCAATTAAAATTAAAAGGGAAATAGTTAAACTGCCTCATATTACCAATGTCATGCATGCATTGGCCAATGTGTTGGTTTTCTTTTCCTTAAAACCTTCCTTGTTGGCCAGGGAGTGGAGGAATCATTTGGAAGAGGCAGTGATATATTTTGAAGTACTAACATTATAATCAAGACATATCGAATAAGCCCCTCATACCACATCACACCTATCAGATTAGCTAACATGACAAAAGAGGACAATGATAAATGTTGGAGAAGATGTGGGAAAATTAGAATATTAATGCATTGTTGGTAGAGTTGTGAATTGATCCAACCATTCTGGAGAGCAATTTGGAACTATGCCCAAAAGGCTATAAAACTGTGTATACTGTTTGACCCAACAATACCACTTCTAGGTCTGTATCTCAAAGAGATCATAGAAATGGGAAAAGGACCCACATCTACAAAAATATTTATCGCAGTTCTCTTTGTGTGGCCAAGAATTGGAAATTGAAGGGATGTCTACCAATTGGGGAATGTCTGAACAAATTGTGATATATTAATATAATGGAATACTATTGTCCCATAAGAAATAATAAGCAGGTAGACTTCAGAAAAACCTGGAAAGACTTGCATGAACTTATGCTTAGTGAAATGAGCAGAACCAGGAAAACATTGTACACAGTAACAGCAACATTTTGCAATGAACAAAAGGATATATATTTTCCTGAAGTATTTTGCTGAAATAATATTAATAATACAAAGTATCTAGATTGTCATCATTTAAAACTACTGCATCCAGTTATTTTGTCTGAGAATTTTGCTCAGAATTTAGGCACTGTGATAACAGTTTCTATACTTGTATCAGTATATATTGTATGTTGGGAATGAATTAGTAAACATGCAAGAAAAACTCCCTTCTTACATATTTTTTTTTCTGTGAGACCTAGCCAAATCTATTAAGAGCTCACTAAGTAGAAATATTCCAGCAAGGTTACTATAGAGAAAAAATAATTGTATAATTCCATTTTCCCTTTAAACATAATGTATTATTCAACTAAACAATCATTCTGTTGCTATTCAATGCACTACTGAAATTAAAAATTAATAATTTTGCATTCTATATTGATTTCTTGTATTATTTCCAAAGAGGAAAACACCTTATATTGTCATAGAAAAAATATCAACTATATGTTGAGAACATAGCATAATCAACCTATAAAGCTAGGACATGTGATTACAAGAATTGAAGAGTAAAATAGGTGTGTATATATGTGTGTGTGCATGTGCGTGAATGCACATGCATCTGTGTCTGTGTACAACTTTTTATTCCTTGATATAATTGGTAAGATTGTTGGTCCTGCTTTAAGGCAGCAGGAAAACAGCTACTATTTGTGGTGCAAAATGTTTTATTAGCGCTAAAACATACATTTTCATTGTACCCTTCTCCCACTATTTAAAAGCATTTAAAAGATTTTATTTCCACATGAATATCTTGAGAAATATATGTCAACTGTGAAAAATCTTATGGAGGAAAAAGAGGGGAAATTCTCAATTGTTGGAAAATACTAATTAAAAGGATAATAATAGTTAACATTTTAATAGCACTTTGAGGTTTGCAAAGAACTTTATGAATACTATCTCATCTCATCCTCAGCACAACCCTGGGAGGTTAGAATGATAACTACAGTAAAGCTGGGAACCCTGACAACTTCAGGTAGATATTTTCAAATTAACATATGGATAAATAATTGAAAAATTCTTGAATAAACGAAGCCCAAGAATATAATAATGGTCATCATTCAAATGTAAATAACCAAGTATTTATTCTCCAGTTCGATAAAGAATAGAACCAGGAAAAGTAAGGTAAAAATGGAAACAGAGGATGATAGACTAGTGTTTGTGATAATAACAACTAACATTTATATAGCACCTACTAAGTGCCAGGCACTGTGCTAAGTGCTTTACAATTATTATCTCATTTGGTCCTCACAACAATCCTGGAAAGTAAATGCTATTATCACCTCCATTTTACAGATGAGGAAATCAAGGCAAACTGGTTAAATGACTTGCCTAGGGTCACATGGCTAGTAAAAGTCTAAGGTTGTATTTGAACTCAATCCTTCCTGATTCCAAGCTCAGTGCTCTATTCACTGCAGCACATACACAAAATGTGCAAAAACCAGAGTAGGAAAGTTTATATTTTCAAGAATTTGGGGTGTCTAAAGCACTAGAAAGCTTACCTGTAAGTGAATGTTATTATTTCAATTTTATTAATTTAATTTACATATGTGATATTACCCCCCTCCAAAAAAGGGGGGCCCTTCAGTTCTGCAACTCAAGTACTTCCTTTCTTAAACCTTTAGGAGGGAGAAAGCAAGTTATTGTTAATTGTTTTGCAAGGGAATGTAATCTGTTGGGGAAAATATCTGAATTATCCACACCCATTTGTTCTCTATTTTTACAGAAAGCCAAGCTTTCTAAGTTACTTTCTCTGGTTCAATTGTGAGATAGCTCTTTCCTAAGATGCTATAGTATCCCATTTGCTTCTAAAGGACACAGCCTATAAATACTTAGGAAGCTTACCCACAAATCTATGTAGGAAAAACACAAAGCTTCTTTGATTAATCCTTTGTTTAGAAGATGACATGGAAAATTGCTCAAAATAATAAAATATGGAATATGTCTGTATCTAACTTGGATTCCCTACCTCATAATGGCTTCTACTTTCTCAGTTCACTGCCCACTGCATTCACAGATGCAGAAACCTGGTTTATACTGAGATCACATAGTTTATTATACATGTAATAAAGTGAAAAAGTAAACTATATCAAGCACTACTATTAAGATACATTCTAGTTCTCTTCCTATTTCCCTCCTATAACTGTCACACAGAGAAATTTTGACCACATACAATTATGGCTCATCTAAAAGAAAAAGGGGAAAGGATGTTCTTTGGATTGAAGGATTGAAAAAAAAAGCAAAAGAAGAGAAGACAGTGAGAGGCTTTCACTCACTGTCTCAGAAACGTGTACTAAAAAGTGAAAAGCAGTATAATTACATCAATAAAATGCTAATAGGCTTTTGACAAAAGCAAGGATGACCATTATGATCATTACTATTTAACAGAGTACTAGAAATACTAAGTCAATAAGACAAGAAAGAAAATTTGAGGGTCATAAACATTGACAACTATATGGAAAAATGATCCAAACAATTAGTAATTAGAGAAATGCAGATTCATTCAACTCTGAGATTCTACCTCACACCCATCAGTTTGGCAAACATGACAGAAGAAAATTATAAATGCTGAAGGGGCTATGGGAATAAAGCCAAAATAGAAGCACACTAACCTACTATTGATGTACCCACAAATTGTTCCAGGTATTCTGAAAAGCAATTGGAATTATGCCCCCAAAGTCACTAAACAGTTCATATTCTTTGACTGACTGATACAACTACTAGGCCTTAAAGGTATCAAAGAAAGATGGAAAGGATCTAAACATACAAAACAATATTTACAAATATCTGTGGCAGTTCTTTTTATGGTAGCAAAAAAACTGGAAACTAAGAGGATGTCCACCTATAGAGGAGAAACTAAATAAATTATGGTATATGGATGTAATGGGATATTATTGTGCCAAAAGAAATGACAAAATAGGCAGTTTCAGATATACCTGGGAAGATCTGTGTGAACTGATTCAGATTTCAGTGAGCAGAAACAGGTATTTACACAATGTTATTATAAACTCTGAAAGGTTTTAGAAATCACTATTCTAGAGCACTGAAGGTGAATCATGCTACTCACCTCTTGACAGAGCAGGAATGGACTCAAAATGCTGAATGAACTTAGATTGTTTTGATGCTGTCTTCCTGCTGGCTCATTTTACTAGCCAATGAAGGAATTCGCTTCCCTAAACTATGCATATTTGTTATGTAGGTTTTTCTTTTCTTTTCTCTTCTTTTCTTTTTTCTTTTCTTTTTTTTTTTTTTTTTGATCATTGTGAGGGAGAGTGGGAGGGTGAGAAAAAAAATTAGAAAGAAGAAAAAAAAGTGTTTCCTCCCACTCAGTCACCTACTGGAACTGGAATAATGAAGGTTTACTTCTGGACATCAGTTGCTTCTGAGCAGTGCTGAGGATCATGGCTCTGATCCTCAGTGGCTGGGTTGGTATGACTGCTTCCCAATTCCCTTTGCCCTAGACTGTAAGTCAGCAAACATTTGTTAAAGGTTTACTATGTATCAGGTGCTGTACTAAGCAATGGGCAAAAAAGACATGTAAAACAAAGAAACAAAAAAATCCTGTCCTTGACATCAAGAAGCTCATATCCTAATGGGGGATACAAACATAAAAAAAATTAGGTATATACAAAATTTGTACAATATAAAGTAGATCATGATAATCTTAAAGAGCATGACATTAACAGATAGGGAGACTGGGAATAAACTTACAGAAGGTAGAATTTTAGTTGAGCTTTGAAGGAAAGATGGAAAATTAAGAGGTGAAGGTGAAAGGGCCAAATATTCCAGGCCCCAGGGACAGCCAGTGCAGAGGCACAAACATGGGAGACAGACTCAGGGAAGAACAGCAAGTGGACCAGTGTTACTGAATCATAGTGTATGTGGAAGGAAGTAAAGTATAATATGACTAGAAAGGTGGGAAGCGGCCAGGTTACACCCTTGCCCCTTCATGCCACTGAAGGCTATCTCAGCCTCCAGTGCTACACTCTCAGATAATGCTCTGGCCTCATGGTGAGAGGAAAACGTTCATAAAATATGTGGCAGAGAAAAGAAAAGGTAAAGGGACAAAAACAACTCAGAAACTCAGAGAGCAGAGGTGACCACTTTGAACACTCAGATGACTTAGTGACACCCCCACATACACTTGGACCCACTAAAGCAGGAATGCTTCTGTTGTTCTCTTTCTGTTCTTGGAAGAATCAAGACAGTCACATTTTTAGAGGTATATCCAAAAAAAGATGCTCTGTTTGCCTTTGGGGAAAATTTTTTGGTTCTAAAATTCTCCACAGGGTTGAAAACTGATGCAGAGATATTGGTCATATATTTATAATTAGGGAACATCAGACCTCATTTTGCCTACTGGATGACATCTAAACTGCTCTGCCTGCTACTTTAGGACTCCACAATCTGGCCCAACTCTACTGATATAATCATATCTCTTACTACATAAATGTACACCTAGGATCATAGATCATATATTTAGAGCTGGAAGGGGCTTTAGAAGCCACTGAGTTCAACCTCTCATTTTGCAAATGAGGAAAACTTAGATATAGAAGGAGTAAGTGACTTGTCTAGGGTAAACAAGTAGTAGGTGTCAGAGGTAGAATACGAACGCAGGTAGTCCTGAATCCAGGTCCAATGTCCTATCCAAGTATTCAAGTTACTCTCTCTCTTGTATCAAGGTCATATTTTTTATTCAATTGCTATATCTAAGCCTATTTGCTCTAAGTAGTGAAATCTTTCTTCTCCCTCAAAATTCAGCACAAATTCTATCTCCTTCTTCAAGTCTTCCCTTGATAACTCCAGTGTACTTATTCGCTGGGTTTACATGCATTTTATCTATACGATAAATTTTGGCTTTTGACCAAAATCATTTCAAAATGATCTCTAATTAGAAATTGCTCATCTCATCTGTGCACATCCTGTGCCAACGAGATGAGAGACTTTCTAAAGGCAAGAACTATGTTATGGTCAATGTAAATGCACTGAATTTGGGGTCAGAATCTTATATTCACAGAACTTTAGATTTGGCAGATGTCCTAAACCACAAAGAGCAAAACCCAGGGAAACAAAAGCAAGAGAAATGAACACAGCAAAGACCGCATTACTTTTTCAAAGTCCTGCCAGAAAATGTTCACTGAATACAATACTCACAGTTGCTTGTTATGAGCCTATTCCTGAGTACATTCAGTTGGGCATCAGTGTATGAATTTTGCACCTCAAGACACAGGAAAATGCAAGGAAAAACAGGTACCAATGAGCAATGCAAGGTTGATGTACATGGGTTTCACTTCCTATCTTCTAGACATGTCTTTTAAAATCCAAGGTGGCCAAGGAGTTCCCTGGGCATTCACATTGGTTTCTTTAGACAACACCCTCTTTCTTCCTCAATGAAATCATTTGTGCTTCTGCCATCAGAATTTCCTTATTAAGAGCTCCCCATGTTTCTTATGTCAACTGTCCCCAAAAAAGTCTAGGTCATGGAATCCTAAACTATCCTTTCTCATTTTTTGAAAACTTTCTCTAAATCCAAGTTTCATGTCAAACTATCCTCAGCTTCACCTTCTATATTTCTAACAAACTCTATAATGGAATTCATTTCCTCCTAATGTTCCCATCATTACTACTTTAATGACAAGTCTTTATTGCTTAAAACTAACAACTCATTAAGCTGCATTAAAACTGATAATGAGCCTTTTCAAATCTAGCTAACTAGATCATCACATTTACTTAGAGAGATCTTTAGTCAATAAACATACAGTTCAACACCAAAGCTTCAATGCCTTTCTAGTTTATTAGAACTTGCTTTCATTCCCTGTAGTATAGCCTTTGAGAAACTTGGGTCACCTTTAAGGCCACAGAGAGGCTCAGAGAAGGGTTTTGTGGATGTGATTTGATACTTCCTCTTAATCATTGGAAATGACTAGCAATTATCAAGTTTGATAGTTCTTGGTTGACTCTCTAATCACATCCTTGATTCATACCAGAGTAACATCTCTACTTAGTGTTCATGCCAGGTATTCAATCTATGGCTACATTGATATCACCAAGCACAGAAATGTCAAACAGCACAATTCTACTCTTCTTTTCACCAACACTGGCTTTTCTCAGGGTGGCAAGGAAGGTTCCACATAACTCTATCCTGGAGTACAAGAAGTTCTTCTTTAGTCAAGCTCATTCCTTTTTGGGGAGAGCTTCATACCCATAATATAGCTCCAAAAATTAACTTATTCTTTTTATTTTCCTTCTCTGTCTCCCATTCTACCCTCAAGCCTCCTCACAGGAATTAAGACAATCCTCTGAATCTTCAAATCTTTTCCTTTTCTGTTCAGTTTAAAGCATCTTTAAAGCATTCCTCCCATTTTTTATAGAGCACTGCCTTTTCTCGGGAAACCCAGAGAGATAACACCAAGTTCCTTCTAGTAGGGAGAGCAATTTTGTTTGTAAGAGACTTCACTTAGGATAGGCAGAAACACAACCATAGTTAGTCTCAGCAAGTCTCCAGAAAGTCCCTTTGTTATCTGTATTTGATTTAACTGAGATTCTTTGTTCTGTCATTCTAGAGGCAAACTGCCCACTTGTTATGCCCTTTTGCCACTGTGATCTTATGAGCAATGTTTTATTTATAGCAGACTTTCCTGACTTTTCCTGGTGCTTTCCCCCACCTTCTCTCCTTTGTTCAGCTATATCTGATCTATAATTTACAGATTTCCATTAAAAGCCTGATGCAAATAAAAAAAGCTACTCTCAACTTTTGTTTCCAAAAAGACCTATGTAGAAATTCAACTTCTAGCCACTGCTCACAGAATCTTTTCACTGTTAGAGGGGAGCTTCAGAGTCTGATTAGTTCAACCTGAACCTGTTCATGAATTCTTTGTACAACATCATTGACAAATTATCAACCAGCTTCTAGTGAAATCTCTCTACCTCCTGATGCAATCCATTCCTACTTTGCCCAGCTCAGTTGTTAGGAAGTTTATCTCTTACTTCAAGCCAAAACATGCCTCCCTGAAACTTCAACCTATTACTACTAATTCTGCCTTCACCAACTCTCCATTGAACATTTTGAACTGGATGTCCAGTAGGGATCACGAATTAAACATGCCCAGAACAGAACTTCTTATCTCTACCACCACCACCACCACCACCACCACACCCCTCCCCCACTTCTTGCAAATCCACAACTTCTGAACTTTCCTATTAGCAAGGAGGGCACCACCATTCTTCCAAACACCCAGGTTCACTGGCATCAGAATGAAATGAATAGATATTCTTTAAGTGTAGGGATTGTTTCTTTTTTTTTTGTATTTGTATCACCAGGACCTACCACAGAGCCTAATACATAGTAGATGCTTAAGAAGTGTTTGCTGATTGATTGATTCTTTGGAGTTATATAATAGGTGTGAAGTTCTTTCCAAATAGGATGGAGTTTTATTTAGAAAGAAGTAGCTCCTTTTACTCCAAGGTATAAGGATATAGATACCTCACATGACCCAGGCCATGGCCTGATTTCTTCCTGCCTTTGGGAAAGAGGAGGAATGTCACCATTTCACAGCACTCTGATCTCCTTACTGAGCCTCTTCCTGCCTGCAGAGGAGAAACACACCATTTTATCACTTGCCAGTCTCCTTGCTTGACTTCTTCCTGCTTGTAGTTGAAGGAAAGATACTCCTTTCCATCACAATCATTCTTGGCCTGGCCTGTCTCTTTCTGCCTTGGAACGTGAAAAATGCCATTCCATCAGCTACACCCACTGATTCCCTCATCAAAACTGCCTAACTTCTAGAGAGGATTCCATCCTGAGGCTGAACCCTAAGTCATGTTGATGATATACCTGAATTCACCCCTCAAAAACTGTTACTCAGTCATAATCTCTCCATCCCATTCTGAACTCCTCAACTAAAATCTTGTTCTCCCACCACTGCCTGATCCCTTATTCCCATTCCTTACAACCCAATCTTCTTGGTCCAATGGTCCACTATAAAGCTGACTACCATGGTCTCTGGAATGCCTCGTCCGTAGGTAATAAATATGTTTTCATCTTAAATTCTTTCCTTTCCCACTCCTCACATCCACTCTCTCTAAAACTTGGCTCCCCTCCTGATGACACAACTTCCCTGTCTACCTTTTCAGTACTGGTTGTGTTTTCATTCATTTTCTACCTTCCTGCCACCTGCCACCTAATCCTCCATAACCCTCCACTACCTAGTCAAGACAGGCAAGTTGGAACACTCCTTGTTCCTCACTGTCACTTCCAGGCTCTCCCTCTGCCATTATCACTCAGTAACCTCTTGACCTTTAAGGTTCACTCAACCTATATCAACTACCCAATCAAAATTCAGGTAGCTTTTGTCTATGGGCCTCCAGGACACTCCCCTTCTTTCTTCAATGAGTTCAGTACCAGGCTCACAGTCTCTCTCCTTCCTAACTCCCACCCCTACACTAGAAGACCTCAATTTGGCTACATTGCCCTCCTTCCATTGTTGTCTTATCCTATTAAAGATCTTGCCTGCCAAGACTTTGCCATGGATTACTCCCACCACCTACTTATATTGCCTTTGCTCCCACTCACAGGCTACTGAACAAAACTGGAGAAAATCATGAAACTGTGCTGTGTCCACTACAAATTTATGTTACAGTCTCAACTGGGCCCTTACTATGACAAGGTAATCCTTTTATACCCTACCCTACCCCACTCACCACAATGACTTTTCCAAATCTTTTGATCCCTATTCAAACCTCCTCTAGCTCCTCTTTCCCTACCCTCTCAGCTAGGATCTTGCCTCATATTTTACTGAAAAAAAAATTGCAGGCATTTGCTGAAGAGCTCCCTCTTTTCCCTTCCTCTTCATCTCATATTACACAGGTGCCTGCTGCCACTATCTCCTCCTTCACCTCTGTCTCAATCTGTTTGGTTTTAAAAGTTCTTTCAGCCTGACCCTTTCATACCTTTCCAGTGTTCTTACACATCACTTCTCCACATAAACTTTATAATTTAGCACTGCTGGCCTATTCCTCAAACACAGCTTTCTCCCATCTCTGTACTAATGCACTGTCTGTCCTCCATGCCCCAAACTCTCTCGCTCTCAGAATCCATTATTTCATTCAAGATTAAACTCAAATGCTACTTTTTACATGAGGACCTTCCTGATCTTCTATTTTCCATCCAAGATTATCTTTTGTTTGCTTTTTTATGTAACTTGTATTCACCTATGTGTGTTCATATTTTCTTACCCATTCAAGTTATGCTCCTTGAAGTCAGGGACCATTTCACTGATTATTTGTATCCCCAGCACTTATCATAGTAGCTGATCCAAAGTAAACTACTCGATAAATGATTGTTGATCAATTTATTTGGGGGCAATGCAGAACATATCTGCTAACTCTTCTACCTAGTATCCCTACAAATATTTAAAGGTGGCAATCATATCCACCCTATATCATCTCTAGGAAACTTCCCCATCCACTGAAGGAAATCAGAGCTTCCTTATATCCTGTTCAAACTTCAGACTCCTTCTAACCACCTTGTTTTTATTTTTGTTTTCCCCCACAACTTCAGTGTTTACTCAGAAGGTTTTATTCAAGTCTTTGATATTATCTTGATTATGGTATGGTATTGAATAAAATCATTTCACATTTCTGGCCTCAGTTACGTCATCTCTAAAATGGGGAGGGGAGATTTTTGAGAGTAAATGATCTCTAAGGTCCTGTCCAGGTCTGAATCATATGATTCTAAATCAGTGTTTCTGTTGCCCTCCCCTACCCCACCCCTACTAACCACACATACAAAATATGCAGCACAGTGCTGGGTACATAATTGGCCCATAACAAATACTTCTTGAATTGAACTGGGGCACAAGTGCCAAAGGCAGTGCAGCTTATTATATAAACAGACAAATCACAGAGCCTGCATTAGAAGTGAGTCTAGAATTTCCATCCTACAGAGTTTCCACTGTAAGTTTCCAGTGCCAGACTCCTGTGTGTCTGTTATTGACCTCATTAACTGTTATAACTCATGAATTCTAAATTGACATTGTTTGCTTTTAGATTTTTATTCATATTTTTGAATAAAGAAATCTAGGAAATTTCCTTCTTGACTTGTTCCTTTGCTTTCTTCATGCATTTCCATATTACACAGATGATAATTATTCTTTTAAAACTTTTGCCAGTGCAGGGGAATTTAAAAGAGCTCTTTTATAAAATATCAGATAAGTGAGACACATCCTGGATTATTTTAAAATACCATATTTCTTCCAGATCTCTTAAGAGGAGGTTTTGTTTTTGTTTTGTAATGTGTGTGTGTGTGTGTGTGTGTGTGTGTTTAACACAACTGTGATTTCACAGTTTCCAGCAAGGAAACTCTCTCAATGTAGGTCAGTACTTCCAAAGGTTATGTGGTATAATAGAAAGAGAATCAGGCTTGAAATAGGTATGACCTGAATTCAAATCCTGCCTCAGACATATATAATCTATGTGAGCTTGGACAAGTCACTTAACCTTTCAATTCCTCATCAGCACTAAACAACTGTGGTTGCCAAAGAAGTGCCAACCTATATTGCTAGAGGGAGTACCCCTATTATAAGTTCCCCATACCAAGGAAATCACTGGTACAATTCAAAATTCCTTATAATAATAATTTTCCACTGGCAAAATGCAAAGAATAGGCATGTTTTAATGAATGTGACAAAATTTCCTTAACCTTTTATTCTTCTATATTTATTTGTTTATGATTATACTTTCACACTTTTTAAATGTCATCACCAGTAAATACACTCGCATTCACAAGATCTTAGTTCAGAGAATCTGAGGGCACAAGTCAACTTGTACATGAAAAGAAATATCCTTTGCTGCATTCCCAATGTGCTCATTCCACCTCTGCTTGAAGGTCCCAAGTGAGGGAAAATCCAGGACCTCCTAAAGCAACTCATTCCCTTTGAAAGTCCATGATAGAGTACTTCTTAAGAACAGTAGATACAATTACTAAGACAATAAACTTCTGCCAGGATTCTCAAGGATATGCACATATGATGACAAATTCTTTTGTTCAGGGCTCGTATACCTTCAAATTTCTAGAAGTAACCAAAGAAGCCCTGTTGAAAATAGTCATGAATCAGAGGTATTAAAATCAAATAACACATGAAGTGATGAATTAATGGGTAGGTCTGCCTGCCTCAAGTCTTTCCCCTTCAACCTCCAAAGTGATTTTCCTAAAGCACAAGTACAATCATATCACTCCTTTATTCAACGAACTCCAGTGGCTACATATTGCTTCCAGGAACAAATTCAAGATATTCTTCTTGACATTCAAAGCTCTTCATAACCTAATACCCTCCTACCTTTTCATTCTTCTTATACCTTACTCCCCAACATGATCTTTTATCCAGTGACCCTGGTCTCTTCACTGTTCCATGCTATTCAGGCTCTTTTTTTTTATCATGATTTTCAGGTAGACCAATAATTTTTAAATTGTCTCTCTTGGCTCTATTTTCCAAGTCAGTTGTTTTATCAGTGAGCAATGACCCAAACTTCTTGTGTTGAGAGCCTGGGGCCTGGTCACTGGCTTTGTGTGCTGGGGCCTCTGATGCTGGCAATTAGAGACTGTAGGGTTCTGGCACCTTACCTGGTTTTGGGCTGGGATTAGCAACACTGGAATTCTAGGGGTAGGATTGGGTAGTCTGGCCCCTGGAGGTTGCCTGCTCACCTGGGTCTTTCCTTCCTTTTGCTTTCTTCAGCTCCTTTCAGAAGCATGTTTCACTGCTACTGGATGTTTCTTCACTTGGGCGGAATCTTTGGAGCACCTCACAGAGTTTCACTGATGCACGGGGAGACTTGGTTGTTCTAGAATGCCAAAGCACGTGGTGGTTCTTTGAACCAGTTTCCACTGGTTCCCCTGCCCTTACTGAGGCACTTGGGCCCTGGTGTTGGTGTTTGCCTGTTATACCACTTGGGGTTCAGGATCTCCCCCTGGTATACTGAGGTTGGGCTTTCCGCTAGCTTGCTGGGATGCCTCCTATTCTGTACTGCTCCCCTTCCCCCAGAGCAAGAGGGGTCTTTCCCGTTAATCTCTCAAGCTACCTGGGCTACTGGACTGCTGCACCCCATTTTTCTGCTGATTCAGTTGTTCCAATGTTTTTCCCGGGGTGACATTTTCTGGGCTTTCAGAGGTTAATAAGGGACGGTGAGTGTGACTTACTTCTTATTCCGCCATCTTAGCTCCCAGAACCTTTCTGACTGCTCATTCTCTGTCTTTTCTTGGGTCCTATTCTAGATAATGCCCTCTTACAGTAGGTGTCCCCTCAGAGTCCTGCTCTTGACTGTTCCATGAACAAGATACTCCATCTCTCAACTTGGGGGATTTTCCCTGGCTATCCCCTATGCCTATAATGTTCTCCCTCCCCTGTTCTAACTACTGACCCTGGATTCTTTTAAGACCCAACTAAAATCTCATCTTCAGCCTCTCCCAATCCCTCTTAATTCTAGTGCCTTCCTTCTCTTAATTCATTTCCTATGTATCCTACATACAGCTTGCTGTGTATATATATTTGTTTGCATGTTGTCTCCCCTCATTGCAATGTGAGCCTCTTGAAGGCAGGACTGTCTTCTGCCTCTTTTTGTATCTCCAGTGCTTTGCACAGTATCTAGTAGATAGTAGGTTCTTAATAAATGTTTATAAATTGATTGATTTGCCATCCAGGATAAAGGAACCATACTTATTGCCTGTCCATGGCTATAAAAGATAAGCTTCATCTGCACCAAATCTGAGAAGCTTTGGAGAAACCAGAGGGAATGGAGAAAAATGGAACAAATGAAAAAGAGTGATGGTAAGACTATAAGCAAAAATCAGATTGGTGAGACGACTACCTTTGAAAACCAATGACATAGCCTTTGAGAAACCAGGAATACCTGAATACTACTACATCTCTGTAACATTTTCTATTAAACTAATTATCTATATTACCCAGAATATTATTTACAGGAAAAATGTTCATCATAAGCCAGTTTTAAGGGTTCTGATGGAAGCACAAAGGGAGAGGTGAAATGTCACAGTGGAGAGAACTCTGGGCCAGAAGGAAAGAGAAACAAGTTATTTTCCTCATTCTAACAGTAACCAGCAGGGTAACCTTGAGCAAATCATTTTAACCCTTTTGGATATCATCTTCCTCACCTATAAAAAGAGTAGAGTTCAACTAAATTATTTGTAAGGCCTTCTCCAAATCTAAAACTATGATTTAAAATAGTCATATTTACTGATGATTTTCCATCTCTAATATCCAGGAAATCTTGAGAATCAGTGGAAGTCTTTGATTTGGGATGAGGTAGGGCAGGAAGATTTGCCAATCCAGGATTACCTGGGCCTTTTGAAGATCTTTTTGTATATAATAGTGTCATATGTCCCTAAAGCCTTTCTCCCTGCCATGAAGTTGAATTTATGCTCTTCTAGGTTAGCTTCTAGGCAGTGTTTCTAGAAATTAATCAACATTAACTCAATGAGAGGCAAGGGAAATAATATGTCCAAGCAGTTAATAGTAACCTAGGCACTCTTAAAATATAGAATTCTGACAAATGCTATAATGCCAAAATGTTATTACAGAAACAAAGTGCGTACACTCAAATTGTAAACAGCTAATCTGAAAGTTAGCTTTCTACTCATATCAATAGCTAATGCAAGGTTAATAATTGACCCATGGAGACCAACTTTGATGCAAATTCCAGCTTAAAAGTATTTTATTCCTTAGTATCTCACACTGATCATACCTTTAAGACCAGATCTCCCAATGTATACCTGAACAACTACTGAATGTAACAAGACATTCAAATGGTGCTTAATCAAAGAAATTATCTAATTCTCATCAAATTGCCAGACACCTGTTGAAAACAAAGCTAAAAACCTGGGCATGACTACTGGGGCTGTATTATTCCAACTTCTGTTGTTTGCTCAACTATGATAGCAAAACTATAGATTAGAGAAGTGTGACTAGCTCGGTCATGCTCAATTTAAAAGGATGGCATCAGGCTTTAATTAATTGAGTCTAAAGTATTCATGATAGTTTGGGAGAGGAAAGGAGGTAGTGAGAGTGATACCAGAGAGAGACAGAGAGAAAGAGAGAGAGAGAGAAAGAGAAAGAGAGAGAGAGAGAGAGAGAGAGAGAGA